>NW_006400097.1:620915-651678 GCF_000299155.1 Elephantulus edwardii | reverse complement strand
TTCCTTTTTGTTTCTCTTTGTTTTATTTTATTTTAATAAGACATGTAGATGGACCTTGGCCTAAAGAACAGAGCACCATAGAAATATATGTGTTTCATTAACTATGCAAAGGCATTTGACAATTTGGATCACAACAAATTGTGGCTAACCTTGAGAACAGTAATTCCAGAATGCTTGATTGTGTCCATGAGAAACTTATACTTCATTCAAGAGTTGTCAGAACAGAGCAAAGAAAAACTGTAAGGTTCAGAATCAGGAAAGGAGTGCAACAGGACTATGCCCTTTATCCATACCTTTTCAGTCTATATGTGGAACATATCATTTGAGAGGTTGGATTTTAAAAGGAAGAATGTAGCATCATGTTTGCAGAAAGCCTTATCAAGAATCTGAGTTATGCAGATGACATAACCTTGCTAGCTGAGACTGAGAAGGCCTTGCAGCATTTTCTGTAAAGGGTCAAAGACTGTAGTATGCAAAATGGATTGAAACTAAACATCAAGAAAACAGATTCTCAACACTGTGTCAATTCGCCCCTCAAGAAAGAGGGAGAAGAGATTGAAATTGTTAACAATTTCAGCTTGCTAGTTTTCACAATCAACATCCTTGGCACCAGCAGTCAGGAAATCAAAAGACAGAGTGCATTAGGGACCTCTACAGAGTATTAAAGAGCATTAATGTCAATCTAGAGACAAAAGTGTGCCTTATCTAGGCAATGGTCTTCACAGTTACTTTCTATACATCAGAGAGCTAAAAAATGGCCAAAGATGTAGGAAAATATGCCTTTGAGTTTGGACATTTGGGCTGTTTCCATATTCTTGCCATAGTGAATAATGGTACTATGAACATTGGTGTACACATCTGTTTGTGCCTCAGTTCTCATATTCTCAGGGTATATTCCAAGTTAGAGAGCCTCCTTTGATGTGTCAAATGCAATAATGGTTATCCACAGTGGACAGTGTTTAGTGGAGCTCCCCTATTAAAGCAAACTTTGAAGCAGGAGTGGCATCCACTTCCGTAAATAGCTTGCCTCCGGAAACCCTATGAATCTGTAGAAAGGATGAAAGTCATGCAAGTGTCGGACTTTCATTTATAGTGTCAATATGAGTCTCTTATGGCTCAACGGCACTTAACAACAACAACAGTATTCCAAGTACTGGAATAGGTGGGTCATAGAATTTCCATGGTCAGCTTTTTGAGGAAGCACCAAACTGTCTTACAGAATGGTTGTACCATTTTACAATCCCATCAACAATGCATCAGAGTTCCTTTCTAGCCACATCCTCTCCAACATCTATTGCTTGCTGCCCTGTTAAACTTGCCACTGTTACTAGAGAGAGGTGGTACTTCATTGTGGTTTTGATTTGCATCTCTCTTATTGCCAGGGGTTTGGAGCATTTTTTCATGTGTCTGTTTGTCATTCAAATATCTTCCTCTATAATTTTTTTTTCCATGCTTTTTGCCCAATTTGTAATTGGGTGATAAATCTTTTTCTTGTGGAGGCACAGGAGTATCCTGTCAACTTATGTTATAAGACTCTTCCCTGAGGTGGTATTACTAAATGCTTGTTGCTAGTCTGTAGGTTTTCTTTTCACCATGTTGGAAAAAATTTTTGATGTGCATAGAGATATAATCTCAAGATGGTCCCATGCGTAAATTTTATCCTCTTTAGATTGTGCATTTTTGGTTGTATTTGGCAGTTTCTTTATACCTTGGACTAGCACTTCTAAGCTTGATCCCAGTTCGTCTCTTATGGACATTATGGTTTTGGCCTTTACTCCCAGATCTCTGATCCACCTAGAGTTGATTTTTGAGTATGCCGTGAGATGCCCAGCCTAAGAACAGGAAAATAGCCCAAATGTCCAACTACAAATGAATGGATGAAGAAATTATGGTACATTCACACAATGGAATACTATGCAGTGCACAGTTATTTAAAATAACTTTGTAAATTATTAGTTAAGTTGGGAGGGAGTGGAGAGCATTATGCTGAGTGAACTAATTCAGTCTTACAAGGATAAATATTGTGTAAAATTGTTAATTGTAGAATGGATATAACAATCCAGGAGGGGTGGGATAGGCTGGAAGGAGAGGGATGTGGAAGTCCTGGGGCAGGGAGGGGTATAAATCATTGAATTGTACAATTTGATGGGTAGGGCTTGATGGAAAAGGAAATGATTTGTGAGAATTTGTATTTGAATTTTAGAAATAAACTAGTTGTTGTTATGTGCCGTCGAGTCACCTACAACTCAGAGCCACCCTGTATACCAACAGCCCTGAATCCTGCTCTATCCTGTGCCAATCTCTGTCTCTGACACATTCTCCCCATTACCCCAGTCACTGAATCAATCCACCTCATACAGGGTCTTTCTCTCCCGCACTGTCTCTCCAACCTCCCAAGCATGAAGTCCTTCTCCAAGTACAGGTCCCTTCTTGCAACATATCCAAAGTATGTCAGACGAAGCTTCAGAATCCTTGCCTCCAGGATCAGCCTGTTTTAAACCTCTCCAGACTGAACCTGTTCATTTTCTTAGCAGTCCATTGTATATTCAATACTCTTCTCCAGCACCACAGCTCAAAGGTATCAATTTTCCTTCTTTCTTTCCTAGGCATTGTCCAGCTCTCTGATGTATAGCAAGTGATTGCAAAGACCATGTCCTGTATCAGGTACACCTTAGGTCCCTAAGAGCAGACAATTCCAAAACAATATGTCTTTTAATTTCCTGGCTGCTGGTGTCAAGAGTGTTGACTGTGGAGCCAACCAAACTAAAACTGTTAACAATCTCAGTCTCTTCACCATCTATCCTATTACTACCAATTGGCCCAGTGGTGAGAATCTTTGTCTTCCTGGTATTGAGCCTCAATTTATATTGAAGGCTGCAGTCCTTGACCCTCTGCAGTAAGTGCATGAGGTCCTCCTCAGTTTCAGCAAGCAGGGTTGTGTCATCTGCATAACGCAGACTGTTGATGGATATTCCATCAATCTTGATGCCACACTTCTCCTCATAGAGCTCAGCCTCCTGGATAATCGGTTCTGCACATAGGTTGAAAAGGTATAGAGACAGGACACATCCCTGGCATATACCCTTCCCAATTTTGAACCATGCAGTATTTCCCTGCTCTGTTCTGACAACTGCCTCTTGGTCTAAGTATAGGTTCTGCATTAGCGCAATCAAGTGTTCTGGAATTCCGATTCTTCTCAGAGCCAGTCACAAGTTGTTGTATTCTACACAGTCAAATGCCTTTCCATAATCAATGAAGCAAAGATAAGCATTTTTCTGGCATTCTCTCCTTTCAGCCAAGATCCATCTAAAATTAGCTACAATACCCCTAGTACTACGACCCCTTCTAAACCCAGCCTGCACTTCCGGCAGTTCTCTGCTAATGTGCTGTTCCAGCTGTTTTTGGACATCTTCACCAGAAAAACAGATCTTGGAAAGATAGAAGGTCAGTAAAAGAGCTGAAATGGATTGAAACCATGACCGTAAAAGTGGTCAAGTATATTAGAGATTAAATGAAAGGATGGCATAAAATAGGGCACGGTTCAGATCTGCTGGTCATGAGATAATTATCGACAGAACCTAATAATAGACATTTTCACTAAAATATAATGTATGGATCTTTTAATGTCTGGGGTGAAAATGTACAAATAACAGATATCCTATGCACTTCTGTGTTATTGTGAAACCCTAATGTTGTTCACAACTTTCTATGTTATAACATTTAATTTTACATGCATGTTTTTAATATAAATTCATATGTTGTTGTATTCATTGTACATGCAATCTAATAAATCCAAAATATGTAAATTAAAAGACTCAAACAAGATGCTTTGAGTTGTCGTGGTGAAAAACGGTATTCAAAGTACCATGCATTTGACAAGAGCACTGACAGGTATGTCTTTTTGAGAGTGAAACCAAGCTGCTCCTTTGAGGCAAAGACTGAGGCTCCATCTCAAATACTTGAAGCATGTTGCCAGGAGAAACAAGTGTTTGGAGAAGAATATCATGCATCAAAGGATGGAAGGACAGCACAGGAGATGAAGACTTTGGAGAAGATGGATTGACATAGTAACTGTGATGAAGTTGGGTGTGTCAGAGTCAATGAGTTTGACTGAGGCTAGAGCAGTGTTCAGAGCTACTGTGCATAGAGTTGCTATGAGTAATAATCAAAAACACATAGCAACAACAATATAGACACCATAGAGTTTCAACTTTTGGTTCTTTTTCTTATATAGAAACTATACTTAGTGTAAAAATGTTTTTGATTAAAATATCATAATCTTTCATAATTGTCCCCATCCAAATGTAAATTAATTTAAAATTTATTCTTTTTAATTCCATTATTACAACTAGCATGTTGTGGCAAAATGAGCTGGCTTATTGTATTGTTAGGTACCATTGAGTCAGCATTTAGTTACAGCTGACCCTTCAGTGAGTTTT
This sequence comes from Elephantulus edwardii, assembly GCF_000299155.1. Lineage (NCBI taxonomy): Eukaryota > Metazoa > Chordata > Mammalia > Macroscelidea > Macroscelididae > Elephantulus > Elephantulus edwardii. The sequence continues at coordinate 647,239 of NW_006400097.1, read as the reverse complement.
CAGAGGCATTAAATCATAAGTAAGGAGATTTCTTATGTACAGCAGTTTGTGGATTTGAGCCATGATAATGCCTCTATTTACAAACTTTTCAAACAGTCTCGAAATAATACAATTCCCAGTGCTTTGAAAATAATGAAATTTCTTGTGCTTTGAAAGATAAACACCCTGAAAACTGAAATAGGTTAGATAGGATATCTAAATGGATATCTGAATGAATAAATAGAAACGAGAATTACAGGGAAGAAATAAGAAAAGTGAAGTATCATTGTTAGTATCTTATAATTTGTAAATGATTTTCACTAATTTTAGGAAAATGTGACCAACAATCTTCTGACTCATGAATGAAATAGCAGTTATAAAAAAGGCCATTATTATTCTTAGTTACAAGGTTTTCAATTAACTAGGAAAGACAATATTCAGAATGAGGATGATCAGTAAAACACCATTAAAAAAAGAGAGGTTACATACAGATAGTTACAAAATCAACACTTTCAATATAAAACACATAGCAGACAGGAAAGATTAATAGATAAGGCAACTGTTGGCCTCTCTGTGTACAGGATAAAGAAGAAAAAAAATAAAAGAAAATATATATTGGAAACAATTAGACCACTAACACAACACCTAAAACTCAATTTAGATAATCCTGAAACTAGATGAAATAGATGATGTCTGGTTACCATTCTAAAACAGATTATAATAAAAGTCCTGGATAGAGGAGAGGAAAATTCAAAAACATAGTAAAAGCTAGACTTACTAATTTAATAGAGACTAGTGAAATCTCACAATCTATGGCCCTGAGGAATCCATCAAACCTGAAATATAACACTGTGGTTTAAATGTAACTGTTGTAGACAGAACTATAAGGTGACAAATACCGCCAAGAAGTCATTTTAACTTTAGAATAAGTAGCTTTATTACCTCAAAAGAACAACATTCTCCCAAAGATAAAACCATGAAGAAAGAAAGGAATAGGATTAATAGAAATAATAATATTTGATTGTACTTATGAGAAATCTACACTTGGACCGGGAGGCAGTCATCAGAACATAGCAAGGAGACACTGCATGGTTCACAATTGGGAAGGCTGTACACCAGGGATGTAATCTGTCTCCATAATTTTTCAATCTATATGCAGAATAGATTATTCGGGAGGCTGGGCTGTATGAGGAATGTGGCATCAGAGTTGGTGGAAGATTCATCAACAGCCTTTGTTATGGAGATGACACAACCCTGCTCACTGAAACTGAGGAGGACCTGAAGTGCTTGCTGCAGAAGGTCAAGGTCTGTAGCTTTCAATATGGATTGAAGGTCAATATCAAGGAACAAAGATTCTCACCACTGAGACAATTGAACCATCATATTATATGTTGAAGAGATTGAGATTGTTAACAGATTTAGTTTGCTTGGCTCCACAATCAACACTCATGGTACTACTAGCCAGAATATCAAGGGTTGAATTGCATTGCGAAAATTGGTTATCAGGGACTTCTCCAGAGTACTGAAAAGCAACAACTTCAGTCTGGAGACTAAGGTGTCCCTGATACAGACATTAATCTTTGCAATTGCTTGCTATATGTCAGAAAGCTGGGCAATGACTAGGGAAAATAGAAAGAGAATTGATGCCTTTGAGCTGTGGTGCTGAAGAAATATGTTGAGTATACAATGGACTTCCAGGTGAGCAAACAGGTTTTTCCTAGACAGGGTAAAGCCAGCCTGCTCTTTGAAGACAAGGATTCTGAGGCTTCATCTTACACACTTTGCGCATGCTGCAAGGAGGGACCAGATTTTGGAGACGGACATCATTCTTGGAAGGTGGAGGGACAGAGAAAGAGAGGGATACCATTGATGAGATAGATTGATACAGTGACTAGGGTAATGGGGGTGGGTGTGTTGGAGACAGTAATGTTGGACCAGGACAGAGTAGATTTCAGAGCTGTAGTACATAAGGTCACTGAGTCACAAGTGACTTGACAGCACATAAGAACAACACAACAACAGCAAACTATGTTACCATTACATCTCATTTTCTTAAATTTTTTATTACAAAATTTAATAAGCTGTTGTTGTTAGATTCTGTCAACTTGAGGATGATTCATACTAGTCCTATGAACAAAATATCTGAACTCCGTCCTTTCCTGTGCCATTCTCATCATCTCGGACACACTTGAGCTTATTGCTGCAGTCACTGAATCAGTCTAACTCATTGAAGATTTTCTCTTTTGATGGTTTTTCACTTTTACACACATGATGTCCCACTATAAGAATAGTCTATCCTAGCATCATGTCCAAAGTATTTGAGACAAAACTTTGCCATTTTTGTCTCTAACAAGCCTCCTGGCTGTACTTTCTCTAGGACATATGTCTGTTCTTTTCACAGTACATGGTGTATTCAGTGTTTTCCTCCAACACCACAGCTCAAAGGCATTCATTTTTCTTCTGTCGTCCTACTCATTTTTCATCTCTCAGGTATTTGGGTGTCAGACCTTTGAAATTTGCTTTTACAAACATTGTATTAATCCCTCTTGGAGGCATGATCTCCAGTTGCCTTAAATGTGAACATATGGCCTCACAAATCATCAACAAGTATGAAGCCAATATAAAAGTCCTTGCCACTAGTAAGATAGGACAATGATAATGGTGATAGATGAAGAAACTGTGGCACTGTTTTGAGATAAACTTGTGAATATTGGAGATGTAAACACAGTTAAAAATTTTGCTTTCTGGATAGAAACTTGGAAAAAATAAGACAATTGAGTTTACTGGATGATTGAGGAAACCACAGTCTTTTTGCACCTTTGCTGCAAAACTGAACCTGAACTTTCACTAACTGAGGAATTGTGCCTAGTTAGTCTGGCTTTGGGATGTTCAACTATACCTGGACTTGCATTGTGAGATATTGTTTGCCTCTCCTCATCTCCAATTTATTTTCCTAATAAACCCCACAAATGTGAGTAAAGTCTGTGACTCTTGCAAAGAATGACTATCAGACTGAATTATTGGCTCTAAATAGGTGTAAGAGCATGTGAGGTGGCATGCCTGACAATGCAGTGATTTTTATGGTGCGTCAGACATTATTGATGAGAACTGTTCCCCTTTATGAAGTAGGTAGATGTCAGAACAAATCACCCTCATGCTGGGACTGATGCTTTCACAGCAAGTGATGGTAAAGACTATAGCCTGAATCAGGGCCTCCTTAACCTTCAAACTGACATCATTGTTCCTCATTAATTTAGAAAGGTCCATAATCAAGGGCTTTCCCAACGCAATATACCTTCTGAACTCTGAGTGCTAGAGGGTGTTGAGTGTTGAAAATGAAATCACTGATAATTTCAATCTCTTCTCCATCTATCATGATGTTGCTTTTAGGTTCAGTGGTGAGAGTTTTTGAAATCTTGATGTTGAGACTCAATTCACATCGAAGTCTCTAGTATTTGATCTTTTGCAGGAAGCACTTCAAGTCATCCTCACTTTCAGAAAGCAAGGTTACTTCATCTACTTAAAGCAGGTTTTTAATGAGTCTTCCTCATTTCTTTATGCCACATTCTTCTTCATACAGACTAGTTTTCTGAATGATTTGCTCAGCATACATATTGACTAGGTATGGAGAACTGATACAATTCTAATGCCCATCTTTTCTGCTTTCAAACCATTCAATGTTCCTTTGCTTTGTTTGAATATCAGGTTTTTGGTCTAGGTACAGGTTTTGTATAAGCATAGTTAAATGTTCTGGGACTCCCATTCTTCTGAATGTTAGTAATAGCTTGTTATGATCTACACAAGTCATTAGCCTTTGCAAAGTCATTAAAATACAAAGAGATATTCTAAAAAAAATAAAAAAAAAGAGATATTCTTCTGGTAATCTCTGCTTAGCCAAGATACATCTAACATAAACAATTTTTTAAATTAAACACCAATTATTTCTCCTTTCTTTGTCTAATGTTGGCAATTATCTTAACAATGTTTACATCTATATATAAAGCATATTGATATTTAAAATTTCTGATTATAATTTTTCTTAATGTTTCTTTTTGTTGTGTGTCCTCAAGTCACATGTGACTCACAACAGCCTTATGTATAATAGCTCTGAATTCTGTTCTATCCTGAACCAATCTCACGGTCTCCAACACACATACCACCATTACCTCAAATTCTATGTCAATCCACCTCTTTCAGAGTCTTCCTCTCTTGCACATCCCTTCACATTTACAAGCATGATGCCTTTCTCCAGGGACAGGTCCCTTCTTACCACATGCCCTAAGTAAGAGAAGCAGAGTTTCAAAATCATTGCTTCCAAGGAGCAGGCTAGTTTCATCCTCTTGAGGACAAACCTGCTTGTTTTCTTGGCAGTCCCTTGTCCATATTGGTATGCTCAGTACTCTTTTTCAGCACCACAGCTCAAAGGCATCAATTCTTCTACTGCTGTTGTTGGTCATTTTCCAACTCTCTGATGCATAACAAATAATTTCAAAGACCATGGCCTTAATCAGTCATACCTTAGTTGCCGGACTGACATTGTTGCTTTTCAGCACTTTTGGGAGGCCCCTGATAGCAGCTTTCCCTACAGCAATTTATTTTTTTTAATTTTTTTGAATGCTAATATTAAGAGTGTTGATTGTAAAGGTAAGGAAGCTGAAATTGTTAAAAACCTCAATCTCCAGAACTGCCACCCCAGCAGAAATATGCACTACTATGTTTATTGCTACTTTGTTCACAATAGCAAAGAGCTGGAAACAATCCAAGTGTCCATCAACAAAGAATGGATAGACAAGCTCCGTTATATTCACATAATGAAAGATTATGCTGCATTGTAGAACGAGGAACTCATGAAATAGTATACAAAATGGGTGACCCTGAATGACATTATGGTGAGTGAAATATCTCAGTCACAAAAGGACAAATACTGCATAGTGCCACTGTTGTAAAACGAGATTGACATTCAGGTTGGGCGGAATTTAGAAAAGAAGGCACAAATAATGTATACTGTATTGCAACGGATGAGTAACAGAGCTGTTTAAAAGGAATATATGATTAGGAATTCTTTTCATTACAAGAGTGCAGAATAAGAGCTGCATAGTAAAATGGACTGCGGAGTGGATGGATTGTATACCAATGAAAGATTTTTTTTCTTTTGAAAGGAATAAAATTGTGCAACAATGTATAAACAGAAATCCAAAGTGTCTGTAAACTTTCATTAAAATTTCAATAATAAAGGGGTGGGGGGCGGGTAATCAGCCTCAATATCTTCTTCATTTGTCATTGTGCTGCCAGTTGGTCTAGTGATGAAAATCTTTGTTTCCTTGGTGATAAGCTTCAATCCATAGTGAAGACTAAGGTCCTTGACCTTTTGCAGTGTTTCAGTTCTTCTTCAGTTTCAGCAAGCAAGGTTTTATCATCTGCATAAGGTTGGTTGTTGATGAGTCTTCCTCCAATCTTGATGTCATATTCATCTTCATGAAGGCCAGCCTCCCAAATGATTTGAGCTTGAATCTATTCCAAATGAATTTAAAAATCACACCAGGAATAGGTTTGAGTCCTTGAACACTAGTGAACGAATATCAGATGAGCTGTGGTAGTATATCAAGAATATCATTCATGAAGACAGATGAGGGAGATAAAAAGATCGAAATGGATGTCAGTAGAGACTCTGAATATTGCACTAGAATGTCGAGAAGCCAATGCAAAGGGAAAAATCAGGAAGTTAAGGAGTTAAATAGAAGATTTCAAAGGGCAGCTCTGGAAGACAAAGCCAAGTATTATACGAAAATGGGCAAAGATCTGGAGTCAGAAAACCAAAAGGGTTGAATTGTTAGGCATATCTTAATCTGAATGAACTAACGAACAAATCCAAGCCTCAAGTTGAAATACTTAAGGATGCTAAGATCAGACTATTGAATGATTCAGAATATTAAAAGAAAAAAGATAGAAGGAGTAAATGGAGGCACTTTCCCAAAAAAGAATTGGTTGACACAGAAGAATTTCATTAAACAACACTTGATCAAGAGGCGTTGGTGATGAAGGAAGGAGTTCAAATTGCTTTGAAGAAGTTGGCAAAGAACAAGGCTCTGGGAATTGATAGAATACCAACTATTTCACCAGACAGATGCTGTCCTGGATGTGCTTATTAAATTGTGTCAAGAAATCGATAAGAGAACTACCTGGTCAACTGACTGAACTATATCTGTATTTGTTCCCATTTCAAAAATTTTGACTCAGTTTTGGAATTTTATCAATTTCGGAAATAATTTTGGATATTTGGATATAATAATTTTGGAAATTATCAAACAATATTATTGATATCACACATAAACAAAATCCTGCTGAAGAATATCCAAAAATGACTGGAACAGTACATTAGCAGAGAACTTCCAGAAATACAGGCCAGTTTTAGTAGAGGTCATAGCAGTACAGACATTATTACCAATGTCAGGTGGATCTTTGCTGAAAGCAGAGTACCAGAGTTATGTCTATCTGTGTTTCATTGTCTATGCAAAGGCATTTGACTGGAATACAAAAGATTGTAGCATACATTGAGAAGAATGGGAATTTCAGCAAAACTTGTACTTGGACCAAAAGACAATGGTCAGAACAGAGCAGAAAAACACTGCACAGTTTAAAATCAGGAAAGGAATACATTTGGGATGCAATTTATCTCCATACCTTTTCATTCTTGTTAATTATTCATCTATTAATACTATAGAGAGCTCTGATGGCTTAGTGGTAAGGAGTTGTGCTGCTCACCCAAATGCAAACGGTTCACATAAACAAAAAAGTTAAACAATTTCCTTTTGTTTGATTTACTGCACCTGAAAATCCCTTGAATAGTTAGCTATGAGTCAGTTCCAACTTGACAGTGCACAAAAACAACATGTATGTATACATTGTTTACATACTCATACATAAAATATTAGTTTATAAATGTTTATATGGTATCAAACAGGACAAAGAATAAATTTATTATCACCATCATTTTTGCTATTCTTTTAACAATCAGAGTTCATTGTGATTATATAGTCATTAGAGACGAAATTGTGTCTCCTCAAAATAAGCAGTGTAATCCTTTTACAGATGCTCTCTATGTAATCCCACCAGCTAAAAAGATTTTCTTTCTTATTTTAATGACGTTAGATCTGTGAGGAAAGAAGTAAAAATGCAAACAACTCTGAGGTGTAAGAAGAGTCTGTTAGACCTAGGGAAAGAAACATAGGGAGACAGATGCAACAAGATTTCATAGAAATCCCTGAAGCTACAGAAACTGAAACAAAAATCATAGTACCTTCTAATAGAGAAAAAAATTTCCTCTATAGCTGCCAAAATTGTGAGAAACGAAGTTTATGCACTTTAAAGCCTCCCACTTGTGATATTTTTTTTTACAGAAACATGAAGAAATTAGGATAGTACTTATTTTATGACACAACTTTCCTTGCTGAAAGTGAAGAGGACTTGAAACACTGCAGAAGATCACAAACTCCAGTTTTCAGTATGGATTTAATTTCAGAATTAAAAAAAACAAAAAATTTAACCACTGAACCAATATGAACATCATGACAGATGAGGAAAAGATTGAACTTGACAAAGATTTAACCATACTTGAATCTGCAATAATCATTCTGTGTGCAAGTAGGAGAGAACTCAGAAAAAGTTATGCCTGCTGTCAAAGAGATCTCTAATGGGTTAAGGAAAGAATATCAGTTTAAAGACTAAGGTGGACTTCTGTATGTGACACATCTGACTGCTGGATAATTAATGATAGAAGAAAAATTGATACTGTTGAGGTAATCTGTTGAAGAACAGTGCTGAATATATCACAGATTGCTAAAAGAACAATTATATCTTAGAGTTAGTGCAACCAGGATGCTCCTTTTTATTATTATTATTATTATTATTAAATTTCATTAGTTTTAATGAACATTTAGAGAGATTTTGGGTTTTCATTCCTTCATTGTTCCACTGTTTTCTCTACCCTCCTCCCCAGTTTGTTCTTTTTCCCCCGAATGTCTGTTTTAATTGTCCAACTGCCACAGTGCTTGTCAAAGCCAGTTCTGATTAATCTCCTTTGTCAGTGTGTCCTTTGCCATTCCCTATCACTCCTCCCTGAGAGAGACTTCACCCTGATTCATAAGGAAAAAGGGATGGCATATTCTCTTAGGTATTTCCTGCTGAAAAGGGACACTGTGGGTTTCAGGGTGAAGATCTCTCACTACACTAAAGGGCCCCTTTGGCAGTAGGAAACACACAGACTTAGGGTTGAAAATGATGAAGCTTTATCTCACATATTTTTGGCATATTCTTAGAAGAGACTAATCGTTGTTGAAAGTCTGCATGTTCAGAAATGTAAAGAGTCAGCAAAGGATAGGAAGATTTTCAATAATATAGACTGACACAGTAACTGTAACAATAGGCTATATTATATCAGAGATAATGAGGATGAAAGAGTATGGGGTAAGAATCAAGTCTATTGTTTATGGGATCTCTATGCATTTTACTCAACCCGATGGCACCTAACAACATTTCATTCTTTGTAAATTTGAGTCAGATGATTATATGTTATGTTACTCCAGAGATGAAAAGGTTAGAAAAATAGGGGTTGCTTTCATAGTTAAAAAAGTAATTTCTAGATCAGTCTTGAAGTACAACATTGTGAGTGACAGGATAATATCCATACACTTACAAGGAAGTCCAGTGAATACCACTGTCATTCAGATATATGCACCAACAACCAGAGCCAAAGAACAAGAAATAGATGATTTATACGAACTTTTATAGTCAGAGATCAATTGAACATGCAATCAAGATGCATTGATAATAATGGGTGACTGGAATGCAAAAGTTGGGAAAAGAGAAAAAGAATCAGTAATTGGAAAACATGGGCTTGGTGACAGAAATGAAGCTGGAGATACAATGATTGAATTTTGCACGACCAATGACTTATTCATTGCAAATACATTTTATAAGAAACATAAATATAGGTTGTACACTTGGATTTCACCTAATGGTATGCATAGGAATCAGATCAATTACATCTGCGGAAAGAACTGCTGGAGAAACTCAATATCAGCTGTGAAAACTAGGCTGGGAGCTGATTGTGGAACAGACCACCAACTACTCATATGCAAGTTCAAACTGAAGCTGAGAAAAATTACACCAAGTCCACGGGAAGCAAAATATGACTTTGAGTCCATCCCACCTGAATTCAGAACCATCTCAGGAACAGGTTGAGGCTTTGAACACTAATGAGAGAAGACATAACGAGTTATGGGAAGATGTCAAATGTATCATCCAGGAAGAGTGCAAACTATCATTACGAAGACAGAAGAGAAAGAAAATAAAAGACCAAAATGGATATCAGAATAAACTCTGAATATTGCACTGGAGTGCTGAGAAGCCAAAGCACAAGGAAGAATTCAAGATGCTAAAGAGCTGAATAGAAGATTCCAAAAGGCAGCACGCAATGACAAAGAAAGTATTACAATAAAATGTGCAAGGAGCTTGAGTCGGAAAATCAAAACGGCAGAACTTTTTCAGCATTTCTTAAGCTCAAGGAACAGAAGAAAAAATTCAAACCTCGAGTTGCTACAATCAAGGATGCTTTAGGCAGAATATTAAATTATCCAGGAAGTATTAAAAGAAGATGGAAAGAATATACTGAGACACTGTATCAAAAGGAATTGGCAGACACAGAAAAATTTAATGAAATAACATATGAGCAAGAGCCTATGGTGACAAAGGAAGATGTTCAAGCTGCTTTGAAGGAAATAGCAAAAAATAAGGCCCCAGGAATAGATAATATACCAATTGATATATTTCAGCTAATGGATGCTGCCCTGGATGTGCTCACCAACTTGTGCCAAAAAATCTGGAGAACAACCACTTGGCCAACTGACTGGGGGAGATCAATATTTGTTCTCATTCTAAAGAAGGGTGACCCAACAGAGTGTGGAAACTATAGAAAAATATCATTAATTTCACATGCGAGCAAAATTCTACCGAAGATTATCCAAAAACGACTGGAACAGCACATCAGCAGAGAACTGCCAGAAGTCCAGGCTGGGTTTAGAAGGGGTCGTTTTACTAGAGATATTGTAGCTGATATTAGATGGATCTTAGCTGAAAGCAGGGAATACCAGAAGAATGCCTCTCTGTGTTTCATTGATTATTCAAAGAGTTTGATGTAGATCATAACGAACTGTGGCTAACTCTGAGAAAAATGGGAATCCCAGAACACTTGATTGTGTTAATGTGAAACCCATACTTGGATCAAGAGGCAGTCGTCATAACAGAGCAGAGAAACACTGCATGGTTCAAAATTGGGAAAGGTTTACGCCAGGAATCTGTCCTATCTCCATACCTTTTCAACCTGTATGCAGAACAGATTATCCGGGAGGCTGAGCTCTATGAGGAGAAGTGTGGCGTCAGGATTGGTGGAAGATGTATTAACAATCTGCATTATGCAGATGAAACAACTCTGCTTGCTAAAACGGAGAAGGACCTGAAACTCTTGCTGTAGTGGCTCACGGACTGCAGCCTTCAGTATGGATTGAGGCTCAATGTCAAGATGACAAAGATTCTCACCACTGGACCAATTGGCAGTATCAGGATGGATGGTGAAGAGACTGAGATTGTTAACAATTTTAGTTGGCTTGGCTCCACGGTCAGCACTCTTGGCACCAGCAGCCAGGAAATCAAAAAACGTATCACGGTGGGAAAATCTGCTTTTAAAGACCTCTCCAAAGTACTGAAGAACATTGGTGTCACTCTGGAGACTAAGGTGCATCTGATACTGGCTATGGTCTTTGCAATCACTTGTTATGCATCAGAGAGTTGGACAATGACTAGGAAGGATAGTAGGAGAATTGATGCCTTTGAGCTGTCTTGCTGGATAAGAGTGTTGATGGGACCATAGACTCCTCGGAAACAAACAGATTCAGCCTGGAAAGGGTCAAACCAGGTGGTTAGTTGGAGGCAAGGATTCTGGGGCTTCATCTGACGTACTTTGGACATGTTGAAAGGAGGTCCTTGGAGAGGGACATCATGCTTGGGAGGATGGAAGGACGGCACAAGAGTGGAAGACCCTCTATGAGATGGACTGATTCAGTGACTGGGGTAATCGGGATGGGTGTGTCAGGGGCAGTGTGATTGGCACAGGATAGAGCAGGGTTTAGGGCTGTTGTACATGGGGTCACTATGAGTCGCAAGTGACTCGACTGCACATACAGCAACAACAAACCTAACCTCTGTTGACCTTAGGATAAAGAATTGTCATGCAAAATCAAAGGTTTGAGTGCAGCAGCTACTCCTTTTGGGAAAGATGGGCAATCTCCTCTCATATGATTGACAGCCTCCAAAGACTCTAGGCAGGATCAACTTGAATTGGTTCCAACATGATGGCACATAGAAATGTTTTCCTTGAGACATGTGGGGACATGGTTTGAAGGGATTTGTGCTGCTACCTCAAAGGCCATACATCTCTGGCAATTGAAAACTGGGAACAAACAGTTCATTCTGAAAAAAAGACTGACAATCTCTTCCCCTGTGTTTTATGGCCTCAGAGACCTGCTGGAAAATCAGACATGAATTTATTCTGACTCAATAACAGTTTATTATTTTTGAAATTTCCTCCTTTTCTACCTTTTTTTTAAATTTTTTTCATTTTTTTTATTAATTTTAATGAAAGTTTACAGAGACTTTGGATTTCCATTCATTCATTGTTGCACTTTTCTCCCTGCCCAACCTCTCCCTCAGTTCGCTCTTCTCTTTAAAAAGTAAAAGAAAAATTCTTTCATTGTTGTACAATCCCTCCCTGCAAGTCCACTCCACTATGCAACTTTTGTCTGGACTCCTGTCATGACAATAATATCTAATCATGCATACCTTTTAAACTCTTCTTTCCCTCATCTGTTTCAACACAGTATACATAATTCATCCCATCTTTCTCAGTCTCTCCCCAACCCCGATATCAGCTCTGTTTTACAACGGTGGCATTATTCAGTATTTGTCCTTTTGTGACTGAGATATTTCACTCAGCATGATGTCCTCCAGGGTCACCCACTTTGAATAATATTTCATGAGTTCCTTGTTTTTCAATGCAGCATAGTATTCTATTGTGTGAATATACCACAACTTCTCGATCCATTCATTTTTTGATGGGCACTTAGGTTGTTTCCAACTCTTTGTTATTTATCACAACTTTTGCTACTCTTTTTTCCTTAACTTATGAAACTGTTCTGTATTTTGTGCACATGTATGTGTTCAAGTATGAATTTGTTCTCACAAGAAATAAAACCATTAATTCTGAAATAAATATGAAAGATATTTATGTCTAAATAAAATTGGTACTGATTAGTAATGTGATGATCTCTATTTCTAAAATTTTACACTTGATGCTACTTCTGATTAGTAAGCTGAAATTTAGACTAAAACTTTGTAGCACATGTAATGTCATTTACTGCATAGCAGAAACTTTGCTAATCCTAGATTATAAAGGGAATAATATGAAGAAAAAGATACTATTTCTGAAACTTCCATTTATATATTAAAACTCATATCACATTTAGTGTAAGAGCAATCACTAATTAAAAAAATATTTACTATGCAAATGTGTTGTGATATTTCGTGAAAACTATTATGTTTAAAACTTTTAAACATATAAGTAAATTCATACATATATATGGTGTTATTGTATATTATCAAGTTTGATCTGACCGTTTCGTGGGTTTTCAGAGGCAGTTAATCACACGGGAAGAGATTGTCCATCCTTCTCCTGCATAAATGTATTCATTAAATTACAACTTATTTACAGGCCACTCGAGTGCAAATTTACTGTTAAATGTTTTGAATTTCCATTTACTGTGAACCTACGAACAACAGAACAAAACACTGCTCTATTTAAGCCTATTGCAACCACTGTGATACTCTCTTATCAAGATCTTCCTCCTTTTTTTACTAATTGTCTCTGTTTTACTAAGGAGCCCTAGTGGCCAAATGCAGTACACATTAAGCTATCTATCTTTCTCTCATGGAAGAACTAGTAGACTCAAACCAATTGTTACAAAGGAGAAAGATAAGCAATTTCCTATCTTATTAAATGCCTGCAGGTTTAGAGACACAACAAAAAATTACCTCAAGACAGAATCATGTAAGTGGATTTGATGTTTAATCTGCTTTACAAAAAAAATGTCCTTTTCCAGGTAGTGGTTCCACTTGATACCATGTCCAATGTTCACAATAGATCAGTATACATATTTATATTAAAAACTTACCATGTTTTTATTTTTACAGAGCTTAATCTATTTTGAAAAAATAATATTGTTTGAAAATAGGGTGAAGCAATAGTTTGTTTTCTCTGAAGATAAAATTATTCTTTCAAAAATCATTGTATATTTTAAAGAAACAATTATGAAAATAACAAATTTGAAAATAATAAATATATACAGGTCTCAAATTTAATAGTACTATTTCATTTAAAAGTGATGTGAAAGTGAACGTTGGTGGCCTAGTGGCAAGAAACTGCACTGCAATCCCAGAGATGCATAGTTCAAATCCACCAGATGCTCTGCTGGTGAAGGAGGAACAATTTTTTCCTGTACCAGTAAGATCTGATATGACAGTATTAAAAACAAAAAAGTAATATGAGAAATTTGTGTAGTGAGTAGAAACATTAGAAATACGGGGGTGAGGAGTTCTTATTTCTTTGTCATTGCTGTAGCTCGATATAAAAAAATGTTTAGATTGTACTTTTTTTTTTACTTTTTTATTATTATCCTAGTTTATTTACAAAATTTGAATACATTGTTTTCCAGATCAGATTTTTCTAATTTCCCTCAACCCCTTACCCATAAAATTATACAACTCCAGGATTAATCCCTTCTCCCACTGAGACTGTATTTTTTTAAACAAACAAACAAACAAAATACAAACAAACAAACACCCCTTTTATTTCTTAGCTTTGCAAAATACAAATATTTTAAGTTTGGTTGTTGTTGTTCTGTACTGTCAAGTCAAGACCAACACATAGTTGACCATCTGCTGAGTTTGCACAGGAGGAGTTTGCCCATCTTTCTTCCACGGAGCACCTGGTGGATTTGAACAACATGCCAGTGGAATTGCAGTGCAGCTTTTTGCCACTAGGTCATACCATAAAGAAAAACTAAGGGTTTTTCGGGGTTTTTTTTGTTTTTTTTCTTCCTAACTAATATCTCTTTGAGGGGATTGTTTGGTGGGAAATTGAGATATTATGGCATTTACTGCCATCATAAATAATAGCCTTTGAATATAAAAAAATATATCTCAGTTTATGGACACTCACATTTTTAATTTAAAGGTACTAAAATTCTAGAAAACAAAGATATAAAGAAAGGAGCAGTTCACTTGGTCACAGCATTTAAATTACTCTACCTTAGAAAATATAACATAAGATATCTAGTTCCACTAACTTTCGGAATATTAATTGCTCATAAATGTTCATGAATTTAAGTGTCATATTAATGGACTTGTTTAAACATGCACAAATTATTCATTATTCAACTACCGGTAATTATGCTGCAAATTTTCATTCTATACTTCTGCACATTATGTAAACTAACCAATTTGAGGTCTTGTCATGGATTCAAAATTCAGTATTTAAATATCATAAAAGTAGTTCCTATAATAATTTTAATTCCTTAATGCTTAATTTTCAAAGACAAGAACAATGCAAGATGTATTAGAAGATTTGCGTGCAGTGACAAATATGAATATTTTAAGTTTTCCTGAGAGTGTAAAACTTAAAACTTATGACCTCTCCAATAAAATTTAGATGGTTAATATTAGTGCTTAAAGGGAACAGTTTTGATTTTAGTGGGAGAGCCATCATAATTTAATTGTATATTAGGTGATTCAATATACAGTATTTTCTTTACATTTTATTATGTGTGTGTGAAAAAAAATCTGAACTTCACTAAAAAAGTATTGACAAAAAATAAGGCCCCAGGATTTTATTAATAAATTCAGATACGTGAAGAAACAGATGTTCACTTGGAAGTACTCATTAATTTCAAGAAAATTTTAAGACCTGGCAAAAAGACTAGGAAAGATATATATTAATTTACACTGCTTGAGAAGGTGATCAAAAAGAGTGTGCAAATTATCAAACAATATCACTATCATATGCAAGTAAAATCTTGATGAAAATTATTTAAAATTGCCTGGAAGAGTGTGTTGATAGGGACCTGCAGACATTTAAACTGGATTCAGAAGACACCATGGAATGAGAGATCATTACAGAAGTAAGGTAGATCTTGGCTGATAGGAGAGAATACTAAAGATATTTGCTTTGTTCATTAGGTAAAGACATTTGACTGTGGATCATAAGAAATTACATTGAGGAGAATGAAAAATCACAGAAAATGTAAATGTACTCATGTGAAACCACACATGAGCCTTGTTGATCTAGTTCCAAAAGCATGGAGTTCATGTTCACCAGTTGCACCATGGGAGAAGCATGGGCAATCTCCTTCCAAGTGACTAACTGGCTCTGAAAACCCACTGGAAGGAAAGCTGTGGGTTGGTTACAATGGTTTAGAAACAACATCACCACCAACAAACATATATTCATATATTTTATATAGAGATCAGTTCTTTCATTTATTGCTATATGCATATTTTTATGTGTCAGTCATCTGTGTCTCACAGTGACTATTAATAAATTAAATGTAATCCTTGACAACTTCAAACCTTTCTTGATCTATTATGACGTTGCCTATTGGTTCAGTTCTAGAGATTTTTGTTTTCTGGATATTTATGTGCAATCTCTACTGATATTCAGGGAAAGTTCAAGTCTTAATTTCAACAAGTCAGGTCCATCATCTGCATAATTCAGGTTATAGAAGCTTATTCCTCCAATCTTGAGCCCACATCATTCTTCATATAGGTCAACTTATCAAATCATTTTCTCAGGGTACATGTCACATAGCTCTGAAGAAAGCTTGCTGTGTTGATGTGTTGTGTGTTGATGTACACCTTTCTTAATTTTACTTAAATCACCATGCACTATCCCATTGTTCTCTTAGATTAACTGCTTCTTCTTCTATGTACAGCTTTAACATGAGCAAAATGAAGTGCTTTTAAAGTCTTAAACTTTTCAGTGTTATTTATAATCTTTTATTATTTGCACAGTGGAACACATTTGTGTAGTCAACAAAATACACATAATTTCCTAATATTCTCTAGTTTATGCCATGATCGTTCTGATATCAATAATGATGTTACTTTTTACACAGCCTCTTAAAGGAGTCTTTGTGGCTGAGTCCACAGGTAGTTGTGTGCTGCTAACTGACCCTTAACATGCTTCTCTGGTTTTTTGAATCTACAAGGCTCTATAGGAGAAAGATGAGAATTCTTCTCAGGGCCGTATACAGCACCATAAATCCAATAGAGCATTGAGCTCGTTGTTATGTATTGAGCAGGTAAGTGAGTGAGTGAGTGAATGAGTGAATGATATATCTTTTTGAATCTAGTTTGAATTTCTTCTAGTTTTCTGTCAACATACTCTTCCAAGTTTTCATTATCTGCATATAAGAGTTTATATAAAAGAAATCCATAAAATAGTCTAGTCTTGTTGCTGTTGTTACACATTATTAAGTTGTGTGTGGCTCATAGCAATCCTATAAATAACAGATCTGACCTCTGGCTTATCCTGTGCAATCTTTATCATTTCTTGAATGTATGAGCTCATTGTCACAATCGCTGTGACAATCCATTTTGCTGATGCTTGTCCTCTTTTTCGTTGACCTTTCCAAGCGTGATGTCCCTTTTCAAGAGGGGCCTCTCATAATAGCATGCTTGTATTAGTACAGCATTTTTCTGTCAATTTGCTCTTTGAGGGAGTGACTGGTGGGTTGCTATGATGTTGAAAACTAGGCCAGCACTGTAACAAATGCCAGAAGGGTCACTCATGCTAGACAAGTTTCAGAAGAGCACCTGAAGCAGGATAGACTACGAATCAGGCCTCTTAAAAGCCTCTTAAAAAGCCTCATAAACAAACAGGCCTCTGAAAAGCCTATGTGAAATGTAAGAACATAAATAGTCATATTATTAGAAATAGAGCCGAAATTAGTATTAGAGTTCAATTAAAATAAAGATAAAGATCTGCAAACATCATTTGTTAGTTGAAACATAGAATGTACTAAGGATTAATTTAGGACAACTAGAAGTGGTGAAAAATAAAATGCAACGCATAAGTATTGACGTTCTAGACATTATTGTGATTAGATGGACTAGTTACCACTTTGAATCAGAAAATCATATAATCTACTATTCCAAGAGAGAAAAACTGAGGAATATTGTATTGATAGTTGCAAAGAGAATGTCAAGATCCATCCAGAAGTAAAATATTGTGATTAATAGAATGCTATAATAGAATGAACACAAGGAAGAGCTATTACTATGATCGTTATTTGAATAAGAACAACAACTAAAGTCAAAGAGAAGAATATTAAACATTTTGGTTTTTTTTACAAATTGTGTAGTTCAAAATGCCGAAACATGCAATCAAGATGCATTAATGAGAGCTTCACTCTGCTGTAAGACACCAAGGACTATGTGGAGTGGTTGACCCAGGAGAGTCGTCCAGCTACCGCCTCCCTAGGATCTGCTAAAGGCTGTAACTCAGCCCAGACACACTCATACTCTGGCCAATGAAAAAACCACTGCCTGCCAGGTTGAGAGACAATCGTTTTAGGCCACAATGCAGCCCCGAGCAATAAATCAAGAAGACATAACTTTAGTCAACATTTACACACCAAATGATGTTGTTCTTGCTACATGCCGACAAGTCGCTTGTGACTCATAGCAACCCTATGTACAAGAGCCCTAAACCTGCTCTATCCTGTGTCAACCTCACCATCTCCGACACTCACTCCCACCACCCCAATCACAGAATCAATCCATCTTGTTGAGGGTCTTCCTCTCCTGCACCTTCCCTCCACTCTCCCAAACATGATGTCCCTCTCCAAGGACCTGTCCCTTCTTTCAACATGCCCAAAGTATGTCAGGCAAAGCTCTAGAATCCTTGACTCCGAGGAGCAGTCCAGCTTCACCCTGGCCGGGACAAACCTGTTTGTTCTCCTAGCAGTCCATGGTATATTCAACACTCTTCTCCAGCACCACAGCTCAAAGGAATCAATTCTCTTTCTATCATCCCTATTCACTGTCCAGCTCTTGAATGCATTGCACGAAATTGCGAAGATTATAGCCTGGATTGAGCGCACCTTAGTCTCCAGGCTGACATCCTTGCTCTTCAGTATTCTTGAGACATCCTGACAGCTAACTTTCCCAAAGTGATTAATCTTTTGATTTCTTGGCTGCTGGTAACAAGAGTGTTGATTGTGGAGCCAAGCAAACTAAAACTGTTAACTATCTCAATCTCTTCACCAAATGTTAGACCTGCAAAAAAACAATGGTTAAGAGAATTCAAGAAAGAATGAAACAGCACCACAACAATATTAGGGGATTTAGATCTAACACTATCACCAATGGATAGGTCACTCAAAAGAAACTCAACAAAGATGCATGAGTTAAATTATACAATCAATCAACTTAATCCTGTGCCTATATTAATAGTATACCACCCAACTAAAAGTAAATTCACTTTCTTATCAAGTGTACATGATTAATTCTTCATAATTGATCACACATTAGAATACAAAGCAAGCCTTAACAAGTTCAAAACCATGAAAATAATACAAAGTATCTTCCCAGACCACAATGTCATAAAACTAGAAATTAACAACAGGAGGGTAAAGCTTAACTCTCTACCAGAACACAATTTGGGTATAAAAGAAATAAAGACTGAAAAAAAAAAACCCAAAGCCCAAATAAAACTCAAACAACAATAATTCCTTGAAATAAATTAGAATGAAATGCAACAAAACAGCTGTCACATGCATCCTGCGCAACCATGGGTCTGTTGTAGTCAATTCACTAGGTATCTATTAAAAAGTTAATTCTGCTGAACATTAGCCAAAAATGACTAGAGCAACACACCAACAGAGAACTACCAGATATGCAGGCTGGGTTTAGAAGATGTCGTGGTACTAGGGATATTAATGTTAGATGAATAACTAATGTTAGATGAATTCTGGCAGAAAGCAAAGAGTACCAGAGGAATGTCTATCTGTGCTACATTGGCTATGCAAAGGCTTTTGACTGTGTGGATCACAACAAGCTGTGGCTGACTGTGAGAAGAATGGGAATCCAGAACATTTGTTTGTGCTTACGTGAAACCTATACTTGGACCAAGAGGCAGTCATCAGAAAAGAGCAAAAAGACTGAATGGTTCAAAATTGGGAATGGCATCCGCCGGAGATGCATTCTGTCTCTGTACGTTTTCAATCTGTATGCAGAACAGATTATCTGGGATATTGGGCTGTATGAGGATGAATGTGGCATCAGGATTGGTGGGTGATACATCAACATTTGCGTTAGACAGATGACACAACCCTGCTTGCTGAAACTGAGGAGCACCTGAGGTGATTGTTGCAGAAGGTCAATGACTGCAGCCTTCAATATGAATTGAAGCTCAACATTGAGAAAACAAATATTCTCACCCCTGGGCCAATTGGCATCATCAATATGAATGGTGAAGAGACTGAGAAATTGAACGGATTTAGTTTGCTTTGCTCAATAGTCAACACTCTTGGTACCAGCAACCAGGAAATCAAGAGAGGTATTGCTTTAGGAAAGTCAACTATCAGGGACCTCTACAGAATACTGAAGAGCAACAGCATCAGACTGGAGACTAAGGTGCACCTGATCAGGGCCATAGTCTTTGAAATTGTGTGCTATACAAATGAGAGCTGGACGGTAACTAGGGATGATAGAAGGAGAATTGATGACTTTTTGTTGTGGGACAGTTAGAAGAACAAACAGGTTTGTCCTGGAGAAGGTGAAGTGGGGCTCCTCTTTGGAGGCAAGGATTTTGAAGCTTCTTTGGGGCATGTTGCAAGGAGGGACCAGTCTTTGGAGAGGGACATCATGTGTGACAGAGAAGAGGGACAGCACAGAAGAGGAATACTCTTGATGAGATGAATCGATTCAGTGATTGGGGTAGTGGGAGTAGGTGTGTTAGAGACAATGATGTTGACACAGGATAGAGCAGGGTTAGGGTTCTTGTACATAGGTTTGTTATGAGTCACAAATGACTCCACAGCACATCATAACAACAAGTGTGGGCTGGACTGCTGTCATACATGAATCACTAGACCAAGGCCCCACTGCCTGGAGGTCCCTAACTCCACTGTCTGGAGGCCTTTATTTCTTCTCTATCTCTCATGGTGCTGACAATTGACCCAGTGGTGAAAATCTTTGCCTTATTGATGTTAAGCATAAAGCCATATTGAAGACTATAGTCCTTAACCTTCTACAGCAAATGCATCAGGTCATTTTCAGGTTCAGCACGCAAGATTGTGTCATCTGCATAATGTAGGTTGTTGATGAGTAAACCTCCAGTCCTGATGCCACATTCCTCCACATGTAGCCCAGCTTCCCAAATGATTGTTCTTCATAGAGATTAAAAAGGTATAGAGATAGACTGCAACCCTGATGCATTCTTTCCTGCTTTTAAACCATGCTGTGTTTCCTTGCTATGTTCTGAGAACTGCTTCCTGGTCCAAGTATTGGTTTCACACAAGCACAACCAGATGTACTGGGATTCCCGTTTTCCTCAAGGTTAATTACAATTTTCTGTGATCACACAGTCAAATGTCTTTGCATAGTCAATGAAACAGAGACATTCCTCTGGTACTCTGCTTTCTGCCAAAATCCATCTGACACTGACAATAATATCACTAGTGCCATGACCTCTCCTAAACCAGCTTGTATTTCTGGTATTTCTCTGTCAATGCACTGTTCCAGTCATTTCTGGATGATCTTCAGCAGCATTTTGCTAATTTGTGGTATTAGTGATATTGCTTGATAATTTCCACCCTCTGTTGAGTCACCTTTGTATTCAAATTAGAATAAATGTGGATCTCTTCTAGTCAGTTGGCCAGGTAGTTTTTCTCCAGATTTCTTGGCACAACTTGGTGAGCACGTCCAGGTCAGCATCTGTTTGTTGAAATATGTCAATTGATATTCCATCTTTTCCTGGGGCTATGTATTTTGTCAAGTCCTTGGATAATAATAAGTGGTTCTCTTCTAGTCATTTGGCCAGGTAGCTGTCCTTCAGATTTCTTAGTACAGCCTGTTGAACATTCCCAAGACTTCACTTTTTTGTTGAAATATATCAATTCATATTCCATCAATTCCTGGAACCTTATTTTTTACCAGTTTCTTATGAGAAGCTTGAATTTCTTAATTTATCATTACTAGTTTTTTATCATATGCTATTTTATGAAATTCTTCTATACCAGTTAATCATTGATGTACTTATCATTACTCATATAGTGGTCAACTGGAAATAAGCTGTGCTGCAATCCTGAAGGTACATGGTTCAACACCGCCAGTTGCTCAGTGGGAAAAGGATGGACACTCTCCTCCTGTGTGAATAACTGCCTCTGAAAACCCACCAAAGGGACACTTATGGGTAAGTTTCATCTCTATGATATGCAACAACAACATAACCCTCCCCCCCAAGACACACACACATTGTTAAGTGCTTCAAGTCAAATATGACTCATAGGGATCCAATAAACAAAAGACTGGAACCGTATCCTATAACTATCATCATTTATGTCAGTTCATAGATCTTCTAGAGGCATGTTGTTTAGGAAGTTGATGACACTCTTGCTTCCAACCTTGTCTTCATCTGGAAGTTCCATCACTATACACCATGAGTAACCATTTCGCCAGGTGACACACTGATAGCACAACATTCAGCATCACAGTAACTCCAAGTTACCTGAATAGATCAAATTGATAAACCAGAGCTGGACAAGTAATTGCTATGCATTGTCAAGCGAAGACTAAGGCCTGGATCAGGAACACCTTAGTCTCTAGACTGACAGCTGACAGAAGATTTTCCCAATGCAATTCATCTTTTAGTTTCCTGGTTGATGGTACTACAAATGTTGATTGTGGAGTTAAGCAAGCTAAATCTGTTAATAATTTCAATCTCTTTACCGTATATCATGATGCTGCCAATTGGCCCAGTGGTGAGAATTTTTGTTTTCTTGATGTTGAAATACAACCTATATTGAAGGCTGTAGTCCTTGACCTTCTGTGACAAATGGCTCAAGTCTTCTTCATGTTTGGCAAGCAAGGTTATGTCATATACATATTGCAAGTCTATATCTCTTAGAGTACAATCAAGGGAAGACCACGACCACACAGTCTATAAATTCTACGATTTTATCATTGTTCATCAATAACTATCAGGTCCAGACTATATAGCCAAAGTAGCAAAATTTTAATGTCAAGTTAAAGTACTCAAATCAATGCCCTAATGTTTATCCTAAGGGAATAATATATAGTGAATTGATTTACTAAGTTGAGTATTACATTTCCTCTATATAAGTGCTTATAAATATTCACTTGCTTCTCAATGATTTAAGGTTTAATGCAAAGTTTATCTTCAATGTCCTTGAGAACTATAATTAAGGTGTTCTTTGAGTTGCATTTAACTCTATTAGATCTCGAAATATGTTTGGAATGTTGGCAGAATCAATTTCTTTAATTTTAATTTTCTTTTAGTGTTATGATAGAGGATTTCATGTTGTCACATACTGTTAGTTGATTCTACTTTCATGTAGGTGGTAGTCCCAAATTACTTTTTCCTATCTCCTCCAGTAGTTATTCATATCAGGACAATTTGTTTCCCTAAGGTCAGCAAAGAAACTTTGTTCTGTTATATTAAAATGAATTTCATGTGATAGAATTTATTCAAGCAAATGGCACCCTTCTCATTTGCCATCTTTTTTTATTCTAGCATTAGGAGTGACAACCATAACAATGATGATATTTTGTTCAGTAGATGGAACTTATACTCAACGTATGCTTCGATCACCACCAAACTTCAAGGGGAGGAATTTTACTAATGAATGATTTATTTGGAGTAAATGTGAATGTTTATGATATAGATTTTAATCAATGAAAACCTTACTTCTTAACAGTACTGTTATTGTTGTTGCTATTATGTGCTGTTAAGTCACCTAAGACTCATAGCAACTCTCCAAAGTCTGCTCTGTCTTGAGGCAGTCTCACTCACTCTGACATATCCAGCCCCCTTTGCCCTGGTTACTGTATCAATTCATCTCATCTAGAGTCTTTGTCTTGTGCTCTCCCTCTACCCTTCCAAGCATGATGTCCTTCTCCAAGGACTGGTCTCTTTTGGCCACATGTCTAAAGTATGTGAGATGGAGCTTCAAAATCCTAGTCTCCAAGGAGAAACTTGGTTTCGCTCTTTCCATGACAGACCTGTGTTTTCTTGGCAATCCATGGTACATTCAAGACTCCTCCAGAACCTCAATTCGAAGGCATCAGCTTTACTTCTTCATCCTTAATCTTTGTCAATCTTTCAGGTGCATATCAAGTAATTGCAAAGACGGTGGCCTGGATTTGGTGCATCTTAATCTTTAGACTGACTTTTTTCCCCCAGTACTCTGGAGAAGTCCCTGACAGAGATTTTCTTAATGCAATTTGTCTTTTGATTTACTGACTGTTGGTGCCAAGAGTATGGACTGTGGAGTCAATCAAGCTATAATTGTTAACAGTCTCAATCACTTCTCCATTGATCATGGTGCAGGCAGTTGGCCCAGTGGTGAGAATCTTTGTCTTCTTGATGTTGATCTTCAAGCCATATTGAAGACTACAGTCCTTAATCTTCTGCTGCAAGCACTTTAGGTCCTCCTCAGTTTCAGGAAGAAAGGATGCGTCATTTGTATAATGAGGGTAATTGATGAATATTTCTCCAACCCTGATGTCTCATTATTCCTCATAAAGCCCTGTTTGCCGAAACATCAGTTTGGAATATGGATTGAAAGATTATGGAGAGAGAATGCGTTCCATATGCACTCCTTTCGTGATTTTGAACCATTCAGTGTTTCCTTGCTCTGATCTGAGGGTCCAAATACAGGTTTTACACAAGCATAATTAAGTGTTCTGGATTCACAAATTCCTCAAAGTGAGCCACAATTTTCTGTTATCTACACAGTAAAATGCCTTTGCCTAGTCAATGAAGCAGAGATAGACATTCCTCTGGTACTCTTTGCTTTCTGCCAAATTGTATCTGACATTGGAAATAATAGTTCTAGTGTCATGACCTCTTCTAAACAAACTTGTTTTCTAGTAGTTCTTTGTCAATGCATTGTTCCAGTCATTCCTGGATGATCTTCAGCAGGATTTTGATAGTGTGTGATATTAATGGCTGTTGTGTTGTTGTTATGTGCTGTTGAGTAAGCTGTGACTC
The DNA here is from genome assembly GCF_000299155.1 of Elephantulus edwardii. Taxonomy (NCBI): domain Eukaryota; kingdom Metazoa; phylum Chordata; class Mammalia; order Macroscelidea; family Macroscelididae; genus Elephantulus; species Elephantulus edwardii. The sequence continues at coordinate 622,860 of NW_006400097.1, read as the reverse complement.
ATAGTGACCCTATGTACAACAGCCCTTATTGTCTCTGATACATCCATACCTATTACCTCAGTGACTGAATCAATTCATCTCATTGAGGGTCTCCCTCTCTTGGCTGTCTCTACACCTTCCCAAGCTTGATGTCCCTCTGCAATGATTGATTCAGCATTAAAACATGTCCAAAATATGTAATATGAAGCTTCAGAATCTTTGCCTCCAAGGAGAAACCTGCTTTCACCCTCTCCAGGATGAACTTGTTTGTTCCCCTAACAGTCCATGGTATATTAAATACTCTTCAACACCATAGCTCAAAGACATCAACTCTCCTATTATTCTTAGTCATTGTCCAGCTCTCTTATGCAAAGCAAGTAATTGCAAAAACCATTGCCTGTATCAGGCACACCTTAGTCTCCAGACTGAAATCATTGATCTTCAGTATTTTGGAGAGGTTGCTAATAGCAGACTTTCCAAATGCAGTTCATCTTTTAATTTCCTGGCTGTTGGTACCAAGAGTGTTGATTATAGAGCCAAGCAAAGTACAGCTCTCAACAATTTCAATCTTTTCATCATCTATCACAATATTGCCAATCGTAGCCTCAGTGGTGAGAATCTTTGTTTTCTTAAGGTTGCGTTTCAATCCATATTGAAGGCTGCAGTCCTTTACCTTCTGCAGCAAGCACTTCAGGTCCTCTTCAGTTTCAGCAAGCAGCATTGTGTCATCTGCATAACACAGATTGTTGATGAGTCTAACTCCAAACCTGATGCCCCGCTTTTTCTCACAGGGTCCAGCCTCCCAAATAATCTCTACTGCATATAGATTGAAAAGATATGGAGATAGGACACATCCCTGATGCACATCCTTCCAAATTTTCAACCGTGAAGTATTTCCTGGCTCTGTTCTGACAGCTACCTCCTGGTCCAAGTATAGGTTTCACATAAGCACAATCAAGTATTCAGGAATTCCCACTCTTCTCAGAGTCAGCCACAGTTTGTTGTGATCCACACAGTCAAATGCCTTTGCATAGTCAATGAAACACAGATAGACATTCCTCTGGTACTCTCTGATTTCAGCCAATATCCATCTGACATTGGTTATAATATCCCTAGTGCCACAGTCTCTTCTAAACCCAGCCTGCACTTCAGGCAGTTCACTGTTGATGTGCTGTTCCAGTCATTTTGGATAATCTTCAGCAGAATTTTGCCTGCATGTGATATCAATGATTTGTTGTTGTTGTTGTTATGTGCCATCGAGTCATTTGTGACTCATAGCGACCCTATGTACAAGAGCCCTAAATGCTTTCTGTCCTGTGCCAATCTCGCTTTCTCAAACACCTTCATTCCCACCACTCCACTCACAGAATCGATCCATCTCATCTAGGGTCTTCCTCTCCTGCACTGTCCCTTCACTCTCCAAAACATGATGTCCCTCTCCAAGGACCAGTCCCTGCTTGTAACATGCCCAAACTATGTCAGACGAGCCTCAGAATCCTTGACTACAGGGAACATGCTGGCTTCACCCTCTCCAGGACAAACCTATTTGTTCTCCTAGCAGTCCATGGTATTCAACACCCATCTCCAGCACCACAGAGCAAGGGCATCAAATCTCTTTCTATCACCCCTAGTCACTGTCCAACTCTCAAATGCATTGCACAAAATTGCAAAGACTATAGCCTGGATCAGGTGCACCTTAGTCCCCAGCCTGAAGTCATTGCTCTTTAGTACTCCTGAGAGGTCCCTCACAGCTTATTTTCCTGATGTAATTCATCTCCTGATTTCTTGGCTGCTGTTACCAATACTGTTAAATGTGGAACCAAATAAACTAAAACTTTTAATATCTCAATCTCTTCACCATCCATACTGATGCTGCCAATTGACCCAGTGGTGAGAATCTTTGTTTTCATGATATTGAGCTTCAATCCATATTGAAGACTGCAGTCCTTGACCTTCTGCAGCAAGC
>NW_006400097.1:612738-614048 GCF_000299155.1 Elephantulus edwardii | reverse complement strand
GTTGGTAGAAATAATCTATTTCTTCTTCTTTGGCTCTGGTTGTTGGTGCATATATCTGAATGATAGTGGTATTTACTGGGCTTCCTTGTAAGCGTATGGATATGATCCTGTCACTCACGATGTTGTACTTCAAGATGGATACATTTAGATTTATTTCCATAAAGAAATTATAATAAAAATCATAGAATACACCCTTTTTTTAATCCTAAAGGCTATGACGTTTACATTATTGAAGCTGAAATAAATATTAATATAAATGTATTATTATATATAGTTTAACTAAACTTTCCTTAGATGAACCCAAGTAATAGTTTATCTGACTCCAAAATGCAATATTTTTAAAATATCTTTCAAAGATATACCTGGATATTTATTGTTACATCCAATATTTGAAATAGAAATAATGAAACAATTTCATTTTAGCTATGCTAATGTAACGGAAGGACAACTAAGTAAACCATAAATTGCTCTAAAAGCAAATATGCTTGACATTGAATCTTGATTTATTCATTTAATTTAAATGTATTACTTTAGTTGTAGGAATGACCTTATATTATCATATATTAGAATTAAATTCAAAGAATAACTTGCTTTTCCGTTAAAGGATTAGGTGCATTTCCTTTTAAAACAGGCATACTGTAAATATTATTCACAAACTCTCTTCTCAGTGCCTTCACACTGATTTAAATAATTCTACCCATCTAAATACTGGAGAATTAAATAAATTCTCCCTATACATTTCAGTATCATATTGTAATAGATGCACAATTATCTGTATAATAAAAGTAATATGTCAATTATAAAATAATGATGAGTTTGGTGTTTAGATGCACCGGCTGCTGCACAGGACATGCTTTTCTGTAAAGATTTACAGATTTCAAACCATATATTCACTATGAGTCTTCATTGGCTCAACGACATTTGGTCTTGGTTTAAAAACCCATGAATGCATAAAGATACAATTGAAATCATTGAAATAAAAAAACTTATTATTTCCATGTATTTTGTATAATTGTCACTACTCTGTTATTTCTGTTATAAATCTTCATTACCATTTTCAAGTTTAACCTGGAATCAAGTTAGATGGCTGCGTCTCATGGCTTACACACACAGAGAATAAGTAAATTTTATTGTGACTTAACATCATTAAGTTTTAAAACAATATTTCAGGAAAGGTAGATTAGAGATCTTACTTACAGTCAACTTGAAGATAATATATATATGTATTTTAGGTGTCATATAGAATAGCAGGTTAATATTAAGAAAATGTAAGCTGGTTTTCACTAAAGTATTATAGAAATTTTAAAACA
>NW_006400097.1:609233-611608 GCF_000299155.1 Elephantulus edwardii | reverse complement strand
GAAGTTGTTTAGGAAGTGGATGCCACTCCTACTTCCAAGTAAACAATGTGAACTAAATTACAGTTATATATTTATACAATTTTCAGTCCCTTCAATAGATGTATAAGATAAAGAATTCTGGACTCATAGTGGTAGGGATGTTGTGTTACTGTGAGTCAACCAAATTTATGAGAGAAAGATAGAGACTCTCTTAAAGATTTTTAGGCAGCGAAACATGATGTAGGATTGCTATTCCAAAGACATGCCATTAGAATCCACTAGCTGCTCTGTGGGAGAAATTTGTACTCTTTACTGCCTCTGAATATCTACTAGAGAGTGAGCTATGAGTAGGTTCCATGTTGACAGTACACAGTAACAGGTACATGATCCAGATACTATTCGCTCTGAATGCACCTCACATACAGGCACTCATGGAGACTTTTGTGTTTCAATCATGTTGATAAAATTCTCAACTATAAGAGATGAGAAAAAAGATCTTGTAATTTACTTCTAAATAATTCAAATACTTCTAAATAATTTAAATAACCGCCATCAAGGGAATTTTGACCCGTAATGACCATCCACTTAGTTTTAGAGACTGTATATTTTATTTAGAGAAGTCTAGATCTACTGCTAAATGCAAAGCACCAGGAGGATGGGAGACCTCCTGTTTACCAGCACAATGTCACATTAGGATGTCACATTACTACACCTTTGAAAATCTGTAGATCACAATATTACATATCTTTATTCATGAAGTTGACATAAGATAGGGGCCAAATGGAAGTGAAAAGCAAAACATATAATGAGTTGTTATTTTGTGTCACCGACTTGACTCCGACTCATAGCAATTCTATGAACAGTAGCTCTGAAATCTGCTCTGTCTCCAGTCAATCACAGTCTCCCATACACCTGCTCCCATTACCACTTTTGCTGTTGCAGTTCATCTCCTGCATAGTCTTCCTCTCCTGTGCAGACCCTCTGTCCTTCCAAGCATGATGTCCTTCTGCAAGGACTTGTCCTTCCTGAAAATAAGCCCAAATTATGTGAGACAGAGTTTCAAAATCCTTGCCTCCAAGGAGCAACCAGATTTCACCTCCTCCAGGAGAGTCCTGTTTATTCTCTTAAATAAACACGGTATGTTCAGTAATCTTCTATAGCAACACAAAACAAAGCCATCATTTTTGCTTCTGTCATCCTTAGTTATCAACTGACTCTGTAATCCGTTGCAAGTAATTGTGAATATCATGGCCTCGATCATTGTTATTCTTTAGTACTCTGAATAAGTCCCCGACAGCAGACTTTTTCAAATGTAATTAATCTTTTGATTTCTTGACTGTTAGAGAGCCAAGATCACTTGGTACATGTGCCTGTATTTAGAAAGCAGTAGTGTTGGATTAAGTCTGGGGCTGGAGGCTTGTTTGAAGTGGTTGAGTTTTGAAGATGGTTTCTCACATCTTGATCAGGGTCTGGTATGAAACATTTAGTCATTTTTTTTGCTTTTTTCATTCAGAATCAGATGTCAGCAGATTGGACTTGGGAGCTTTAGCTAACAATTAGTTGTGGGCTGGGAGTCTCGGTTTACACTTGGTGGGTGTGCCTGTATTTAAAAAGCAGTAGGGCTCTTTAGTCTGTAGTATTGGGCCTAGTGTTATTTGATTTTGGGATGAAGGCTCTTTTAAGTGGGACAGCAGAAGTCTGTTTATTTACTCTACTGAAGTAACTTGGGGTTGCTGTGGAGTTGAATTCTGTGCCATATGTGTGCCAAACATCAGTATGATTATCCATCATGGACAGTGTTTGGTAGACCTCTCAGATTTATTCAGTTTGAAAGCAGGAGTGGCTTCAACTATCTAAACCACATGCCTCTGGAAATTCTATAAACATTGAGAAACAATGATAGTTCTAGAACAGAGTCCAGGTCTTTTGTTCATTGGATTGTAAAGAGTCTTAATCAACTTGATAACACTTAACAACAACAACAGTGTCAAGAGTGTTGACTGGGATCCAAGCAAGATTAAACTGTTAAGAATTTCAATCTCTTCTCCATCTATCATGGTGCTGCCAATTAGCCCAGTGGTGAGATCTCTGTTGTTTTGCTGTTGAGTTTCAACCCTTACTGAAGATGACAATCCTTGACTTTCTGCAGCAAATACTTCAGGTACTCCTCAGTTTCAGCAAGCAAAGTTGTGTCATCTACCTAACAGAGGCTGTTGATAAGTCTTTCTCTAAGTCTAATTCCACATTCCTTCTCATAGTCTAGCTTCATGAATGATTTGTTAAGCCTAGAGATTGAAAAGGTATAGAGAAAGTACACATCCCTGAAGCTCTCTGTTCTTGATTTTAAACTATGAAACAGCGGAGGACCTGAAGTTATTGCTGCAAAAGATCAAAGA
>NW_006400097.1:606584-608296 GCF_000299155.1 Elephantulus edwardii | reverse complement strand
TTGTTTTAATCAGGGAGCTCCACCAAACACTGTGCATCATGGGCAACCATTTTCACATTTGACACATCAGTGTCACAATGTTCAGCTTCACAGCAACCACGAGGTACCTCTCTGTGTAACAAGTGGACATACTAGGACTATACAACCTGGAAGAATGATTCACTAAAAGTAATTAAAAACAGATCTGAGGGCCATGAATTAGAGTCACTCACCTTTGGCTTGGCAGCATCACTCTCTGCCCACTAGGCTGCCTGACCTCTCTCTATGATGGTGTTGTTGTTTCCAAGTGTCGTCTAGTGATAGGCAACTCATAACGACCCTATGAAAGAAAGACCTAGACACTTGTATAAATTCCGTCCTTTCTCCAGGTTCATAGTGTTTCCAGAGGCAAGCTATTTCACAAGTGGATGCCACTCCTGCTTCTAAGCTTGTTTTAATTGGTGTGCTGTACCAAACACTGTCCATCATGGATAACTATTCTCACATTTGACACATCAGTCTCTCAGTGTTCAGCTTCACAGTAACCATGAGTTAACTCTCTGTACAGTAATGAAAAGCCTTATATAAACTTAATTTATATATTACCATCTAAAATGAATTTATTACAAGTTAAAATGTTATAAAAATAATCTAGTTGCAGAGTTTTAATATATTCTAGAGTTCTTTCATTTACAGTGATGTGATTACATGATCCATTAAGAGTTACACTGCTACCCCACACTTTTGCCTCTCTGGAATCTTGAAATGACCTGTGATGCTCAGGAGAAAATGAGCTCTTTCCTTCTATGTACTTTGAAACCAATGAAGGGTCAGTAACGACTAATTTCCAACTCAATGATAATGATTAGGATTGGATATATTTCTTTACATCTTACATTTTTCTTATAAATTTATTAGAAAACGTTCATGAACTTATTGAGTTTTAAATTGATTTCAAAGAAATACAATGGATTTAAAAATTTTTTACATTGTTTTGCAGAAGTTAATTAAAACATGGAATATTTAGCACTTTACCATTTATAGACATTTGAGACATTTACTGTTTTGCCATTGAAAATGAAGCAACATCCATTTAATTTTAAAATAATGTAGATCTTGAAAATACTTTTCTAATTTTAAATCACTAAACAAGCTATTTGAAATAATCTATATTTTAAATAACTGTAAAATGTATAATAGACATTATTTACATACTTATACCCAAGGTATGTAATTGTCATCATTTTAGCATGTTGTTGTTTTTCAAATGTGGCATCAAGTCACTTGTGACTCATCTTATGTACAACAGCCCTAAACCCTGCTCTATCCTGGGCCAATAATATTGTCTCCAACACGCCTATCCCCATTACCCCAGTGACTGAATCAATCCATCTCATCAAGGGTCTTCCTCTCCTGCGCTGTCCCTCTGCTCTCTCAAGCATGACGTCCCTCTCCAGTGACTGGTCCTTCCATGCATCAGGTCCAAAGTGTGTCAGGCGAAGCTTCAGAATCCTTGCCTCCTAGGAGCAGCCTGGCTTCACCCTGTGCAGGACAACTTGTTTGTTCTCCTAGTAGTCCATAGTATATTTAATACTCTTTTCCAGCATCAAAGCTCAAAGGCATCAACTCTTCTATCATCCCTAGTCATTGTCCAGTTCTCTGAAGCATAGCAAGTAATGTCAAACACCATGGCCTGTATCAGGTGCACCTTAGTCTCCTGACTGACATCATTA
>NW_006400097.1:603378-604874 GCF_000299155.1 Elephantulus edwardii | reverse complement strand
TGCAAAAAACAGATGTGAAACTTGCCCTATCCTGTGTAACCTTTACTATTTCTTATATACTTGAGCCCATTGTTACAGCTACTTTGTCAACCAATCCACCTCCTTGAGAACCTTCTCTCTTCTGCTGACATTTCACCTTTCCAAACATAATGTCATTTTCTAAGAACTGATCCCTCCTGACAACATGTCCAGAGTATATGAGACAAAGTGCGAAACTGATAGCAAATATTAAGAAAGATACAACTTTGCAATATATTTAGTCCTTACATTTTTATTACAAAATGGCATATTCTGATAACTTTTTCTTAAACATGCATCATATTTAGAGAGCTCTTGTTACCTAGGGATAAGGGGCTATAGTGTTAAGTGAAAGGAAACCTGGTTCAAATCCACTACCTGCTCCATGAGAAAAAAGAGAGGTAAGCAACTCCTCTGTGATTTACTACCCCTGAGAACCCACTAGATGAACAGCTATATGAGTAAGTTCTGACTCTACAGCACATAACAATAATGACATGTTTAAATAAATATCATAAACCATAATACATACCATATGAATGGCTGGTAAAATCAGCCATATGAATGGTTGATAAGATATTTTTTTTTAGCAGAACAGTTCTGAAAAAAATATAGATTGGCTGAGGCTAAATGAATGGTATAAAACTTTTCAAATGTTCAAAAGTGTTATTCAGTACTTTTCCCTTCCAAATATATAATTAGACTTGACATTAAGTTGGTTTGTTGTTATTGTTAAGTGCCATTGATACAAGTACAACTCAGAATGACCCTAGGAAAAACACATCTGATGCCTGTTTTATCCTGTCCTATCCTTATTATCTCTCATACTCTTAACTTCATTGCTGTAGCTCCTATGTCAATTCATCTTGTTGAGAGTCTTCGTGTCTTTTACCGATCATTCAAGTTTCTAAGCATGATATACTTTTCTAAAAAAGTAGCTTCTCCTAACAATATGATCAAAGTAGTTAAGACAAAGCTTCACCATCTTTGCCTCAATGGCACACACTGGTTTAACTTTCTTCTTCCTCAACACCACAGCTCAAAAGCATTAAGTTCTTCTTCTGTTAATTTCATTCGTTACAAAGCTCTCAGAAGAATACTAGTTTATTAAGAAAAACCCCAAGGGTTTAAAGCATGTACACCTACACCTTAGTCTTTCAGTTGACATCATTGCTCTTGATGTGTCTTTGAGAGGTTTCTAACAGTTGACTTTTCCAGTGAAATACATATGTTGTTATATTGACTTCTGGTATCAAATAAGTTGGCTGTGAATCTAAATAAGATGAAATCATTGACACTTTCAATCCATTTTCTATCTATCATGAATATGTCTATTGTCCCAGTGGTGAGGATTCTTTTCTTTTTTTTTATAAATTAAGATAAAATCTATATTGAAGACTGTATTCCTTCATTTACTGCAGCAAGTGCTCCAAGTTCTCCTCATAGTCAGCAAGTATAGTTGCCATCCACATCATTCC
>NW_006400097.1:600157-601635 GCF_000299155.1 Elephantulus edwardii | reverse complement strand
ATAATTAACTTTTAAAATTGATTTTAAGAACATACATTATACTGGAAAAGTCCCTTCACTGCCACATGCAGTAGAGTGAGAATCAATTGTTTCAATTTGTCTTCATCAGCCTGCATAAATGCAAGGAGGAGATGTAAGGTAGCAAAGACTTTTATATTTTACTTTTAACAATGCCCAGTGGTAAAAAGTGGCACTGCTACACCAAAGGCATATGTTTTTAATTCATGAGCTGCTTGAGAGAAGAGGGATGAGCAATTAATTTTTCATTATTTTCTGCCTCAGAAAGTTTGCTGGAGAGCAAGCTAAGGGTTGGTTCTGTCAACACAGCACACAACAATGAAAACAATGTTAGTCTAGCTTAAAGTCTCTATATCGTAAAGGCATTTGACTATGAATCACAACAAACTGTGATTGTCTTTGAGAGGAATGGAAATCCCAGAGCACTTGGCTGTGCTTATGTAAAGTCTATACTTAGACCAAGAGGTAGTTGTCAGAACAAAGCAAGGACATACTGCATGGGTCAAAATTAGAAAAGATGTATTGCAGGGTTGCATCCTACCTTCATATCTTTTCAATCTATATGTGGAAGAGGTCATCTGAGAAGATAGTGTCTATGAAAAGGAATGTGACATCAGAATTGGAGGAAAACTAATCAACAACCTGTTTTATGCAGGTGATACAACTCTGCTTCCAGAAACTGAGGAGGACCTGAGACATTTGATGCAGAAGATCAAGGACTGCAGTCTTCAATATGGATTGAAGCTCACCATCAAGAAAACAAAGATTCTCTCCGCTGGGCCGAATGGCAACATCATGACTGATGGAGATGAAATCGAGATTTTTAACAGCTTCGGCTTGTTTGACTCCACAATCAACACCCTTGGTACTGTCATCCAGGAAATCAAAAGACAAATTGCACCGGGGAAAATCTGCTGTGAAGAAGCTCTCTAGAGTCAGAATAGCAGATATATCAGTTCAGAGACTAAGGCGCGTCATCTTATTCGGGCCATGGTCTTCATGGTTACTTGCTGTGCATCAGAGAGCTGTACAATGAGTAGGATGACAGAAAAATATTGAACATACCCTTGACCACCAGCAAAACAAATGAATCTGTCTTAGAGAGAAAAACAACGTTCTTCTTGGAAGAAAGAGTTTTGAAGCTCTGTTTCACATACTTTGTGCTAAGGGAAAGGCAGGACCTGTCCTTAGAGAAGAACATCATGTTTGGAAAAGTGGAGGGACAGCCCAGAAGAGGAAGACCTTAGATGAGATGCATTAATACTAACTGGGGTAATGGTAATAAATATTTCGTAGTTAGAGAGAATGACTCAGGATAGGGCAGTGTTTGCTGCTATTATACATAGGGTTGCTTTGAGTCACGGAGAACTAGATAGCACATAACAGCAACATAGTCCAGCAATTTGAAAATCTAAAGGAAAGGACAAATTCCCTATAACTCACACCCTACCCAAATTAAC
>NW_006400097.1:597499-599848 GCF_000299155.1 Elephantulus edwardii | reverse complement strand
CAACAACAATTCTAAAAAAAAATTCAACATGATCAAGTGAGATTCATAACAGGTATGCAAGAGTGGTTCAATGTAAGAAAAGCGATCAGTGTAATAGATCATATTAACAAAACAAAGGAAAAGAACCACATGTCCTCCTAAATTGAAGTAGCAAAAGGCCTTAGGCAAAATTCAACTCCTCTTCCTAATTAAACTTCTTCCTCAGCAAAATACAATAGAAGGGAATTTCCTAAATTTAGTGAGAAGTATTTACAGGAAAACAAGGCTAAAATAATTCTCAGTGGAGGAAGACTAAAGGCATCCCTCTTGCAGACAGGGACAAGGCAAAGATGCCCATACTCACAATGCTCTTGAATATTTTATTGGAAGCATTTGCTAAGGTAATATGACAAGGGTAGAACACAGGAAGCATTCACATTGGCAAAGAGCTAACAAAACTGTCACTATATGCAGAGATCTCTGGTGGCCTATTGGTAAAGAAGCTGCACTGCAATCCAGAAGGCATTAGAGGTCACCAGCTGCTCCATGGGAGAAGGATGGGCAATCTCCTACTGTGCAATTAACTGTCTCTGAAAACTTGTCTGAGGGTCTGCTATGGGTGTTCTGACTAGATGATAAAAACAGCAACAACAACATATGCAAACTAGATGTTACTATGCACAGATACCTCTTAACAAAAAAAAAATCCTGCTAGACTGTTACCACCCTTGGTACTGAGCAGTCTGGAAACAGGAGATGCTTTGCACTGGGGAAATCTATAGTTAGGAACTTTTCCAAATTATTGAGTAGTGATGTCAGTTTGAGACTAAGGTGAGTCTGATTCAGGGCATAGTTTTCCAGCTACAAGCTATTCATCTGTGACCTGTATAATGAATGACAGAAAAAAAAATGATACCTTTGACCTGTGATTTTGGAGAGAAACACTGAACATTCCATAGATGGCTAAGTGAACGAACAGATAAGTTTTGTAAATTGTGCAAAGTGCATTTCAAATGTGTAACTTTTATATGAGAGAAAATAAACACAAATAAAAAAAAAATTGTGCAAAGTGTTCTTTGGAGACAAGAATGATGAGGCTTTACTTCACATACTTTGGACATTTGCTAGGAGATGTTATTCCTCGGAGAGGGACTTGATGTTCCTGAGAGTGGAAGATCAGCTAAGGAGAGAAAGACCCTCAACCAGGTGGATTGACATGGTGACTGCTGCAATGGGCTCTTGTGTGCCAGGAAGTGTGAAGATGGTGCAGGACTGAATACGCTTCAGAGCTTTTGTACATTGTGTCATGATGAGTCATTCTCAACTTGATGACACTTAAGAAGAAGACCTAGTAGACTGTCAAGATACAAAATGAATATATAAAAATCTGTGGGATTCTTCCACAATAACAAAGGTGTTAGAAAATGAATCGAGGGTGAAAAAGGGAAAGAAAGAAACTGATACCAAGAAACAAAAAGGCCTTTATTGCATGGTCTGAGAGGGATGCCAAAGCAACCAGGAGCAGAGAAAGTCAAAATAGTGTGTTTGCAATTAGGGGTGGCCTCCTTTTATAGAGGTCTTGAGGAGGGCTAGGGAAGATGGTACCTTTTGGAATTTGGGGCTGTTAATTAACTCAGGGTAATCGTATCATGACTTATTGTCTGGTCTGGTCTTTGCCCTGGCTGCCCTTGAAACCATCAGGTTTTTCGGAGAGTGACTAGGCGTAGGAACAACTGCTGTATCTCTTCTCCAAAAGGAGACACAGAAAAGGAAACTAAGAAAGTAATATCATTTACAATAGCCAACCACTTGGGAGATCATTGGTAGTAAACCTAACTAGAGACACAAAAGACCTTCATAAAGAAAACTACAAAACACTTGAGAGAAACAATAAGAGATTAAAAAAATAGGAAAATATTATATGATCATGGACACAAAGATTCAATATAATGAAAATGAAGGTCCTACCGAAAACAGTGTTTGACGCAATTTTAAGACACCAAATTTAATTTTCAAAGAGATAGAAAAGACAACTGGAAAGTTTGTTTGCAAATGAAAGAAACCTCAAATAAGCAAGTCATTTATAAAAAACTTCATTTCTAAAGAATGAATGGGGAGGCATAACATTCCCAGATAACAAAACCTACTTCTCAGCTGTAATAGTCAAAACAGCGTGGTATTGGTACAATGACAGACACATAGACCAGTAGAACAAAATAAAAAACCAAGAAAAGAATACCAGAAGAATGTCTATCTGTGCTTCATTGACTATGTAAAGGCTTTTGACTGTGTGGATCACAACAAGCTGTGGCTGACTCTAAGAAGAATGGGAATCCCAGAACATTTGATTGTGCTAATGCGAAACCTATA
>NW_006400097.1:595773-596329 GCF_000299155.1 Elephantulus edwardii | reverse complement strand
CGTATACGCACATCAACTTAAGGTGTATCAGAGACCTAGAGGTAAAACACAAAACCATAAAGATCGTAAGAGACAAATTGAGACCAAACTTGGAACACTAAGCCTACAGTATAAGAAAGGTGACATATACAACTAGAAATGTGCAACCAAGAGAAGATAACAATCTGTGAATGGGATCTTTTAAAGATTAATTCACTATGTGCATCAAAAAGATTTATCAAGAGAGTGAAATAAAACCTACTAAATAGTGGAAGGGGAGGAGAAACAAACACAACATTTGGCAAAGGGATCTCAGACAAGGATTTTATAGTGAAAGTTTACAGAATACTATAGGGCCTCCAGAATAAAGACTGATAACCCAGTCACAAAATGGGCAAAAGATATTGGAAGACTTCTCACAGAAGCAGACAATCAGATGAACAACAGACACACCAAGAAATCAAAGATACTGGCAATAAGGGAGATGCAAATCAAAACCATAATAGGTAGTGACAAAATTTAATAAAACAGCACTCAATAAATGTTAGAGAGTATGTGGAAATATTGGAACTCTCAT
>NW_006400097.1:592696-594466 GCF_000299155.1 Elephantulus edwardii | reverse complement strand
AAAAATCTTCACAGATGTTCATAGTGTTATTTACAGTTGTAAGAATATGGAAACAATCCAAATACCCATCAATATGAATGGATTGAGAAATTGTGGCACATGCACACAATGGACTACTATCTAGCTCTCGGGAGTAATGATTTAAAAAAAATCCTATGTAACATGGGATACGTTGGAGAGAATTATGTTGTGAAGTAACTCAGCTCATAAGGACAAATACTGCATAACACCACTATTGTAAAAATAAAAGGATTACTAATAAGACGTGTACAAAAGTACAAAGGGAGAATGGGGAAAGAAGGAGAAAGAGTGGGGCAATGTCAAGATCGCAGAATTTGGTCAGAGAGGAAGGGAGTGAAGGAATTAGGATGGATTCAGTGGGGACCTGAAAAGGTAGGGCAATGGTGGTGGTGATGTTAAGTGCCGTCGAGTCACAGATAACTCATAGCGACCCTATGAACAAAAGTCCTGGACACCTCCTGTATACCTTTCATCCTTTCTCCAGATTCATAGGGTTTCTAGAGGCAAGCTATTATGGAAGTGGATGCCACTCCTGCTTTGAAAGGGTAATGGTAGGCATGAAAAGGTGATTAATTTTATAAAACAAAATATACGAGAATGATCATATGAAACACCATATGGATAGAGGAATGAGTGAAACACAATTTGTATGAGTTTCATATGCAAACAATATAAAGTAAAAATAATTTTAAAAACAAACATAAAAATAGTATGCCTCAATGTTGAGGAAAACTGGCTTCATAATAGTTATCTAAATCTTAATGTGTTCGCTGTGACATTTTAGTAAAGACTTTTAAGCAGGAAAAAAAAAGATAAATATAAAATGCAACTGCTATAAAATAGGAATGATGGGAATAGGATGGGCTAGAGAGAGAACAGGAAAGAAGTGGATAAATAAGCAACACGGCATTGGAACAGGTTAGAGGAAGTACTGTCTGAAGGGGATGTATGATCAGGCATAATATATAAGATAATTAACAATCTGGAACAAGAGGTGCATTACAAAGTGGATTGAAGGAGGAGTAATGGAGGGAGAGGGAGGAAAATGTGGGACAATGAAGAAATGAATAAACCTAACATTTCTGTAAACTTTCCTTAAAAATCGCACTAAAGGAGGTCTGGTGGCCTAGTGGCAAGAAGCTACATTGTAGTCTCAAAGGCAAGAGATTCAAATCCACCAGATGCTTTGCTGGAGAAAAAGGGGCAATCTCCTCCCATGCCAGTAAGATTTGATTCAACAGTACATAACAAGAAAAAACAAAACAAAAACATAACCCAAAAATCACACTATAAAAAGAAAAGAAAATGAAAGTAAAAGAAAAATCAAAACAAACACACAGCAGAAAATTGACAGTAATGACTTTGACTGTTTTAATTTAAATTTTAAAAAATTACTAAGTAGGATTTTTCCTTTACTTTTTCAAAACGTATTTGCCCCAAATCTCAATCAACAGCAACAAAAAAAATACACTTAAATTGGAATATGAATTGTTACAGGTTAATTTACGCAATATTTCTAGTATTTCTACTAGGATATTAACTAAAGGAGATCCTGTGGAGTATAATAAGTAAGTAAATACTTGTCATTTTTTAATGCCAAAATGTATACTTTGATAATGATAGAATAATGCCGTCAATATTTATAATTTACATTGTCTCACCTGGATCAGAGCTTTGGGATTTTTCAGGATGTATTAAAATGTATCATAATAATACAATCTATTAGCCTTAATGAGATGATGGTAATTA
>NW_006400097.1:588489-592486 GCF_000299155.1 Elephantulus edwardii | reverse complement strand
TGACCTATAGCTGACCCTCTCATGGGTTTTCAGAGGAGATTTTTCTCCGTGGAGCAGCTGGTAGACTCAACTGTGTGCTTTCAGGATTGTAGTGCAGCTTCTTAACACTAGGTCAGCAAAACTCCCTAATAATAGTTAATAGGTCAACCTCTTCTATAAGGTTCAAATCTACACTAAAAGCAAATTATCCCCTTGATTGTCTGTGTTGTTCTCTAATATAGAAGAAAAATGAAAAATCTCTTTCTGTGCAACTAACTACCTTTGAAACCATGCCAGAGAATCAATAATGGGTTGGTTCCAATTTCACAGTACACAATAATACTATTTAAAAACAAACAAACAAACAAAAAAAACCTAAACCAAACAAACAAAAAAACCAAAACAAACAAACAAACAAATTAAAAAACCATGAGACTTTAAAAAAAATTATCATTACTACATCTCAGATGATATGATTAAATAAGATAGAATATGGCATTAAAAATTGGGATAGTTTTAAATTAAGTTTGTACTATTTTTAACTTTTAAAAATACTGTTAATAATCAGACATAGAATATAAACTACATGTAAGAAAGAAGTCATTAAGTACATTAAAATACAAAAGTGTATTTTTCTAAGACTTCCAAAACACCATTTACCTGCCAGTTTGTTGAACTGCGTTACTTGTGTGTTTCTGTGAAGCTAGAAGCTGTGGCACCATTATTTCAAATACTAATAAGGTTACCATTTGGTTGAAAACCAGGAAATGTGTATTATCAAGGTTGCATCATTTCATTTTTTCTATTCCAAGTAAAATGTCATGGAGAGGAAAATTAAAAAAATATTAAATACTATGAATTGTAGGTAAACAAAAAAGAAAAATTGCATATTTTCCCTCTTAAGATTTTGGAATATCATTTTTAAGTATTTGAAAGATTACCTTGATCTAGAAGAAACAGAATAAAACCAGTGAATTTGTCAGTCTAAAACCAACAAATTACTCCTCTAAATGACCCACTGGAGCACAAAAAAAGGAATCCTGCAGATGTTTTACAGTAGTTGGTGTTGGGTAACATCAAGTCAAGTATGAATCATAGTGACTCAATGCACAATGGACCTGAGCCCTGCCTATCCTGCACCATCTTTTTCACTTCTGACATACTAGAGTACATTAATGCAGTCACTGTGTCAATCCATCTCATTGAAAATATTTATCTCCTGTGTAAACACTACCATCCCAAGCAACATGTCCTTTCTTATGGAATGGCCTCTCTTAACATGCTCAAAAGTACAGAGAAAAAAATCTTTGCCATACTTGTCTCCAAGGAACATTTGACTGCAGTTTCTCAAAAACATTTTTTGTTCTTTTTCAAATCAATGACATATTCAGTACTTTTCTTTAGCACCACAAATCAAAGACAATTCTTTGATCATTTATATTCATGTTCCAATTCTCTGAAGCATAACAAGTGATTGAAAAGAACATAGTTTGAATCAGATGCAGTCTAGTCTTTAAACTGAAATTTTTAACTAAGCAGGCATGACATACACTTCTGCAATAGCTTGCCTCCTGAAAACTTATGAACTTGGAAAAATGAAGAAAGTTATACAAGTGTTCAGATCTTTCATTCGTAGATTTGCTATGAGTCGTCTATGACTCTATGGCACTTCACAACAACAACAACAACAATATAGAGAGAGCTCAGTGGGCGTAGTGGACAGAAAGTGATGCTACCAACTAAAGGTGAGTGATTTTAATCTGCTGCCCTCAGGCCTGGTTTTAATTGGTTTTGGTCAAATGGTCTTCTAATTGGCATAGCACTGGTTTGTCCATTTGCTATACAGAGGTTACTCATGGTTGCTGTGATGCTAAACACTAAGACACTGATGTGTCAAATGCAATAATGATTACTCATGATGGACAGTGTTTGGTGGAACTCACAGATTAAAACAAGTTTGGAAGCAGGAGTGGCATCCACTTTCAAAATAGCTTGCCTCCAGAAAACTTATGAACGTTACCTTCTGCAGCAAGTGCTTTAGGTCCTCCTCAGTTTTAGCAAGCCGGGTTGTGTCATCTCCATGATGGAAATTGTTGATTCTTCTCCAATTGATGCTACATTTCTCCAAAAGAAATTGGCAGACACAGGAAAATTTCATTCAACAACATGAACAAGAACCTGTGGTGATGAAGCAATAAGTTCAACCTACCCTGCAAGAACTGACAAAAAAATAAGGCTGCAGGGATTGACGAAATTCCAATTGAAATATTTGAACAAATAGGTGCCCTGGATGTGCTCACAATGTTCTGCCAAGAACTCTGAAGGACACCTGGCCAACTGACTGGAAGATATCTATATTTGTTCCCATTCCAATGAAAGGTGACCCAACAGAGTGCAGAAATTATCTAACAATAAATATTATTAATATCACATGCAAGAAAGATTCTACTGAAAATTACCCAAAAATGACTGGAACAGCACATCAACAAAGAACTGCCAGAAGGCTGGGTTTAGAAGAGGTTGTAGTACTAGGGCTATTATAGCTAAGTTAAATGGATTTTGGCTGAAAGCACATAGTACTAGAGAAATGTCTATCTGTGTTTTACTGATTTTTGCACATAATTAACAACCATTTAATAGTTAAAAGTGAGCAGAAATTAATCAAATCTTCCAAGATGTTATTAAAATTTTTTAAAAGATGTTATTTTAATATTAGGACAATAATGAAAGGAAAGGTATTATTTTTAATTTATTCCTTTGCAATTTTTAAAATATTTTCCCCTTTGAATTGTTATTGTTAAACAAATCTTCCAAAAGTCTGTCCAAGTTACCTGCTGTTGTTAAGTACCTTTGAATCAATTAAATTAACACATGCACATCTTGCCACGTCCTGTTATCCTGTGTCATGCTTATACTCTCCACTTTGATGCAGTCACTGTATCCATATATTTAATCGAGTGTCTTCCTTGAGTTTTCCTATTTTCTGCTTTTTAAAACTTGATGCCTTTTTCCAAGGACTTGTGCTTCCTGGCTAGATGCCTAAAATGTATAAAATGTATAAGAAGTTTCACCATCTCTCTCGAAGCAGCACTCTGTGCTTCTCTCAAGACAGATTTATTTGTTCTTTTTTTTCCTTTTTCAAGTTTAATAAAATAACTTTTATTTCTTCATCAATTACATTCTGAAGTACAGCTTGGCTTCTATCTTGATTCAAATGAAAATCACTTAAGGTAATGCTTTTTCCATCACAAGCGCAAATGACAATAACAGAAATTGTATAAGTCAACATAATAAAGTGTAACAATGATATAGCATTAAGTCTTTGAATTTTATGCTGAGTGCTACACTTTCACTATGTCCCCAAGATTTTGACTATTTTTAAATTTTTCTACAACTCACTGTTTTTTTTAGTATTTCCATTATTTTGTGCCCTGAAAATGGTTTATTTATTCTGAAGACCTATCAGTGTGCAGTAGTATAGAACATACACAGAGGTGCTGTTATCTGGTTAAAACACAGACGTATATGAGTTAGGTCTAACTGGCTGTTAGTCTACAGCATTTAAATCCTTTATTCTGCAAGTATTTGCTTTATAAATTTCAAGGTTCTCATGTCAGATATGTAGATTTTTTTTAACTGCAATGTTTTCTGGGTAGATTGGTTCTTAGTCATATACTGTTCTTTGTTTTGATGAACTTTTACTTCAAGTCTATTAATAAAAGACTTATATTACTAAGAATATTAATACTGCTTTTTAGATTATGGTGGGTTTTTTTGTATTATTTCCTATCCCCACTATCCTTTGAGGATATTTTTACCCTTTGGCTCCAATAGCCCTCAGGGTACGCCATATTTTCATCCATTTTTATCCACATATTTATGTAAGAATTTTGCTACTGTTATATTTCTCTGTGAGGTTGATGGCTTCTTTGTGCCCATTTACTTCTAGGCTTTTTTTAAAGTTCCCTTTTATTAATTTTTGCTGTTTTTGGTATTGAGTCATTTTTCTTAATTTAGC
>NW_006400097.1:586309-588196 GCF_000299155.1 Elephantulus edwardii | reverse complement strand
TTTATCTGGGAATATCTTAATTTCACCCTCAATTTTGAATGACAGTCTTGCTGGGTATAGTATCCTTGGCTGATAGTTAAATTCTTCCAACTCTGTATATGTCACCCCATTCCCTTCTTGCTTGCATAGTTTTAGAGGAGAAATCAGCATTTACTCTTACTGGGATACCTTTGTATTTAATATTTTGCTTTTTTGAGCTTCTCTCAAAATTCTTTCTTTATCTTTAGTTTTGGAAAGCTTGATTATCATATGTCTTGGTGTTTTTCTCTTAGGATTGAACCAAGATGGGGTTTGTTGAGCTTCTTCAATTAAAGACTTGTCTTTCATGATATCTGGGAAGTTTTCTGCCATTATTTATTCAAAAATTTTGTTCTGGACTTCCTCTCATTCCTTCTGGAATTCCCATGATGCATATATTGTTTCTATTGATGGTGTCCTGCAAAACCGTTATTTCTTGTTCAGTTTTCTTTGTTTTTTTCCAAATATTCTTCAAAATGTGTAACTTCAATTTTGTCTTCTATTTCACTAGCTCTTTCTCCTATTGCCTCGACTCTACTTGCATGTTCTTCTATAGTGTTGTTTATTTCTGCTATTTTATCATAAAGCTGTGGAATTTCTGTTTTTTATGTAAGATTTCTACCTCTTTAATGAATTGTTCATTTTGTTCTTGGATTGTTATCCTGAATTCTTCTAAAAATTTTTCTGTGTTTTCCTTTATTTTGTTGAGAAAACTTAGTAATAGTTTTTTGACATTGTTGTCAGGAATTTCATAGTGACATATGCCTGAAACATTAGGCTTGTTTTTCGCTGGAGAATAAACAGAAAACATCCACTGTCCTGATGATTCCCAAACCTCCATATCTTGTATAGTTCCTTCTAGAATTTTCTTTTCATCTTTCTGCTCATCAGAGTTAAGTGAAGTAAGTGAGCTCTCATATCTCTACTGCTGGTAGAAGATATTTATTTTTTCTTTCGATGGTTCATGGAATATTGAATATTCTTTACCAACACAAACTTATTTATCTTACACTTGTTATCAGGTGCCCTAAAAGCAAAGGATCAACAACACTGCATTCTCTCTGGGAGTTGTAGGGAAATATGTTTCCTTACCTTTTCTAGGTTCTAGAAGTTACTCACACGTTTTGATATTCGCTGACTTTCTACATAGTAAGTGCATATTTGTCAAGATCTTTGTCATTTTCTGAGCTGTGGTTTCATTGTCACATTTGCTCTACCTCTGACCTTCTTTCCTTCATCTTATAAATACCCCATATTAGTACACTAGACCCATTCAGATATTTCAGAAAAACCTCATCCTTTCAAAGTCCTAAAATTAATAGGCAAATTTCCTATTGTTATGTAAAGTAACATATTCCTAAGTTTCAGTGACTGGAGTATGAGTAACTTTGGAGGGCCATTGCTCTTTAGCCAACAAAACACTCGTCTATATGAAATCTTTAAAGTCTATTTCTCTATAATGTGTAGAAACTACATATTTTGCTTGTTTTTTTTGTATTTGTTGTTTCTTGCCCCCGCCCCTGCCTTTTCTTTCTGGACCTCCTTGACATAACCACTGTTTCTGCACTGTTTAATCATCATCCTCAAGGACCATGGGGAAACATTTTGAGCTAATAAATTTCTAGTACCATGTGATGAATTTATGCAAAGAGAGGTTAGAAAGGTAGCCAAGGATAAGGGAAAAGATAATAATTTTTATATATTTAAACAAAGATGAATATTTAAGCACATAACCTGATGAAAGTAGGAAATATTGAGATTTAATGTTTAAAGGGGGTATAAAAATAATGTAAATAATAATAATGCTAAATACTATGGACCTCTCTAAAGTATTCAGGAGCAACGGTGTCTCTCTGGAGACTAAGGTGC
>NW_006400097.1:571779-585038 GCF_000299155.1 Elephantulus edwardii | reverse complement strand
CATCATTGATTCTTAGCAGTCTGGAAAGTTCCCTGACAACAGATTTACCTAATACAATTCATTTCTGATTTCTTGACTGCTGGTGCCAAGTGGGTTGATTGTGGAGCCAAGAAAGCTGTAACTGTTAACAATGACAATCTTTTCTCCATCCCTAAGTTTACTTTAAAAAGTAAAAATTATGAGTAGTAAAAATCGCATGGACATATATAAGAATGGTAAGTGACTGCATTTAGAATTAGAATTTGAATGGATCACTTCTTAGGTCTTCAGGAGAAACTTGAACATTTAATAGGAAAAAAGGATAAGACTTTAAAGAAATATTGAGACAGAATGTTTAGAGACATTAAATAAAAGCCAAAAATCCCTAAGTGGATAATTCTAAATACTGATAAGTCTTTTTAATAAACTTTTAATATCTAATGGAATATTGGATGCATTTACTTGTTTAAGCTATGTTAGAAAAATTAACAAATTTGTTTGGGAAAATAATGCTCCATTAAACTGAGGGGAGTGAGACTTCTCACTTGCTTTACATTTGTGTGGGTTGTCGGGTTTTGTTGGTTTTTTTTGGGGGGGGGAGTTGAGCTGAGGCTTGAGTGGAGTAAGTCCCTAGACATAACTATAATACTTCGTAAAGGGTCATAGAAAAGGAGGATGACTCTGGGAGGATGACTCTGAGTGAAATGGATTGACACAGTGGCTACAACAATTGGCTCAAATATCATAAATATTATGAGAATGGTGTATGATTGGGCAACGTTTCATTCTGTTGTATATAGAGTTTCTTTGACTTAGAACTTACTCACTGATATCTAAATACAGTACGAATGTATTTAAGAATGCAACAGATAAGTCCTCAGCTGTTGTTGTTGTGGTTATGTGCCGTCGAGTCGCCTGGGACTCATAGCCACCGTATGTACAACAGCCCTAAACTCCGCCCTGTCCTGTGCCAATCGCACTGTCTCTGACACTCCTATCCTGATTACCCCAGTCACTGAATTAATCCACCTCATAGAGGGCCTTCCTCTCCTGCACCATCTCTCCACCCTCCCAAGCATGATGTCCCTCTCTAAGGACCGGTCTCTCCTCACAACATGTCCAAAGAATGTTAGATGGAGCATCAGAATGCTTGCCTCCAAGGAGCCACCCGGTTTAACCCTTTCCAGGACAAATCTGTTTGTTTTCCTAGCAGTCCATGGTATTCTCAATACTCTTCTCCAGCACCACAGCTCAAAGGCATCAATTCTCCTTGGTCATTGTCCAACTCTCTGATGCATAACAAGTGATTGCGAAGACCATGGCATGTATCAGATGCACCTTAGTATCCAGAGAGACACCATTGCTCTTTAATACTTTGGAGAGGTCCCTAACAGCAGACTTTCCCATGGCAATGCACCTTTTAATTCCCTGGCTGCTGGTGCCAAGACTGTTGACTATGGAGTCAAGCAAACTAAAGCTGTGTACAATCTCAATCTCTTCACCATCCATCCTGATGTTGTCAATTGGTCCAGTGGTGAGAATCTTTGTCTTCTTGACATTGAGCCTCAATCCATATTGGAGACTGCAGTCTTTGACGCTCTGCAGTAGGCACTTCAGGTCCTCTTCAGTTTCAGCAAACAGAGTTGTGTCATCCACATAACGCAGATGCTGAATGAAAAATTATTGAGTAGTAATGATGTCAGTTTGAGGACTAAGTTGTGTCCAATCACTTGCTATGCATTTGAGAGCTGGAAAATGAAAAAGTAAAATAGAAGAATTGATGTTTTTGAGCTGTGATGTTGGAGAAGAGCACTGAACATCCCATGAATGCCATAGAGGTTGAACACATGTCTCGGAGAGAGTGCAGTAGGAGTGCTCTTTGGAGGCTGGAATGATGAGACTTTGCCTCACATACTTTGGGCATATTGCTATAAGAAGCTATTCCTTGGAAAAATACATGATGCTGGGAAGGATGGATGTTCAGAGAAGGAGAGGAAGATCTTCAACCAGGTGGACTGATGTGACTGCAGCAGTGGACTGTTAAGAAGTGTGAGGGCTCAGCTCTTCTGTTCAGAAGGTAGCTATGAGTTTTATTCAACTTGACAGTGCCTAACAACAACAACTGACTGAAAGATAGCTGATATGAATAAAACAGTCATTTAGAGGAAGAAAGATGTGGCAGTAGGCTTGTAGCTTCCAGAAGGATTATTGTATTGGAAAAGTTCATTTTACTCTGTTCTGTATGTGTGCTTAGAGTCAGAATTAATTAGAGGGTCATGGCTTTGGTGATTTTGAGACTATATCTGTGATACTACCTAGATATTGAAAACAACACTGAATAATCATAAAAATATGAGATAATTGAGAAAGGTGAAAGGATGTTTGAAGGTTTAATTGAGGAGTACTGAAGAAGGTGTTGTTGTTGTTGTTAGCTGCTGTCTAGTTGAGTATGACTCAAAGCGGCCCTATGAACAAAAGACCTAAACTCTCTTCCATCCTGCACCATCCTCATACTTCTTAACACACAAGATCCCATTGCAACAGTCATCGTGTCAATCCACCTATTTGAGGGTCTTCCTCTGATTTGCCGACTCTGTTCAAGACATATGTGTTCAATCTCTTTGCCGTCCATGGGATGTTCAGTGCTTATCTCTAACACCAGAGCTCAAAGTCATCAATTCTTTTTCTGTCATTCTTATTCACTGTCCAGGTCTCAGATGCATAGCAAGTAGTCAGAAAGACCATTGCCTGGATCAGATGCATTTTATTCCTTAAACTGATATCTTTTCTCCTCAATAATTTGGAGAGCTCCCTAATTGCAGATTTTCCCAAGGCAATGTGTCTCCATATTTCCTGACTGCTGATACTAAGGATGTTTATTGTGGATCCAAGCAAGATGAAGCTCTTGACAGTTTCAATCTCCTCTTCATCCATCATGACATTGCCTATTGGTCCATTGGTAAGAATCTTTGTTTTCCTGATATTGAGATGCTATCCATACTGAAGGCTGCGTTCCTTAACCTTCTGCAACAAGTGCTTCAGTCCTCCTCACTTTCAGCAAGCAAGGTTGTGTCATCTGCATAAAGCAGGTTATTGATGAGTCTCACTCCAATTCTAATGCCACATTTCTCTTCATAGAGTTAAACTTCTCAGATATTTTGCTCAGCGTATATATTGAATCATTATGGAGAGAGACTACAACCCTGGCACAGTCCCTTCTCAGTTTTAAACCATGCAGTGTTCACCGGCTCTGTTTACACAACGGCCTCCTGGTCAAAGCATAGATTCCAGATGAGGACAATTAAGTTCTCTGGAATTTTTATTTTTCTCAATGTCAGCCGCAATTTGTTATGATCCACACAGTGAGATGCCTTTGCATAATCAATAAAGCATAAATACACAATATTCTGTTTTTCTTTAAGTTCAGCTAGGATCCATCTGACATCAGCAATGATATCCCTGGTGTCATGACACCTTCTAAATCCTTCTTGAACTTCTGACATTTCTCTATCCAAGTACTGTTCTAGCCATTTTTGAATGATCTTCAGCAGTATTTTGTTTGCATATGATATTAATGATATTGTTCAACAGTTACCACATTCAGTTGGACCACCTCTCTTGGAAATGGGGACAAATATAGACCTCTTCCCATCTGGTGGCCAGATAACTTTCCTCAAAATCCACGGCTACATCTGTTAATTGAAATAAATCAATTGGTATCTCATCTATTCCTGGGACCTTATTTTTTCCAATGCATTCAAAGTTGCTTCTTTTTCCTCCTTCATTACCTTTGGCTGATGGAATTACCATTACCATAACCTTTGAAAAAGAGTGAATGATTCACTCAATTAATTCACTTCCTTGTTAAATGTATTCTCATTAAAGCTAATGTTCCAACTAATTAATTATTATTTGAACTGATATCCTTTAAAAGGGGCTTTAAAAGATGGATAATGCCTGAAGATTACAGAAGAAGAATTAATGCTTTTGAATTGTGTTGGGTAGAAGAGTAATTACTATTACATGGATTGCCAAAAGAACAGACAAGTCTGCCCTGGAGATGAGTTAAACCAGGTTGTTCCTAAGAGGCAAAGATGGTCAAACTCTGACTCACATACTTTGGCATGTTATTAGAAAGAATAAATCTTTGGAAAGGGACATAATGCATGGAAAAATGGAGGGTCAGTTTACCAGAGGACGACCTTCAATGACATTGATTGATACAGAGACTGTAACATTGAGCTCAAATATGTCTGAGATGATGAGAATGAAACAGGAAAGAGTAAGGTTCAGAGCCATTGCTTGTAAAGTCCTTATAAGTGTTAGCCAGATTAATGGCCTGTAACACTGAGAAACAATCTTGCTTGCTGAAACTGAGGAAGAGTTGAAACACTTACTCCAGAAGATCAAAGATTGTAGTTTTTCAATATGAATGGAAACTCAACATCAAGAAGACAAAGATTCTCACCTTTGGGCCAATAGGCAGTACTATGATAGATGGAGAAGGGACTGAGACTTTTAACAATTACAGCCTGCTCAGCTCTACAATTAGCATTTTTTGCATCAGCAGTCAGGAAATCAAAAGGGGAATTACATTGGGAAATATGTTCTTAGGAACCTTTCCAGAGTACTGAAAAGCAACTATGTCAGTCTAGAAACTAAGGTACACCTGATCTAGGCCACAGTCTTCACAATTACTTGCTATGCATCAGAGAGATGGACAATGACTAAGGATGACAGTAGAATTTGTACCTTTGAGCTGTGGTACTGAATAAGATTTTTAAACATATCATTGACCACACATAAGTCTGTCTTAGAGAGGGTGAAACTAATTTTCTCATTGGATGCTAGAATTTTGAAGCTTCGTCTCACATACTTTGAACTATTAGAGATTGGTCCGTGCAGAAGGATAGCATGCTTGGAAGGGTGGAGGGACAGTGCAGGAGAGGATTTGATATGAGATGAAATGAGATGGATTTGATACAGTAACTGAGGTACTAGGGATAGATGTGTCAGATTCAGTGAGACTGTCTCAGGAAAGGGCAGACTTGACAGCTCTTCTTCATAGGATCACTATAAGTCGCAGGCAAATTGATGGCACATAACTGCAGTAACAATAACTGCAACAGTGTCATACTATATTGCATAAAGTGCTATTAACCAAAATGTTGGGAGTTTGAATTCACCAGTTGTTTCTCTGGAGAAATATGGGTGGCAGCCTCCTATCATGAATATTTAGTCTTGAAAATCCATTTGTTTTTATGCACCATTGAGCTGGAATCAACTCATAGCTGATCCTTAGTGGGTTTTCAGAGGCTCTAAACTGTATCAGAATTGCTCCAACTGAGCAATTTGTGGATCTGAATCATGTAACTTTGGGTTGACATTACAGCTCCATGCCACTGAAAATCCAACAGAGTCAGAATTAATTTGAGGACATTAAAAATGTGTTCTGGTTTTGTTTGTGTTTTTTAAGATGTTGCTATAAGGGGGGAAAAAACCAACAGAATTAGGACCTCATTTTTGAAGTTTAATAGAGAAATACATTAGCTACAGATTATTGGTTTTTAGTCTTTCACTGAAATGGGAATTTTCATAGATCTCAACTAATGATGAATTAATCTTCAATCCTTCAATAGCAACCTTATTCAGTTTGCATCCCATTAGTGATGTTGTTAAAAAAGTAGTAACTTACTTGAAGCAATTTCTTACCTTTCAAAGTAGAATTACATAAATAATATTCCTTAAAGAATATGTATTATTTTCAAAATTATTATTGGATATCAATTTTTGTATTGATAACATGACAAAACAATTACCTGTATTAAAAAATTTGTGAGTGGAAAGTATTTTTTTCTTTGTTTTTATACTATATTTACAGAGCTCAAGTATTTAAATTCTTGTAATTTTAAGAACTGTATGATTATGTATAAATTCCCTTTGTAAGTGTTTTTTAAAAAATAATAATGTTAATGTGGAAAGTCCACCCTGTACCGAATAGTGATTTTTGATAATCCAGTTTTTACTTCTAAGAAGAATAAATAATATTTACATTTTCTTATAATAACAGTATATGTTAAAGTAAAAGAGAAAAAAGAAAACATCTATATATGTATTTTATCAAAGAATAACAATTGAAAGAATGAAAATTATACTTAAAATATTTTACTTAGCACGCAGATTAGGTCTCTAAAGAGAATTTAACTAACTAACTTATTTAAAATTTGAACACATAAAACCTGAAAAAACTTCCAAAGTCATTGTGTGAACTTGTTTCTATTCCACTCTATGGAGTCTACTCCATGATTAATACTTTAATGTCCTTTGCTCATTAGAAATTTAGTGTTCAGATAATGCTACCAAATATTTAACATCCTTCTTATGCCTAATCAGTTATTACATATCATGTGTTTTCTTATTTGCATTTTTAGTTTTTCATGTCAACAGATTATGAAAATAATTACATATCACAGTATTGCTTAATTTTATAATCAAGAAACAAGAGTTTCTCATACTATATACTTATCATAGTATTCTTTGAAATAAGAAATGCTGTGAGGTCACACTAAATAAGGGGTATGTCACAGTTTTATGCCATTAATATTCAGAAAAATCTAAGCAAGGATGTTTTTGGTATTATGTAAAGATGCTTACACCGTACAGATGGCATAGCTTACTTCAGTGTTTGAACACCTGAATGTCACTTTTTCCTGTATTTCTTCTTTTTTTAATAGATATTGAATGATACCTCAAAGTTTGTGAGCTTTAGAATCAAACTACCCTTTGTTAGATTATTAGTATATCTCTAACACACACGTTATTAAATTGGTTTTATTGGCCTTTGCCAAGAAATTTTGAGCCCATTTTTTTCTCTCATAAATGATTATATAAAATTTACTGTGAATTCCAGAAGAAGACAAAATTTAAAATTCCAAATAATTACAATTCATAAGTAATAGAAATGCTGACTCTAGAACTACATAGTATATTCATAAGCTTCTATGATAAAACTACAATTGTTTTTAATAAAAAATAACTTAAATTTTCATATATATACATTAAGTTATTAATGTGTGTGAACTTCTTTCAAAACCAGTAAAAATGCTAGAGGGACTCCTAAGTTAGATATTTGCTCTCAGTTTTGAAGTAAAAGAAAATGCTTCTCAAATTTTTTTTTACTGTATTATAATTGAACATTGAGAGCATTGACTGTTAGCTTTTACTACATAAATACCTTTTAATTTAATAAAAATTCTCAGTGCCTCTGTCTTGGGAGTACAAATGGTTTAAAATCATGTATAGCTCATGGGATCTTGAGATGACTGAATAAACTAATATATGTAAAATTTTAGAATTTCATTTAGCATATGTATACATATTAGCAGCAAGATTTGGATTTTGTTTTGAATAACTTAGATTCAATTTAGTGTAGATTCCAATTATTACTGTAGGACAAAGTAGAATTGCAACATCTTATCTCACCACTGCACCAAACTCTATGACAGATGAAGAAAGGATTGAAGCTGTCAATAATTTCACCTTGCTTGAATCTACAATCAAAACCCTTGGGACAAGCAGTCAGGAAATCAGGAGATATATTGCATTGAGAATGTCTTCTATTAAGACCTCTCTAAAAATGCTGAAGAGCAATGATGCCAATTTGAAGACTAAAATGTGCCTGATGCAGACTATGGTTTTCTTAATAATCTGCTACACAGTCAGATACCTGAACATTGAATAAGGATAGCTTTGAGTTGTCTTGTTGGAGAAAAGTATCTCATGGACTTCCAAAAGAATAAAAAGATATGTCTTGAAAGAAGGGCAGCCAAATTGCTCGATGGAGACATAGATTTTGAGGCTTCCTCTTTCATACTTTGGACATGTGGTTGGCAAGGCTATTCCTTGAAAAAGACCATTATATATGGGAAGATGGAGGTTCAGTGGAGGAAAGAAAGACCCCAATGACTTAGATTGACATTGTGACATCAGCAATAGGATGTAGTATGTCAGAGATGATAATTACACAGGATAGGGCAAGGTTCAGGTCAGAAGATCATAGGGTAACTAGGAGTTGTATTTGACTCAACAACACCTAACAACAATAACAACTGACTAAATAGAGATAAGTAAAACAGGAATGAGTAACACTGCTAACTGAAAGCACCATGTTCATATCCACCAGTTGCCCTATAGGATAAAGATGGGCAGTCTGAAGACCTGCTTGATGGTCAGCTGAGAGTTAGTTCTGACTAGTCAGTACATAACAACAAACAACAAGATCCATCTAAATGGTGAAGAGATTACCATTTCAACCAGTTTGTTTTATTTGTATCTATAATCAGCAATAGTAGTCAAAAAATTAACAGATGTGTAACATTGGAGAAATCTATTGTCAATGGCCTCTATTGTTCTAAAGTGTGTAGTTGTTATTATTGTTAGTTTCCATTTAGTCAAATATGACTTAAAAAGACCCTATAACCAATAGATTTGAACCTTACCCTGTCCTATATCATCCTCATCATCTTGCCTCGTTTGAGCTGATTACTGCAGTCCCTAAGGGTTAATCTCTATCATTGGAGTCTTCCTTTCTTTCACTTGCCTTCACCTATCCACGCACGATGTTCTTTTGAAAGGAATTACCTTTTCTAGCAACATGCTCAGAGCATAAGAGATGAAACTTCACCATGTTTGGCTCCCAAGAGATGGTTGCACCCTTTCCAAGACTTATCTCTTGGCAGTCCATGGGATATTCGGTACTCTTCTCCAAAACCACAATTCAAAGACATCAATTCCTTTTCTGCAATCCTTACTAATTGTCAGATTTTGGATTTTTTAAAAGACCATGGCTTGAATTATACACATTTTAGTCTTCAAACTAATATAATTTTTCTTTTGTAATTTGTAGAGATCCCTGACAGTGAACTGGTCCAATGCAATAAGTGTTTTGATCTCCTGATTGCTGGTAACAAGGGCGTTGATTGTTGATCCAAGTAAAATGAAATAGTTGACTACTTCAATTCTGTTTTTGTGTATTGGCCCACTAGTGAGAAATTTTATTTTCTTGATATTGAAATGTAATTTGTATTGAAGGCATCGGTCCTTGATCTTTTCATTAAGCATTTCAAATCCTCATTTGCAGCAAGAAATATTGTATCATTTCTACAACAAAGGTTATTAAGGAGTCTTCCTCCAATCCTGATGGTACATTTATCTTCATAAAGTTCAACTTCACAAATTATTTGTTCAGTTAGTTTAAAGACCAAGGTGCAAATGATAATGAGCCATGGTATTTTCTATTGCTTCCTATGCATCTGAAAGTTGGAAATATGGAAGACAGAAGAATAATAGATGCCTTTGAATCCCGGTATTGGAGAAGAGTATTCGGAAGAGTGTCTGCCAGGAATGTATTCTGTCTCCATACATTTTCAATCTGTATGCAGAACAGATCATCAGGGATGTGGGGTTGTCTGAGGAGGAATGTGGCATCTGGACTGGAGGAAGACTCATCAACAATCTGTGTAATGCAGATGACACCACCCTGCTTGCTGAAAATGAGGAGGACCTGAAGCACTTGCTACAGAAGGTCAGAGACTGCAGCCTTCAACATAGATTCAAGCTCAACATCTGAAAAAACAAAGATCATCACTACTGGACCAAGTGACAGCATCATTATGGATGGTGAAGAGATTGAAATTGTTAACAGTTTTAGTTTGTTTGGCTCCACAATCAACACTCTTAGTACCAGCAACCAAGAAATCAAGAGATGAATTACATTGGGAAAGTCAGCTAGCAGGAACCTCTCCAGAGGACTGAAGTGCAACGACATCATGCTGGAGACTAAGGTGGGCCTGATCCAGGCCATAGTCTTCACAATTGTGTGCTATACATCAGAGATTTGGACAGTGAGTAGGGATGATAGAGAATTGATTCCTTTGAGCTGTAGTACTGAAGAAGAGTGTTGAATATACCATGGACTGCTAGGGGAACAGAGAGATTTGTCCTGAAGAGGGTGAAACCGGGCTGTTCTTTGGAGACAAGGCTTCTGAAGCTTTGTAGGAAATACTTTGGGCATTTTGCAAGGAGGAACCAGTCCTTGGAGAGGGACATCGTGTTTGGAGGGTGAAGGGACAGTGCAAGAGACGAAGATCCTTAATGAAATGGGTCAATTCAGTGACTGGGGTAATGGAAGTAGGTGTGTCAGAGACAGAGTGGTTGGCACAGGATAGAGAAGGTTTAGGGCTCTTGTACAAAGGGTCACTATGAGTCACAATGTCTTGATGGCACATAACAACTGCAATAACATGGACTGCCAAAATAATAAACAAATATTTCTTGAAGGATATACAAAAAAATCATCCCTCTTAAAGGAAAGACCGATTAAACTTCATCTTATTTACTTCAGGCATGTTTTCAGGGAAAACCAGTCCTGGAGAAAGACATCGTGCTTGAAAATATGGAGAGTTAATGAAAGAGAAGAAGACTTTCAATGAGATGGATCAACATTCTCTTTATTACAATAAGCTTGAACATGGCAGAGATTCTGAGGAAGGCACATAATAGTGCAAGTATTGTTACTAATAGACTGGCTATGAGTCATAATGAACTCAATGACAACTAACAAAAACAACAAAAACCTAACTATAGAATAGTTGAATTTTACTTATGACTTCCTAGACTGTAAATTTTACAAAATAGACTGCCATATTTTATTCCATATATCCTCTGGTGATTTCAAAATACTGACCGTTCTTTAAAGAGCTCTTTTGGTACTGTTTATAATTGTGCTGCTAGCTCAAATACAGAGCCTTATTGCCAGTTTGAATCCATAACCAAACCTTTCTTTCAGCAGCTGACCACTTAATTATTGCACCACCCCTGCTCCTTGTTATAACCTCAAACCTTCTTTGTTGGGTCTAAAAAAGACATTTAATGTTTTGTCTTAGAAAATGTAGCTCCTAAAAGCATTATTCATCCTGAAAACATCTGAATTTTTTTTATAATCTGTCTATGGATTCGTTGATCTTGTAAATTGTGATACAGTCAATTCTAATTCTGGACAACCATATAGGTGAAGAATAAAACAAAACTCAAAAAGAAAACAAAACCAAAAAAATAAAAACCAAAAACCAACTCCATAAGATTTTCAAAGATGCAGCCTTTTGGAAGGATATAATCAGGCTTGTCTAGTATGGTCTTCTGGGAAATTTTGAACTCCTAAATGATTGTCCTGTATTTGACTGCTTAAGTATTTGGTTCTGTGTCAGAAGTGACCTGACAGCCATGAGTTTGGTTTGGTTTGGGGAAATACAAAATGTGTCAAATTCATATTAGAGCATTGGATATATTTATAAATTCTTTTAATGTTTATGGTTTCTTGGAATATTATATGTCTATATATATTTAAAATTAATTATATGAAGCTTCATTTCAGACTAATGGTTCAGTAACATTTGGTAGGTGTTTTAATAGCATAAATTAACAATTTTTTAGCTACTAAGCGTATTAATGATATTCAAATTAATTTAAATAAGGAACATGCCAAGTGGATAAAATATGAAATATGATAATACTTAATACTTTAAAAAGATATGGCCCTATATTAATAAAAAATTAATAAATCATTAAATCTTGAAAAACTGAACCTTGCTTAATTACAGGATTTTAGTTAGGCTTTTATTTGACTATTTATAAAATCTATCACTGATCTTATAGTTAATATTATATACTTCTGAATAATTTAAATAACATATGTCCAAAAGACTGAGTGGCAAGGGTTGTAGGAAAAAGTACTGTATATATTAATTTTTGAGTGTATTGTTGTTGTTAGGTGCTCTCAAGTTGAGTACTACTTATAGGGCTCCTTTGAACGAGTTCTGAACCCAGTCCTGTCCTGTGCCATACTCACATTTCCTGACACACAAGAGCTCATTGCAGCAGTCACTATGTCAATTTACCTGGTTGAAGGTGTTCTCCTACTTCGCCAACCCTTCACACTTCCCAATTTAGTTCACTAGTATATTGAACTAATTGAAGTACAATTAGACAATTTAAAAAAATTACTATATAAATTTTTTATAGGGAGTATCCCCATTCTTTTACCATAGAGTGAAACAATTCACCACTGATTAAAAACAAAAGAAAACAAAACAATCATTTCCCAAGGTGAACAGTATAACTCAAATGATTTTTAATATATTTTTCCTTAAAATGTTGGCTAATATGCCTTAACATTTTATTAAGTAATTTAATTTGCTTTGTTTTATTGTTTCCTGTATATGTAGTGGTATATTACTTTGGGCATATGGCCAGGAGAGACTGGTGATTGGAGAAGAACATGTTTGGAAGGGTGGAGGGACATGGAGGGACAGCACCAGAGAGGAAGACCCCAGTTGAGATGGATTGATATAATAACTGGTACAATGGAGGTTGGTGTGTCAGAATTAGTGAGACTGGGTCAGGACCGGGCATGGTTCAGAGCTGTTGTATGTAGTTCGCTATGTGTCAGAGGGAACTTAGCAGTACATAACAACAACAACAAAAAGAAGCATGAATAAGAACAATAAATTTAACATAATATTTAGGGTGCTTAGTGTCATTTCAAGAATGTTTTGCTTCAACTGTTGGAATAATTTGTGTTTTCTTTTGTGTGATATTTGCTTGTTTTCTGTTTATGAGAACATGATTTATAACCTGATATCATAAGGGATATAGCTAGATGTATTTGTATTGAATTTATGCACTCTTTCTTTTTTTTTATGCACTCTTTCTAAAAGCAAAATTTATTGTCATATACATATTTTTTAAGCCAAGATAAAATAAATATCAAAGCATCCAAGAAAACTTTGACCCCAAGGATTTACTTTGCTTTCAATCTTTTTCCTTTGAGGAACATATATTCCTTTTTTTCCCTCCCCTGTTATCAGCGTGTTTATTGTGCATACAACTAAAGTGAAATTGTTGAGAGCTTTACTTTTATTTCCACATATTATTAATATCACACACAAGCAAAATCCTGCTGAAGATTATCCAAAAATGACTACAACAGTACTTCAACAAATAGCTGCCAGAAGTACAAGCTGGATTTAGAAGAGGTCGTGACACTAGAGACATTTTTGCCAGTGTTGGACAGATCTTGGCAGGAAGTACCAGAGCTTATCTGTGTTTTGTTGATTAAGCAAAGGCATTTGGCTGTGTGGATCACAACAAATTGTGTCTGACTTTGTAAAGAATTGGAATTTCTTAATACTTGACAGTACTTATGCAAAATCTATAACCAGAAG
>NW_006400097.1:567043-570329 GCF_000299155.1 Elephantulus edwardii | reverse complement strand
AGTCTTCAATATGGATTGAAGCTCAGCATCAAGAAAACAAAGATTTTCAGTACTGGACCAACTAGTAGCACCGTGATAGATGGAGATGAGATTGAGTTTGTTAGCAATTACAGTTTTCTGGACTCCACAATCACCACTCTTAACATCAGCAGTCAGAAAATCAAAAGATGAAATGCACTGGGAAAATATACTGTCAGGAACCTCTCCAGAGTATTGAGAAGCAATAATGTCAGTCTAGAGACTAAGTGCACTATATCAAGACCATAGTCTTCACAATTGCTTGTTATGCCTTAGAGAGCTGGCCAATGACTAAGGATGACTAAAGAAGAACTGATGTCTTTGAGCTGTGATACTAGAGAAACGTCTTGAACATACCATGAACCTCCAAGAAAATAAATGGGTCTATTTTGGAGAGGGTGATACCGAGTTTCTTTTTGGAGGCTAGGATTTTGAAGCTCTGACTCACACACTTTGTGCATTTGTCTAGAAGAAACCACTCCTTTGAGAAGCAAAGGAAGCTTGGAAGGGTGGAGAAACAGAGCAGGAGAGGAAGGTGCCGAATGAGATGGATTGATACAGTTACGGGGTAATGAGGATAGATGTGTCAGTCGGTGAGGCTAGCTCAGAATAGGACAGGCTTCAGTTGTGTCATATATAAGACTGATTTGA
Source organism: Elephantulus edwardii (assembly GCF_000299155.1). Lineage (NCBI taxonomy): Eukaryota > Metazoa > Chordata > Mammalia > Macroscelidea > Macroscelididae > Elephantulus > Elephantulus edwardii. The sequence goes on along the minus strand of NW_006400097.1, from coordinate 569,660 downwards.
GTTGCAGGTAACATGATGACACTTAACAACACAAATACTGTGATGTTGCCCACAGGGACAGCGGTAAGGATCTTGAGTTTGAAATATAATCCATAATGCAAAGAGTAGTCTTTGATCTTCCTTAGTATTCAGTTAAAATGTTGTTATTGTTAAGTGTTGTTGAGTTATAGATGACTCATAGAAACCCTATGAACAAAAGACCTGAACAATTGTATGACTTTCATTTTTTCTCTAAGTTCGTAAAGTTTCCAGAGGCAAAATGTTTTGGAAGTGGATGCCACCCCTGATTCCAAGCTTGTTTTAATGGGGGAGCTCCACCAAACACTGTCCACCACGGGTAACCATAATCACATTTGATGCATCAGTGTCACAATGTTTAGCATCACAGCAACCACAAGTTACCTCTGTACAGCAAATGGACAGTTAAGTGCTTTATAACTTAGAAGAATATTTGACCAAAACCAATTAACACCAGGCCTAAGGGCTGCAGATTAAAATCACCTGCCTTTGACTTGGTACAAATATTCCTGATTTTTGCAAGCAAGATGTGTCATTTGCATAATGCAGGTTCTTGATTAATCTCCCTTCTTTCTTGATGCCACATCCTTCCTCAAGAGTTCAGAGTCTTGAATAATTTTTGCAGCACACACTTTAGATAAATATGAAGAAAGCATATAACCCTGAAAAATATCTTTGATAATTTTAAATCACTCAATGTTCTCTTCATGTTTGTACAACTGTTTCTTGATCTATGTAGATTTCACCTGAGCATGATGAAGTGGTATGGAACACCATGTCTTCTGTGAGCTTTAATTTCTTTTGACTCCCTAGTCAAATGTGTCCGCATAATCAATAAACGACATATATGCCCAACGTTATGTGAGATAAAGTTTTATCATCTTTGCCTCCAAGGAGCACTCTGACTGCACATTCTCCAAGACATATATGTTTGTTTTCCTGACAGTTCGTGGTCTATTCAGTACTTGTCTATACCACCACAGCCCAAAGGCATTAATTCTTTCTCTGTCATTATTATTCATTGTACAGCTCTCAGCAGCATAGGAAGTGATTGAAAAGACAATGAAAAGAACCAGGCACATTTCAGTTACCAAAATAAAACAAATCAGGCACACTGTATCTGAAGAAGTTCTTGATTTCAGACTTCCACAGTGTGAAATGTCTCCTGATCTCCTGATTGCTGGTGCTAAGGCTGTAGATTGTGAATCCAAATAAAACAGAAAAAATAATAGTTTCAATCTTTTTTCTATCTATAATGATATTGCTTATCAGTTCAGTGACGGGAGTATTTGTTTTTTTTTTTTTAATTTTGAGATTTAATCTATATTGATCAACAAGTGATCAAGAGGCAGTGGTGATAAAGGAGGAAGTTCAAACTGCTCTGAAGCGCTTGGCAAAAAATAAATCCCCAGAATTGACGGAATACCAATTGATGAGTACTGCCCTGGATGTGCTCAGCAAGTTGTGCCAGGAGATCTGGAGGACAACTGCTCGGCAAATTGACTGGAAGATATCCATATCTATTCCAATTTCAAAAACAAAAAAAAAGGTGATCTGTCAGAGTGTGGAAATTATTGAAAAATGTCATTTATATCACACACTAGCAAAATCCTACTGAAGATTATCCAGAAAGTACTAGAAAATCACATTGATGACAGAAAACCACCAGAAATACAAGCTGGTTTTAAAAGAGGTGATAGCACTGGAGATATTATTGCCAATGTGAAACGGATCTTGGCAGAAAGCAGACTACCCGAGCAATGTCTATAGGTGTTTCACGGACTATGCAAAGGTATTCGACTGTGTGGCTCAGGAAAAACTGTGGCTACCCTTGAGGAAATTAGGAGTGACATCTACTTCCTCAACAGCATGCCTCTGGAAACTATGAAATTTGAGAAATGATGATAGTTATAGAAAGTCTTCAGGTTTCTGGTTTCTTGTTCATAGCATCACTTGACTTGATAACAGTGAGAGCACTTGATACTTCTTATGTGAAACCCATACTTGGATCAGGAAGCACTCCTCAGAACGGAGCAAGGAAACACGGCATGGTTCAAAATTAGGAAAGGAGTTTGGCAAGGAAGCGTTCTGTGTCAAACTATATGCAGTACAGCTCAAACAGAGTTTTACGAGGAGGAAGATTCATTCACAACTTTGCTTGCTGAAACTGAAGGGCTGTTGAAGTGCTTGCTTCAGAAGGTAGGAACTTTAGTCTTCAATATGGATTAAAGCTTAACCTCAAAATGAAAAAGATACTCACCACTGGGTCAATTGGCAGCATCATGATAGATGGATAGATAGATTGGTCCACCCTGGCCACCTGCTCAAAGTATGTGAGACAGAGTTTCAAAACCCTACCCTCTAAGAAGAAACTTGGTTTCACTCTCTTTAAGACAGACCTATTTGTTTTCTTGGAGGCCCATGGTATGTCCAAGACTCTTCCCCAGCACCACAACTCAAAGGCATCAATCCTTCTTCTGTCATCCTTAGTCATTGTTCAACTCTTTGATGCATAGCAAGTAACTGTGAAGACTATGGCCTGGATTAGGTGCACCTTAGTCTCTAGACTGATGTACATAATTCAAAATGCATGCCTTTA
>NW_006400097.1:564658-566158 GCF_000299155.1 Elephantulus edwardii | reverse complement strand
AAAAACACTAGAGGGTCAGCTATGGACTGGTTCCAACTCAGTGGCACACATCGATAACAACACCATTGTTATTACATAACATTCATAATCCCTTAAACATGCTTCTGCTTCAATTGTAACCACTGTGGTTTCCTCTATATTGTTTCTGAATTAATATTAAATAAGATTCTAAACACTTTTTCAATTTAATTTTCATAATGTTGCTATTGTTGAAGTCAGAACAGAACCAGCGCAGACCCCACGTTTCCCAGAAGAGCTGGTGGCTTGGAACCACATGCCTTTGGGATTGCAGTGCAGCTTCTTTCTACTAGGCCACCAAAGTTCTTTATTTTCATGATTATTGTTGTTTTTGTTAAGTGCTGTCAATTCATAGGCAACTCATAGTGACCCTATGAACTGAAAATCTGAACACTTATATAACTTTCATCATTTCTCCAGGTTCATAGGATTTCTGGAGGCAAGCTATTTCAGCAGTGGATGTTGCTCCTGCTTCCAAGCTTATTTTAATTGGGGAGCTCCACCAAACATTGTTCACTAGGAGTAACCATTATCACATTTGATACATCGGTGTGTCACAGTGTTCAGCATCACAGCAACCACGAGTTACCTCTGTTCAGCAAATTGAGAGACCAGTGATATGCCACTTAGAAGAATTAAAACAATTAAAACCAGGCCTGAGGGTCATAGATTAAAATCAACTACCATTGGTTTGGTAGTATCACTTTCCGTCCACTAGTAATAGAACTCTCTCATTGTTGTTGTTATTGTTAAGTACCATTGAGTCATAGGCTAATCAAAGAGACCTGAAGAACAAAAAACCTGAACACTGGTATAAATTTCATCATTTTTCCAAGTTCATAGGGTTTTTAGAAGCAAGCTATTTTGGAAGTGGATGCCACACCTGCTTCCATGCTTGTTTTAAACAGTTGTTTACAGTATGACTCTGAAGACAGGGCCTTACAGATCTACCAACAGAGGAAATGCAAATGTATCTACAATTATTAAACAAATTCTAGTTTGAATGTACACTATTAAATCTACCAATATAAGACAGGATAAAAAAAGATTGGTACACTATTAACTAAATAACTATGATATTGTCTTCTCTAGTTATTATTAATACCACTTACACTTTTGAGCACAAATACAGACTATATTAATGTCAAATTTCTGCTCAATGAAATCAATTCAGTTACAAATATATTTGTTATTTTTTTATTTAATTCACTTGTAGAGAATATCCATTATACTACTTCAATTTTATATTTCTTAAATTTAACTCATCTGCTATGAATCTTCTGTCATAGCAGGCACGAGTCACTCATTGTTTTAGCGATTTATTTATTTATTTATTTACTTACTTGCGTTACAGAGTTCTCTGCTGATGTGCTGTTCTAATCGTTTTTGGATAATCTTCAGTAGAATTTTGCTTGCATGTGAAATCAATGACACTGTTCTGTAGTTTCCACACTCAGTTGGGTCACATTTCTTTGGAATGGG
>NW_006400097.1:560843-562583 GCF_000299155.1 Elephantulus edwardii | reverse complement strand
CGACTCGACGGCACATAACAACAACAACAACAATGTTACAGAGTACAAATAGGATTATTAATTATCTTTCCTTAAAATATCTGGGATACATTTATATATTTATGCCTTTGATTTGCACTTTTGACAAAGAATTATTAGCCTACCATGGATCGCCAGAAAACAAACAAACTTGTCTTGGAAGAATTGAAACTCGAATATGTCTTTGAGTTAAAATGGTAAAATTGTAATTCTTCATCTTATGTACTTTGTCCATGATTTTAGTAGAGACCAATCTCTGGAGCGAGGTATCCTGTGCGTAAAATAGAAATTTAGCAAAAAGAAACAAGTTCCTTAACAAAATACTTACAAAAGGAGTTTTAACCCTAGCAGAGATCTGGATAATGGTGCATGATCAGAAAGTGTCATTTTTCTGTTTACATATGGTTACCGTGGATATTATCCAGTTCAGTGATATCTAACTATATAATGTATTCATTTATGAATTGACAATGTTCCTGTAATGATGGGTTTGAATTTGGTGGAGATTTTACCGCTTATACAGGATAAGATAAATTTGTTGCTCTTTAGCTCAAACTACACCTCAGAGTGCCTAACACAATAATTTTTGTTACTTATTTGAGGGCTAGACATATTTAGAGGGCTCATAGGCAGCAAAAGATAATGTATACATTCCTGTTAGGGATATGTTGTTGTTGTTATGTATACATCAGTTGAAAATTACTCATAGCTGCCCCTTTAAAGCATTTTCAGAGGCCATAAATCCCACAGGAGTAGATTACTCATCTTTTTCCTACAAGATTACCTGGTGGATTCCAACTGCATGCCTTGTACCTGAAATCATAGCTCCTTACCACTAAGAAACCAGAGTTCACTAGATATAACTTGATTATTTAGGGGTATATCCTACATAGCTAAAAGTTAAAGATATAACTGCATGGAATTCCTTCCATTGATTGTTAAAAGAGTATATATTTGAAAGTAAATGTCATATACATTATTTGAGCATTTCGGAAAGTATAGAGATGTGCTTATTATAATGCTTTTCTCTATATAATTCTATTTAATCTCTTTGATCCTATTACCATAAAAAACACCTAAATGTGAAAAATTACAGTAAGTTTATATAGGAAGTGTTTATGGAAAAAAAGTCAGATTATTACTATGGGTGCAATCTTCATTCCGGAAAAGAGAAACAAATTTCTACATGCAAACGTGTATAATGGCATCATGAAGCAAAGAGCTATTTTCATAGCACATTACATAATAGACTAGGTGTGAAATTAGTTTTATGGTGAATGGATACCCTGAAGGTTACTTCTTATTATGTTCAAGTTTTTGTACACCAATGCATTAGCATATATTTTAGATAAAAAGAATTAATGTATCTAAATGAGTGAATAACTCTTAAGATGTGCTTAGGATTTACTATGTACTTAAGTATCTTTTCTACTTAATCTTACAATATTTTTTAAAATTAATTTTATCCAAATTTCAACCATATTCACACTTGTCTTAATGTACAAGGTGGAAACAAAAAGGACTTTATTTTCTCCAAGAGAAAATAATTTAATAAAAACATAGCATGTAAAAATATGAAAATATGTGGTGATTTGATGCTTTTTAAAATTGGGATTTTTTTAAAAATTCTAAAATCATAGATATAATTTTATGGGATCATTTTTAAATTTGAGTGACTTAAAATCAATAATTTTTTTTATTATTTATCAGGAAAAAAGCAGC
>NW_006400097.1:559017-560226 GCF_000299155.1 Elephantulus edwardii | reverse complement strand
ATAGACCTCTCCAGAGTGCTAAAAGACAATGATTCCTGTCTAGAGACTAAGGCACTCTTAATCAAGACCATGGTCTTCACAATTACTTGCTATGCATCAGAGAGCTGGACAATGACTAAGGGTGACAGAAGAAGAATCCATACCTTTGAATTGTGGTACCAGAGAAGAGTCTTGTATATAATGACTGCAAAGAAAACAAATAGTTCTCTCTTGAAGAGGGTGAAAGCAAGTCTTTCCTTGGAGGCTAAAATTTTGGAACTCCATCTCACATACTTTGGGCATGTAAACAGAAAAAAAAAAGATACTTAGAGAGGGACATCATGCTTGGAATGGTGGAGGGACAACACAGGAGAGGAAGACTCAGGATGAGATGAACTCAGTGTTCAGAGCTGCTGTACATAGGGTCTCTATGGGTCACAGGCAACTTGACAGCACATATCAACAACAGCTACGTTCTTGCCAGATAATAAAGGGGAAACTGACTCCAAACTGCTCTGAGGCAATCTTTGCTGGATGATTTGGATTTATGCTACTGAACTAAATTGAACTCAACCAAGACTTGGACTAATTAAGAAATGGTGCCTTGTAGAATGCTTGGCTAAAACCTAAATTAGCATTGGGTGATTTTCTTTGCCTCCTCCACTCTCCAACTTATTTCCGTAATAAGCCATATCTTCAGTACCACCACTGTGCGTTGTGATTCAACAACAAAAATACGATCCTCTTGCTGCCGCTGTGGTTGTATAAACAACATGGAGCTTAAAAATGGGCTCTTTACCTGTTTTCTATTCTGAAGCAACCACTCTCACCTCTCACACCTCTGGCACTTTCAGAGAGACATTTATGACCCTGTGTCTCCATGTCCTGTTTTCCGTTTTCGAGAAATAAATATAGCTAATTTAACTATTCCTAATTGTACATTTTCATAACTACTTAACATATGTGTAAAGTTTTATTTTTAAAATTTTTTATGCACCTACAGCAATAGTTTGGTGACAGAGTTTATAATTGAATTTTATTCTTATTAATTTGGTCAGAAGAATTTTTGTATGTGTGCTTCTCATAGATATTCACAGTGAGTTAAGTTCCTGTTTAACAAATCCTACAAAAGTTCCTCAATGATATGTGGATTGAAGGTTTTTACAATGTATCAATGATCTCATTAATTTTATCCTTGTTGTTCTCTTGTTCTGCTTTACTAGTCTAGCT
>NW_006400097.1:542241-554915 GCF_000299155.1 Elephantulus edwardii | reverse complement strand
ATTTTATATTGTTTTACTTCTAAAATTTGTATATATTTCACAATTTTCTCATTCATATTGTGTTTTATATAATCATTTCATGCATTATGTTTTATAAAACAAATCACCATTAGACTTTACCCATTATTATGCAATCTTTTCTTGTCCCCTCTGAATCCTTCCCATTTCCTCCACCCACAAAACTGTGCAACCCTGTGATTTTGACCTTACCCATTTTCCTCTTTGTCCCTTCCCCTTTTCTCTTGGGTTCCTGTACATGTTTTACTAGTTATCCTTCTATTATCACAATAATAGTCTTATGTTGTATTTGTCCTTATTAGGCTGAGTAGGTTCACTCAGTATAATGCTCTTTAATGTGTGCCAGGTTATTTAGCATTTATGTAATTATTACTCCTGAGTACTGCATAGTATTCAATTGTGTGAATGTGTCACAATTTCTTAATTCAATTGTAGGTGGACATTTGGACTGTTTCCATGATCTATAAATGGTGAATAACACTACTATGAATGTTGCTTATACAGGTTTCATTTGAATCTCAGTTCTAATTTCCTTGCGGTATATTCCTGGTAGTGGAATAGCTGGGTCATGCGCAGTTTCTATGTTTAATTTTTTGAGAAAATGCTAAACTGTCTTTCAAAGTGGTTGTACCATTTTACAATCCCACCAAAAGTCCATGAGAGTACCCACCTCTTCTCATCCTTTCCAACATTTATTGCTTGCTGCTCCACTAAACTTAGCTATTGTTAGTGGAGTAAGCTGGTATATAATTGTGGTTTTAATTTGTATCTCTCTGTATTGCCAGTGATTTTGAGCATTTCTTCTTGTGTCTGTTTATAATTTGAATACATTCTTCTGTGAAAAATCTTTCCATGACTTTTACAAATTTTTTCATTCAATTATCATTCTTTTTCTTCTGTATGCCTAGGAGTATTCTTTATATTTTTTAATGAACCTCTTTTCTGAGATGATATTGCCAAATGCTTGTTCCCAGTCTGTAGGCTTTCTTTTCGCCCTGTTGAAAATTTTTTTTGAAGAGCACAGAATTTTAATCTTCAGAAGGTCTCATACATCAATTTTATCCTCTTCAAGTTGTGCATTTCTGACTGTATTTGGCAGTCTCTTTATACTGTAGACTAGAGCTTCTAAACTTGATCTCAGTTAGTCTTTTATGAATTTTATGGTTTGGGGCTTTACTCCCAGGTCTCTGATCCACCTTGAGGTGATTTTTGTGTATAGTGTAAGATGAGGATACTGTTTCAGTTTTCTGCAGGTTGCAGGACAGTTTTACCAGCAACATTTGTTGAAGAGGTTGTTATTTCCCCATTTGATAGGTTTTATTTCCTTGTGGAATATTAGTTTACCATAGATAGCTGGGTTTATTTCTGGGTTCTCTGTTCAGTTCCATTAGTCTATGTGCCTGTCAGTGTATGAGTACCATACTGTTTGGTTACTACTGTTGTATAGTAAATTTGAGGTCAAAGATTGCTACTCCTCTCACTTCATTTTTTGTTTCTCAGAAGCGTTTTGCTTATTTGGAATCTCTTGCCTCTCCAAATATACTTAGCCATTTCCCTTTCAATCTCTTTGAAAAATGAATATAGTATCTGTATTGGACTTTCATTGAACATGTAGATTGCTTTTGGTAGAATTGTCATTTTCACAGTATTGAGTCTTCCTATCCATGAACAGGGAACAATTTTCCATTTCTTCAGAATGTTTATTGTGTTTTGCATAGATGTTCTGTAGTCAAAGTAACTCAATTTGTGGTCAGCTATTGTAAATGGAATTGCTTTCTTGGTTTCCTTCTCTGATTTCTCTATGTAACTGTAGAGGAATCCACTGATTTTTGGATATTGATCTTATATCCTGCCAATCTAATAAATTGATCTACTAATCTAACAGGTTTCTGGTTTTGCTTTTCGATTGTTTGTTGTTTTGCTTTTTGTTTTTTCTTTCAGTATTTGGGGTTTTCTGGGTACTATATCATCTTCATATAGCAATTTAACCATATCTTTGCCAATCTGGATGCCCTTTGTTTCCTTCTCTTGTAGTGTTGCCCTAGCAAGCAATTCCAGTACAACATTGAATAGAAGTGGTGACAATGAGCATCCTTGTCTGGCCCTGTTCACAAGGAAAATTCTTTTAGTCTTTCTCTATTGAGAATGATGTTGGCTCTTGGTTTTGCATATATACTTTTTACTATATTGAGGAAATTCCCTTCTATTCCAATTTTGCTGAGAGTCTTTATCAGGAAGGGCTGTTGGATTTTGTCAAATGCATTTTTTTTATCAGTTGCTAAAATCCTATGTTTCTTGTTCTTTGCTTTGTTAATATGGTGAATTACATTGGTTTCTTATATTGGACTGTCCTTACATGTCTGTTAGGAATCACACTTCATTATTGTTAATTATTTTTTGATATGCTTTTGGATTCTATTATCTAGGATTTTATTAAAGATTTTTGTATCTATATTCATTAGAGATACTGGTGTGTAGTTTTTGTTAATATTGTTGCTTGATTTTGGTATTAGGGTTATTTTTGTTTCATAGAAAGGCTCTGATAGTGTACCTTCTTTTTCAATTTTTTTGAAATACTTTCAGTAGAATTGGTGAGGGATCCTCTCTGAATGTTTGGTAGAATTCAGCTGTGTAGCCCTGTGGTCCAGGACTTTTCTTATGGGGAAGTCTTTTTAAAATCTTCCTTTTTTTCTTTTGTAAAGTTTTTCTATTGTTATGAACTATCCCCTGAGTACTGTCTCTTAGTTGCATCCCAGAGTTTTTGGTGTGTTGTTTTTTCATTTTCGTTTGTTTCAAGGAAAATTTTAATTTATTTTTTTATTTCTTTTATAACCCAATCATGTGTTTTCAGAAAGTTATTCAGTTTCCACATGGGTGGTTTCATAAGCCTTACCTTCCTGTAGTTAATTTCTAGTTTTATGGCATTGTGATCTGAGAAGGTACTTTGTATTATTTCAATGACTTTGAATTTGTTGAGGCTTACTTTTTGTTCTCATATTAAGATCAATTCTGGGAAATGTACCATATGCATTTTAGAAGAAAATGTATTGAATTTTGCTTGGGAGCAGAAGCCTGAATACATCCACAACTTTGAATTGGCTAATTGTATAGTTTAGATCTTCTGCATCTTTGTTGAGTTTCTTTTGAGGTTATCTGTTGTTTGGTGATGTTGCTGTGTTGAAGTCACCTACCACTATTGTGATGCTATTTCTCTCTTCAATTTTCTTAACTGTTGTTTTAAGTATTTTGCAAGTCTATCATTTGGTGCGTGAATGTTAATCAAGGTTGTGACTTCTAGATCTATTGTGCCTTTAATCAATATGTAATGCCCATCTTTATCTTTCACCATGGTTTTCATTCTAACATCTATTTTGTCAGAGATTAGTATTGCTACTTCTGCTTTTTTTGTGGTTGCCATTTGCTTGGTATATATTTTTCCAGCCTTTGATTTGAGTCTGTCTTTCTCTTCTTTTTTGAGATGTGTCTTTTGTTGAAAACATTGATGGGCATTTTTTAAAATATATTTTGCTACTTTTTTATTTTGATTAATGCATTAAGCCACTCATATTAAGTCGGATTATTACCAGGCCAGGTTTTACTTTTGCCATTTTGCTGTGTTTCTTTTTCTGTTGGTTCTGGTTCCTATTCACTTTTTTGGCAACTCCATGTGAAAGACACGACTTAACATTTCTTGTCATTTTAGTCTTGTCTTCATAAATTTCTTAAGTTCCTTCTTTTCTGCAAAGAATTTAATTTATCTTTTATATTTAATGGAGAGCTTTTCTGGGTATATGATCCTTGTCTGACAGTTACTCTCTTTCATCTTTCTGCATATGTCATTCCACTGCCTTCTAGCTTGCATAGGTTGCGTGGAGAAATCAGAACTTAATTTAATTGTTTCCCCTTTGTAGGTGACTCTTTGTTTTTCTTTCACTGCTTTTAGAATTCTATGCTTATCTTTTAATTATGAAAGTTTGATTACATCTTGATGTTTTGGGTTCAGTTTTATTTATTTGTTTATTTATTCTTATTTTGGGGTCTATTTTATGCTCACTGTGCTTCTTGAATTTGGATTTCTCTATTCTTTAACACACCTAGAGTATTTTTTTCCTAGTACTTCTTCCATTATTTTCTCCGTGACTTCCCTGTCACTCTCATGTTCTGAAACTCAATCATACATTTGTTGTTACTTTTGGTGTTATCCCAGATGATTCTAATGTTTTCTTCATTTTCTTTACATCTCATCTCTGATTTTTCTTCTTGTATGTTTCCCATGAGACTCTTGTCTTCCAGCTCACTGACTCTCTGTTCCACCTCTACAGTTCTATTTTTTTGTTTGGGTTTTTTTTTTGTCCTCCTACCAGTGTTTTGGACACTTTTGCCAGTTTAGTCTTGATATTCTTGTTTGCTTGTTTGCATTTTAATGCTTTTCTGTTATTTCCAGTACTGTTTTAGCTCTATACTTTCTGTCTCCATCTTATGATGATTTTTTTACTTTTTATACCTTTTTATGTATACTATCAATTATTTCTTCTTTTTTTTACATTTTCTTCTAAGTTTCTCCTCATCAATATATTTTTTCTGGATTGTAGTCTCTGAAGTATTTACTCTCTTATTGACTTTCACTGTTTCTTCCAACACTTATGTATTTTTCTTTATCTATTCTAATATCTCCACATAAACATATTTATTTTGATTCTCTCTATCTGGGGTAGTCATTGGATCTGCATTTTTTAAAGAAGGGCTTATTTTGTTTTTTCACAATTTTTAAGGTGGATTGCTGCTTTCTTGGCATTATGTGTTTTTTAATTATATGTTAGATTGTTGTAACTATGTAATCCAGATTACAGCAATACTTTGTGAAGGATCTATATATGTGTAGTTCTTTCTTGGCCTGAGGGCCTGACAGCAGTGTTTTTCTCAAAGTACCTTAATGCAAAAGCAGGAAGCCAGTTGTTCCCTTCCAGAACTGGCATCTACACTCAATTAGAGCTATCCTGTACTCTTTTCTTTGAGCTTAAGGAGTCTAACCTGATGTATCTAGACAACTCTGTCTGTCTCAAAGGATCTAAATGCCAAACCAGGAGGCCTTCAATTTTTTTCCAGAAATGGTTTCTATGACCCTTCTCACTTGAGAGTAAGGGGTCCCAGGTGGTGTATCTAGAAAGCAGTGTTACCCCCAAAGTACCTGTTTTCTGTACTCTATGAGACAGTTCAGTGGCGGTTCCTTGACTTCATGCTTATACTAGCAGCAAGTGATGTCTTGATAGGATTTTGTATATTTGTAATCTGTGTTATTTTTATTTTTGCCCAAGGGTCACAAGCTTTCACTGAAAGCAGTGAAAATGCCAGACACGAGGCAGAAGGAAGGTCTCCCACATTCACTGGAGTTGGCTGGGAGATGTGACATTCAAAAACAGATCCACCAACCTGGAATTGAAAGTGTTAAAAATGTGATAAGACTAATATTTTAGACTATTTTCTCTGGGTTATAATGTCACGTTTTAATTTTACATTGTTATCTGTTATTGTTATTCTTCTCTACTCCTCTACCTTTACCTCCACCACATTAACAATTCTTGCAAGGATTATTTTGATGTAACATTTTATTTTCTGATTTTGTGTTTAAATGGGATGTTTTTAATTTGACAACTATATCTAAAAGAAAGGATTTTCAGGAAATGTACCTAGTAGCAAAGAAGGTGCTACAATCTCGAAGGCGTTTGGTTGGTTTGAGGCCACACTTTGCTCTGTGGGAGAAGGATGAATAATCTCCTCCTGTGTTATTAACTGCCTCTAAAAACCTGCTGGAATGTCACCGATGTGGTGGTTCTGACTCTATGGTAAACAACAACAATCCCTGATTTTGAAGCTCAGTATCATATACTCTGGGCACATTTCAAGGAGGGATCTGTCCAAGGAGAAGGTTACCGTGCTTGAAAGTGTGGAGGGACAGTTCATCAGAAGAAGGCCATGGATGAGGTGGATTGAGAGAGTCATTGTGGAAATGCAGACATGTGTGTCAGAAATCGAGAGGTTTACTCAGGATAGGGCAGGATTCAGAGCTATTGAGCATAGCAAAGATATGGAGTTCACTCAACAATCCATAACAACAATGATAATCACTGATTGGCAGTTTTTTTAAGGCTTTGTGCCTTCAATCCAATGGTCATTTTATTCATAGTTTTTGTTTAAAAAATCATGTTCATATTATTAGCTAGTGTTTACTGGTTGTATTTTATTTCTTAATTTTCTTTTAAGATTTTTGTTGTTGTTGTTATAAAGTTTGTCTATGGTATATCTTAGTGACTTTCCTTTAAGCTATATTCTGCATAGCAGTTTTCTGCTAGTATTTTTTATTTTAAATTTTTGGATAAATATGTTCTGATTTTTCATGACCTTCTCTTTCTCTTATTGTCCTCAAGTTGGAACTGATTCAGAGCTAATCATCCAGTAGGTTTCCAGGGACTGCAAAATGTATGAAAGATTTTCCATTTTTCTCTCATGGAGCTTCTCGTGGAACCAAACCATCTATTTTTAGGTTGGCAGTGCAACTATTTACCCACTAGGCCACCAGAACTCCCTAATAAGTTTTAGAGTTGGTAAATAGCATTGTAGATTTCTCCTATTTCTTCTGCAGAAAAGTTCATGAATTTAATCTGCCCAACTTGGCAGCACAAAGCATCATCCACTATTCATAAAATTACAGCAGGTTTCTGCTAGTATTTTTTATTTTTTCTTTTCATCTTACCTCTGACAATCTGATAACACACAATTTTCCTCTTGATAGTAGTACAAATAATTATCAGATGATTTCTTTTTATCCTTTTGCTCACATACAATTTGTTGTTAAGGATTTGTCTGGTAATTTCCTTAAAACTCATCAGTCAATTCATTTCAACAACTGTGTAATTTCTAGGTCAGAAATTATACTGTTAACCTTCCAGATTCTGATTGCTGCCATTGCATATTTTCTCATATTCTATTTATAATGCCATTTGTTTTTACATTGTTTTGCTAAATTACTCTAGATTAATATGTGTTTTCCTTAATATTATATATGATGTGTGTGAGCTTCTATGGACTATAGAAACATATTTTTTTAATTTCTTATCAGGAAGTTTTATTATGTATTATTCCAGGTGTTTTCTTGTTTTGTTTTATGGCTGTTTGTTTTGTTTCTTTTGATATTTTTTTAAAAATATTTGTTTTTGTTCCTCACTTGTTTGTATCATCTTATCCCTTTTTTCCTCATTTCACTTAATGCTGTTTATGTCTGAGTCATTTGAGGGTTTCTTTATGTACTTCTTATTTGTTATTTTACTTCTTTATGTTTTTTTTTTATTTTTTTATTATAAGAAAATAGGCAAGAAAGCTGTTATTTTTAGGTTGACAGACAATCTCCTCTCATGTGATTTGAAGCCTCCCAAAATCAGTTTTGACTCAATGACAATGAGTTTGGTGTGATTTCTCCCCCTCCCCTCCTTTGTTTTGGTTTGGCTTAGTAGCACTAAGCTTCTCCTGACCTGTCTTTCAGCAGGAAGAGTAATAATCATGGGAGATGTAGGTAAGGGTTTCTTTTTGTTTATAGTTGTGGGAAGGCTTATTAAGTGTTTACCTACACCTCTGCTTGTTTCACTAGTATACTAGTGAGACATAGACCTTGACTCTTATGTGGGATTAAAAGTTGTGTTCTAATAGGCATGAATGATTATTGGAAAAACAATGTTTGCCTTCTGCATGAAGCAGAGAAAATGTTAGATTGATAGCATTATTACTAAAAGGGAGAAGAAAGAGGAAGCAAACTAATAAAGAGAAGACTGAATGGGAAAAAATAGGAAAAGCAGCACAAAAAAGTTACAACAAAGAAAAATGCAAAATAAGTGAAAATAATAGAAGTGATTCTACAAAATTGTGTTCTTCTCTCAGCGTCAGTCATTTTCAGATGATTGTTGTTTGTTTCATAAGATTGCATACCCAGTAGTGGAGGAATATTCTGATATATGGTCCACATTTGTGTGCACATTCACCAACAGAATTTTACTGATATGAAATTTATGTTCTATGATAAATCAATTCATCAGTCAAACAGATATCACTGACATGCACATTGGTTTACTTGGGATATATTGTGTCTTATGGTTACATATAAGTAAGGTGATTCAAGAAATCTTCCTATATGTGGCATAACAATGAGGTCTTCCTTAGTCATTTCGTTGTAGGAACTCAATCTATGTCTGGTGCCCAGGAATTTTAGATGAGACAAGTGGTAGAAAAACAAAACAAGAACAGATATTATTCTGATTTGCAGTTCACCTGCTATCACAAGCAGTCTTTCAGACACTGCTCAGATTCAATCAAAGATGTTACTCAGAGTGCAGTATTTTAAACTACCATACCACAAGTTTTCTCCTCAGTGTTAGTCCTCTGCACTAAGTTCTTTAACAGAGAAATATTTGACTTGCTTTCTCTTCTCTCTCTAGTTGCCCATTCCATCAGAAATTTTCTTTACCTCATGAGACCTTTATTTTCTAGCTCATATTTAGTTCATATTATTTCTCTTTGATATGTCAACACTGTGACTCTATCACATTGATAATCCCATAAAGTTAGCTTCTTCTTCTTCTCCAAATATGTCTCTAAAGGACCAGAAATTTTGTGCATACTTTGTGATGTTTAAGGTGGTGTGTTTACTTGGCTAACTTGGCTACTTGAACTGACTTGACAGTTAAAATGTTTTCATTCCCTTGAATTCTGATATGATAAAATTCCATTGGTTAACTCTTAGAGAATATAATAATGTATTTCATGAGATCTCTACATTGTGGGTTTCATTGTTTTTTTTTTGTTTGTTTTTTAGCAGGCAGTCAGGTAATAAAGAGAATTTCAGAAGGGTTGTGTTCTTCATGAAATATATAGGGTTTATTGTAAAACTATCTATTTCTCTATACATCATACATTGTGGACAGAATAACCTGTTTTTCAGTTGTGCTGGAGAAGAATATTGAACATGCCATGTACTGCCAATGTTCTGGAAAGGGTGAAACCAGAGTACCATTGGGGGCAAGGGTTTGAAGTTCTGTTTCACATACTTTGGGCATGTTGTTAGGAGGGACCAGTCTTTGAAGAGGGATTTTGTGCTTGGAAGGTTATAGGGTCAGCACAGAAGAGAAAGACCTGGTATAAGATTGATCATATGAATATGACAATAAGATCAAGTCTGTCAGACAGATATGGTAAAGTTGTCTTAGGTTAGAGCAAGGTTCAGAGCCATTACTCATAGGGTTGAAGTGTAGTCAAATTAATGACACACAACAACAATTGCCACAATAAACGCCAATCATCAGATTTCTGAGACTAAATCTTTATGGGAGGAGATTGCCCATCTTTCGGCTTTGGAGTAGTTGGTGAATTCAGTGTCCTGACATTCCAAGTACCAGTTTAATGCTTTCACATCTGTATGTCATGGCTCTTTTCATGTAAGTGGGATATATATTGTACATTTTTGTTACTAAAATAATTGTTGCATATACGATCCCTCAAAATTCTCAAATAAGTTCTGCCTCATAAAACTAATACAGGACAGAGTAGAATTGTGCTTGGGATTTTGATTTCCAAAGCTATTTATAATCCTCATAGTAACAGACATTCACATCTCCCCTTCGGCAAAAGCCAGTGGGTTCAAGCCACTGTGCTTCTAACGTACATTTCTAATATATAAGGAAGTATTAAATTGGCTTATTATAAAGAAATATGATCACCTTACATGGTATATTGATTAATAAATAAAGAACATAAAATTTCACCTTTTATCATAGAAGAGTATTGAGATTTTAAAATATATAAGTCATAATTCCTGTTAATTAGACTTCACTTCTACAATAAGTCATTAAATATTTAATGATGTAACAAATTTCTTTAAGTGTCTATTCTGTCAGGAAAATAAAAACTTGAAATTATGTTTGATTCCTAGGCAAAGTTTTATTATTATCAGGAAGAATTAAAATCTAAAGATAATAAATATGGATTTGAAGTACCATTAAGGGCAATGACATGTTTTACTAATATATTACATCACTTTTATTCACTTATATATTCATTAATACTTAAGAAAATAAGTTTCACACCTTACTTTGTTTTAATGTGCATTTTTAATAGGTAAACATAGTGAAAAAAGTTTTGTTAATAAAATTAAAAAGTATTTGCCCTTTATTTTTGAGTTTTGAATATTTATCTAAAATTAATGCAGTAATCCTGCTTTATTTACCTTATGTTGTTGAAAATTGAGTTAATTCACAAAAATGAATTGACTAAATGACTTAAATTCTTATTTTAACTAGTTAAAATTTTCATCAATAACTGAAGACACACTTTTTGGATTCATTTTACAGCAGAGTGAATATAATTTAGTCCCTTTTTGTCGGTGCAACCAATAATTTTAAATATTTTTGTATTCATCAAACATTTATGGATATCAACTGAATTTAATATCTACAAAGTCTTAAGTATATAGTGATGGCTATCAAACTTTGATGGCCTATTAATAGCCATTGGGTAAGTAGGTTGCCTAACGTTTTAGCCATTTCTCATAAATGATCCACTTGTCAGTGGTTGTTGTTGTGGTGATGATGTACTACAGTTTTAGAACCAAGCCATAGATGACTCTCAGGTGGGTTTTAAAAGGACGTTAATCACGCCTGAAGAGATTGTCCATTCTTCTCCCACTGAGCCACTGGTAGCCTCAAATCACTTGTCTTTGAGATTGCAAAGCAGCTTTTTGCCACTAGGCTACCAGAGCTCCCTTTCAGGTTTAATTTTTCCTTCCTTCAAGAACCTACAGAGCTGTTCCATAATTTTCCACTGACAAAATTGCTACCCTACAATAGCTTGTAATTCGCTGTTCCCTTATGACCTGAACCTCCCATTGTTTTCAAACTTCAGATTCTTTTGTAACTTACATGTCTACTTACAAATTTTCATGGTATCAATGATATATTCATTGCAAATACCTTCTATAAAAAACATAAATGCAGGCTATGGGCATGGATTTCAACTGATGGTAGGCACAGGAATCAGATCACTTATATCTGTGAAAGTAATCATTGGAGAAGTTCAATACCAGCAGTGAAAACAAGGCCAGTTGCTAATTATGGAATGTTGTTGTTGTTGTTGTTGTTCTTGTTATGTGCCATCGAGTCGTTTGCGATTCATAGCGACCCTATATACAACAGCCCTAAACCCTGCTCTATCCTGTGCCAATCTCATTGCCTCTGAAACACCCATCCCGATTACCCCAGTCACTGAATCAATGCACCTCATAGAGGGTCTTCCCCTCCTGTGCTGTCCCTCCACTCTGCCCAGCATGATGTCCCTCTCTAAAGACCTGTCTCTCCTTACATGTCCAAAGTATGTCAGGTGAAGCCCCAGAACCCTTGTCTCCAAGGAGCAGCCTGGCTTAACCCTCTCCAGGATGAATCTATTTGTTTTCTTGGCAGTCCATGTTACATTCAATACTCTTCTCCAGCACCACAGCTCAAAGGCGTCAATTCTCCTTCTATCCTCCCTAGTCATTGTCCAACTCTCTGATGCATAACAAGTAATTACAAAAATGGAATAGACCATAAATTACTCATATACAAATACAAATTAAACACAATGTAGGTCAAGTCTTATCCACAGAAATAAAAATTTGATCTTGAGTGTATACCTCCTGAATTTAAAAACGAACTCGGGAAAAACTTTGAGGCCTTAAACATTAATTTTCAAAGACCAGATGGCCTAAAGGAAGATATGAAGAATATCGTCTATGAAGAATGCAAAAGATCATTACAAAGGAGGGGGAAAAAAGATGAAAACTGATGTCAGAAGAGATTCTGAATATTGCACTAGAGTGTTGAGAAGCCAAAACAAAGGGAAGAAATCAAGAAATCAAGGAGATAACAGAAGATTTCAAAGGGCAGTTCAGGAAGACAAGACAGTATTATAATGAAATGTGCAAGGAGATGGAGTTGGAAAATCCAAATGGCCAAGCTCACTCAGCATTTCTGATGCTAATATTGGATTATTCAGGAAGCACTAAAAGAAGATAGAAGAACTATGAAGAGTTAATACCAAAAATAAATGGTTGACACATAAGAATTTCAAGAAATATCATATGATCAAGAGTCAATGGTAATGAAGGAGGATGTTCAGGCTGTTCTGAAGAACTTTACAAAAAATAAAACTCAAAAGTTGATGAAACACCAAATGACATATTTCTACAAACAGTTGCTGCCCTGAATGTGCTCACCAAGTTGAGCCAAGAAATCTGGAGGCAACTATTTGGCCAGTTGATTGGAAGAGATCCATATTTATAACTATTTGGCCAGTTGATTGGAAGAGATCCATATTTATTCCTGTTTAAAAAAAAAAAGAAAGAAAGGTGATCCAACAGAGTGTGGAAATTATAGAACTATACCACTAATACTGCACAGTAGCCAAATCCTATGGAAGATTTTCCAGGAATTACTGAACAGTACATTAATAGATAACTACCAGAAATAAAAGCTAGATTCAGAAGAGGTTGGTGGCACTAGAGACATTATTGCCTATGTCAGACGGATCTTGGCAAAAAGCAAAGAGTACATAAGAAAGATGTATATATGATCTATTTACTA
>NW_006400097.1:539424-540454 GCF_000299155.1 Elephantulus edwardii | reverse complement strand
CCACTGCCAAAAAGTCATTTCAGACTCATAGTAACCCTACAGGACAGTGTAAAACTGAATTGCTAGTTTTGTGGTATTAAAAGCTCCAAGGTAAAAAAGAAAAAGTTTAAAATGTATGGAGGAAAATTTCAGAATGAACTTCACTTTGGTTTTGCAATTCATAGATTTGAAATAGTGGAGTGGACTTGGGGGAGGGGATTGAATAACACTGAAATGATTCTTTTCTTTTACTTTTCAAAGAGAAAAGAGAATTGGGGGGAAGGGGTGGGTAAGGAGAAAAGCAACAATGAATGAATGGAAGCTCAAAGTCTCTGTAAATTTTCATTAAAATAAATTAAAAAAATAAAACAACAACTCATTCCACTTTGTAAAAACAAAAACAAAAAAACACCACAAAAAAAGCCTATAAAGTCTTTGAATATTCTCCAATAATGGAAGAGACAAAAAAAACTAATCATAAACACTGAATCATTGACAATGACAAGACTCCAGTAATGGAAGAAGAAAGAAAAATAAAACCAGACAACCAAAAGCAAAAACAAGGTAATATTTGTTTTTGTTATGTGTTATCTAATCTGACTGCTTCACTAGTCTGAGCCAGTCTCACTAGTTCAGAAATACCTATCCTCATTACTCAGTCACTGCATCAGTCCATCTTATCAGAGGTATTAGTTTAGTGCCCTGTCCACGTCCACTTCCAAGTATGATGTCCTTCTCCATACCTGGACCCTCCTTGCCATGTACCCAAGGTATATGAGACGGAGCTTCCAAATCCTTACATCCATACATCAGCTTGTTATTACCATCTCCAAGATAGACTTGTTTGTTTTCTTGGTAGTTCAAGGTATGTTAAAAATTCTTCTCCAGTACCACAACTAAAAGGTATCAATTCTTATTTCATCCTTAGACATCGTTCAACTCTCTGATGCATAACAAATAATTGTGAAAAACTTAGTAATACTTTAATAATTTTTAAAATGCTGAAATACAATAGGATTGGAGGTATGGTCAAAGTTGTTCTTAGTGTTAA
>NW_006400097.1:536715-537685 GCF_000299155.1 Elephantulus edwardii | reverse complement strand
CTATACACACACACACACACACACACACACATATATACACATATATCTATATATTTATTTACATCTGTTCAAATGTTCAATCTTATACCAATTAATCTTTTGCTGAAATTACTTAGCTTTCAGTTAACCAGACCTTAATATATAGCCTTTCAGTTAAGAAATTTGTATTTCCAAATTCTTGTCAAAGACCCTTCTCTAGGCAATTTTTTTTTCTTGTAATATTTTCAGTCAAGTGGCATAACTGGGGAAGATTACTGTACAATTAATTCCTGGGGAATAAAATCTACTATAAGACTCTGAACTCTGTATTCCAACATTTGAACTGATTCTTTGTTTTGCATATAATTCTACCATGAGGGAGCACTGGTGGCATCATGGAAATAAGCTGTTCTGTAATACTGAAGGCACACAATGCAATACCACCAGCTTCTCCACAGGAGAAGGATGGACAATCATTCTCCCATGTGATTGTCTGTCTCTGAAAATTCCCTGGAGGGTCATCTATGGGTTAGATCTGAATCGACAGTACACAACAGCAACAACAAAAATTAAGTAGAGTTTCAGTTAGAATTAAAGAGAATTATAATGAAAATGTTTCCGAGGAAATAAAGTACAGAGTTTAATTAAACTAACAGATTTGAGATGAGAACATTCAGGAGTTTGAATGTGTTCCTGAATGTCTCTGGTCTGCCTAATAGTTCTCTAAATCTGAACATTCAGATTAAGACCTACTAGGAAGAAGGATTGGCCATCCACTTCTGAAATAGCAGGCCTCTGAAAACCCTATGTACAATGGAACAAATGTACATAACAGAAAGGGCAACTGAGGTTGAGCTTTCAAGTATGGAAATACAAAGGAAGAGGAACAGTTGTAAGCAGACACTAGTAATTGGGACAAGGAATGTGAGAAGCATGAATGTAGGAAAATTAGATATTGTTAAGGGAGAAATGGAGTGCATAAATGTTGACA
>NW_006400097.1:518382-519259 GCF_000299155.1 Elephantulus edwardii | reverse complement strand
CACTGGCCCAATAGGCAGCATCATGATATATGGAGTAAAGATTTAAACTGTCATGTTATAATATCAATTCATATTACTTGGATCCACATTTAATACACATAGTACCAGCAGTCAGGAGATCAAGAGATATATTGAACTTGAAAAATATGCAGTCAGGGACTATTCCAAGTTATTGAGGGGCAATGATATAGATTTGAGGACTAAAGTGCATTTGATTCTAGCCAATGTTTTTTCTATCACTTGCTACATATCTAAGAAATCAACATTGAATAAGGTTGACAGAAGAAGAATTCATCATGGGACTAGAAGGATGAAGTTTATTTTTTGGTTAAAATATGTAAGTCAAACATTTAAGTTAAAAAGTTATAAAAATTGAATTTACAATTTAAGCAAAATGGTTTTTATAACTTTGGAAACTAAAAGAACATAAAAAGTTATCAGTTCATTACTGCTTTATATTCTATAATGTTCTGAAAGAATAAGAATACATAAATTATCGAGAAAACAAATGTCTACTTTCTGATTAAATAAGTTAAGGCTTGTGTGTTTTTGTGTGAAAAAGACAGAAACACATAATGCATGTGTGTGTGGTTTCTGTATCACCTCAGTGTATATGAATCCCATGTCCTCTTTTTATGCTAAAGAAAGTATTTTCCATTGAGCAACTAAATTTAATACAGAATAAAGATAAACAGAAACTTTTATATGGATGAGATCTGATTTATGCTGAGGTGAAGTCAAGGATATATTTGAAAAGTTATGGCTTGGAAAACGTAACTGAATATTTAACTGTATTGAGCACTCAAGTATAAGTTAGATGAAAGTTGATGGAGAAAGTATTTTGAGATGTAATAACTCTTAGAAAACTTTTAAGTAA
>NW_006400097.1:510672-515992 GCF_000299155.1 Elephantulus edwardii | reverse complement strand
AAGCAGGAGTGGGATCCACTTCCGAAACGGCTTGTCTCTGGAAACTCTATGAATGTGATACAAATATTAAGGTATTTTAGTCATAGGGTTGCTATGAATCATCAGTGACTAGACAGCACTTAAAACGAAAATGGCACTAGGCTAAACAGCTGACTGTTAACTGAACAATTGATTTCAAACTAATCAAAATCTCTGTAAGACATAATATCTGGTGCTCTGAGAGAGTAAAAGTTATGGCCTACAAAATCTTTTGGGGTACTTGTTCTCTGTCAAATAGGGACAATATTTATTTAAGCTTAATATATCATAACAAATAGATGAGGAAAGTTATTTAAAATTACTTTTTTGCTATGACTCACATTTAGAATTGAAATTGTATATTTATATTTTATTCTCTAGTAAATTTTGAATGTTGTTACTATTTTTGATTGTCTTTCATAGCAACCCTATGAACGAAAGGCCTGAAGCCTTTTTATACCTCTCAACCTGTCATACCTATTAGTCTACTCTTTAAGTGCTCTGCCATACATAGGGTTTTCAAGGGCCAGTTGTATTTGAGAAGCTGATGTCCAATCCTTCTTCCTGTTGTTGTTGTTCTTCCTAGTCTGTCTTAATTTGAATGTTTACTGTTAGAAGAATATCTGACAGAAAATAATTTTACATATCAGAAGAAAGACACTTACCTTACAGAAATAATGAGTAATTCAATGTTTTATGTTTAGTTCTCTATCAAAAAGTAATTAAAATTTATTTGATTTCTGCTTTTCTACTATTTAATATAAAGAGATAGTGACTCATTCATTGTCAAATACAGTCAGATCCTTCCGTATACTTTAAGTTAGCTCTGAATTTTTTATAATGGATGTTATTGTTTTTATATGCCAAAGAGTCTGAAACAGTAAGAAATATATGCATTGACTGTACATATACTGACTACACCGCTACATATACTGTATATGAAATTTAAAAACAAGGGACTCCCCTCTTATCCCCACTGTTTGAGTTCTAGAACTATTTTATATTCTGATACAGAAAACATCGAATTATTTCTTTCCTTTTCTTCTTGTTGTCATCATGTGCTTTCAAGTCAAATACAACTCACAGTGATGTTGTGAACAATAGATCTGAACCCTGTCCTGTCCTATGCCATCTTTATACTTTCTTGCACACTAGAGCCAATTGCAGTACAGCAGTCACATGTCAATCCACCTGGTCCAGGATCTTCCTCTTCTTCACTGACCATCCACTCTTACAATCATCATGTCGCTCTGGAAGGAATATCCCCCTCCTAAAAACATGCCCAAGGTATGTGAGGTAAAACCTCATTGTTTTTGCCTCCAAAGAGCACTCCAGATGCACCCACTTCAAGATATTTTTATTTGTTCTATTGGCCATCCATGGGATGTTCATGCTCTTCTCCAACACTACAACTCAAAAGTATCAATTCTTCTTCTGTCATTCTAATTCACTATCCAGTTCTCAGATGCATAGCAAGTGATTGGAAAGACCATGGCTTTAATCAGATGCACTTTAGTCCTCAAACTGACATTATTACTCATCAATAATTTGGATATGTCCCTAACTGCAGACTTTCCCAGTGCAGTTTGTCTTCTTATTTACTGACTGCTAGTATCAAGTGTGTTAATTGTGGATACAAATAAGATGAAGTTGTTGACAGTTTCAATCTCTTCTCCATCCATCATGATGTTGCCTTTAGGTCCAGTAGTAATAATATTTGTTTTCTTGACGTTTTGATGTAATCCATACCTGCAGTAAGTGCTTCAAACTCCTCTCACTTTCAACAAGTAAGATTGTGTCATCTGCATAACATAGGTTGTTCATGAGACTCACTCAGATCCTGATGACTCATTCTTGTTCACAGAATTCAGCTTCTCAAATAATTTGCTCAGCATACAGATTAAATAGGTATAGAGAAAGATTACAATCCTGATGCACTCTCTTCTTCATTTTAAACCATTTTCTGTTGCACAACAGTCTTCTGGTACAGGTATAGGATTCACATGAACAGAATTAAGTTCTCTGAGACTCCGATTCATCTCAATGTCAGCCACACTTGTTATGATCCGTACACTCAAGAGCTTTTGGATACTCAATAAAGCAAGAATAGACATTCTTTTAGTATCTTTACTGTCAACCAGAATCATTCTGACATCAGTAAGGATATTTCCTGTTCCAGGGCCGCTCCTAAATCCTGCTTGAACTTCTGGCAGTTCCCTATCTATGTGCTGTTGTTCTAGCTATTTTTAAATGATCTTCTGCAGTACTTTTCTTGCATGTAATATTAATGATATTGTTTGATATTTTCCACATTCAATTGGATCACCTGTCTTCGGAATGGGAACAAAGATGGACCTCTCCCAAGCTGTTGGCCCAACAGCTGTCCTCCAAATTTTCTGACGTAGACTGGGAATATTTACAAAATCGTGCAGTCAAAAATGGACTAAACATACAATCAAGATACATTGATGATTCTTGGTGACTGGAATGCAAACTTGGAAATGGTGAAAAAGGAATACTGTTGTTCTTAGGTGCTGTCTAATCAAGTACAACTCATAGCCACCCTATGAACAAAATTCGGAACCCTGTCTTATTCTCACATTTCCTGACATATACATTGGCTTAGTGATAGAAATGAGGCTAAAGATAGAGTGATAGAATTTTGTATTTACAATTATATTTTCACTGCAGATATGTGTTTTAAAAGACACAAATCATGACTTAACACATGCAGTGGGCTGCATAAGAACCAGACTGACTACATTTTTGGAAGAAATCTTTGGAGAAACTCATTATTGGTGGTCAAAACTAGGCTATGGGTGGGCTATGGATCAGATCATCAATTACTTGTATGCAAGTTCAAATTGAGGCCATTTAAAATTAAAATAAGTCCATAAAAACCAAGATATGCTCTTGATTATATTCCATCTGAATTTCAAGGTCATTTTAGGTTTGAGAAACTGAACACCAGTGATCTAAGATTGGATAAGTTATGGGACAATATCAATGATATCACCCATGAAGAAAGTAGAAGTTCTTTTACAAAAATAGTGGAGAAAGAAAAAAGAGAAAAAACAAAACAAAACCCACCCAACCCAACTGAATAACAGAAGATACTCAATTGTGCTAGAGCATCAAGAAGTCAAAACAAAGGGAAAATATGTGGAAGTCAAAGACTTGAGCAGAAGTTTTCAAAGAGTACCTTGAGAGAATAAAGGAAAGTATAATGGAATGTGCAGAGAGCTAGAATTGGAGAATAAAAAGGGAAATACTCAGTCTGCATTTCTCAAGCTGAGAGAACTGAAAGACAAATTTAAACCTCCAGTCTTTTTCTTTTTTTTTTTTTTTTTAGACATGTTTATGTAAGGCTTTGTTTGCTTATGGAGTAATGGTGTATATGGTTACATTATTCATTATGAAAATACATTTTCTTCTACTTTTTACAGTGATATTTTTAAAAATACACATTGTTGTTGTTGTTGTTATGTGCCGTCGAGTCGCCTGCGACTCATAGCGACCCTATGTACAACATCCCTAAATTCTGCTCTGTCCTGTGCCAATCGCACTGTCTCTGACACTCCCTTCCCAATTATCCCAGTCACTGAATCAATCCACCTCATAGAGGGCCTTCCCATCCTGCGCTGCCCCTCCACCCTCCCAAGCATGATGTCCCTCTCTAAGGACCAGTCTCTTCTCACAACATGTCCAAAGTATGTTAGACGGAGCCTCAAAATCCTTGCCTCCGAGGAGCCACCCGGTTTAACCCTTTCCAGGACAAATCTGTTTGTTTTCCTAGCAGTCCATGGTATTCTCAATACTCTTCTCCAGCACCACAGCTCAAAGGCATCAATTCTCCTTCTGTCCTCCTTGGTCATTGTCCAACTCTCTGATGCATAACCGGGTGATTGCATATAATATATACACTCCAGTGACAAGTTAAAATATACCATATTTTTTATCAAAAACTGTAGTTTTACTATGTAAAGAAATATGACAAAATTCAGGCTGATAATTCATTTGTATTTTTTTTAGAATATTAAACAGAAAATAAAAAAGACCTTGACAAGTCAAGAGAACTATAGTTAACAAATGAGAAAAGGCAGGGGGAGGGGAACACAAATAAACCCTAGTTTACATTTTCCTTGCTTCCGACAAAAGATTTGACATCATTTTCTTTGATACTACAAAGAACATACTTGGTCCTCTCGAGACCATAAGTGAATCATAATTTTTATCGTACATCTAACACTAGGAGCTCTGGTGGACTAGTGGTAAGAAGCTGCACTCCAATCTTGAAAACACATGAGTCAAATCTGCCAGCCGCTCTGCAGGAAAAGAATGGGCAATCTCTTCTCTGTTGTTGTTGTTGTTGTTACCACAGCTCAAAGGCATCACTTCTCCTTCTATCCTCCTTCGTCATTGTCCAACTCTCTGATGCATAACAAGTGATTGCGAAGACCATATTAAATTATCTCTGAAAATCTGCTGTAGAGCCAGCTGTTGGTCCTCACTTGAGGGCACACAACAACACAAACAACATTTAAAACCAGTAATCCTCTCTAAATATTCAGGATTATATAATTTCACATTTAGCACAAGTTACTGGCATAGGAGGAGCTTAGAATACTTTTTGAAATTAAGTTTTTTCCTGTCTAAATGAAATTGAATTTCAAGAAAAGTTCCAGTTAATGTTATAGACTATTCCTTAACCTGTGTTTTTATTTATTTTTTCCATGTAGTCTTTGTGCTCCTGAATCTTGAAAACAAATCGATTTTAGACTGTATTGACATTCTAGGCATGTGTCTTTGGGTCTTTACTATTTTTACTACACACAATTTCCCAGGAAATTTTTATTTTTGATACTTATCTACAGCATATTTTTTCTGTGGCTGCAGAGAGTTATTGTCTGGTAATATTTTTAAAGATAAAACTTGACTAAAAAGAATGGTTATTGAAGGATTACTAACATTTTACTTCATATGTAACTGATTCGGGTAAAACTCTAGATGAGGAATAACTCCCATTATGTTCATGGATTTCCTATGAAATGAAAAACATTACTTTCTTTCTGATGTTGTTTGATTTTTCGTACTTGTTTGATTATTTTCCTTGCCAAGAGTGCCAAGGACTGCACCCTACAATATGGATTGAGGCTCAATGTCAAGAAGACAAAGATTCTCAACACTGGACCAATTGGAAGCATCAGGATGGATGGTGAAGAGATTCAGATTGTACACAGCTTTAGTTTGATTGGCTCTGTAGTCAACAGTCTTGGCACCAGCAGCCAGGAAATTAAAAGGC
>NW_006400097.1:503539-510231 GCF_000299155.1 Elephantulus edwardii | reverse complement strand
TGAGGTGGATTGATCCAGTGACTGAGATAATTGGGATGGGAGTGTCAGAGACAGTGCGATTCGCACAGGACAGAGCAGAGTTTAGGGCTATTGTACATAGGGTCGCTATGAGTCACAAGCGACTCGAGGGCACATAACAACAATATCTTTTCTAGTGTTCTACTTGGTTGTAGAATATATCTTGCCAAACTCCTTTCATACAGATCCTTTTCACATTTATTTAAGAGGAATTCTAACATAAAATATTTGTAGACATTAAAATACATATTGAATGTAGGATTGTTGTTGTACTTTGATACCGCTGAGTCAGATTAGAAGCACAGTGGAGCTTTTGGTGGGTTTTCAGAGTCAGTTATCACGTAAGAGGAAATTGTCCATTCTTCTCCTGCAGAGCAACTGGTGGCCTTCAATAATGAGCATTAGAGATTGCAGAGAGATCACCAGAGCTCCCTATGAATATAATAATCAATAAATAAATATTTATTGAATTCAATGCAGAATGTTTATATTCAGAAGGATGCAGAAATCCCTATTCATTTATTAATAGTTATTTATATTTTTTTCTTATAAGCATATACTGGTAATAAAGAAGCATTTATGTAGTTCCTTATTGGGGTGTCAGAATCCTTAAAAATTAACTTCTAGCCATTTAATAACCTCCCTTGAAGGGACAGGGTCTCTACCTTCCTTAACAGTGGACGCATACTCTTTTAATTCACCAACAGCTATGAGACCAATGAAAGAGAGTGTTTTCTACACTATGAAAGTAGGTGAAGACTGGGGTGGAGAAACGGTAGAGAAATTGTGGCACTGCTGAGAAAAGAATGAGGCAAGGTGTAGTCAGAGAAACATTAGAGATGTTGCTATGGTTAAATATGTTGATTGTTGCACTAAAACCTGGAAAAGCAGAATTGTAACTGTTTTGAGATAAAGTTTGTTGGACGAACAAGGAAACCAGAGGTTTCCTGAAATTATGCTGCTGAACGGAAACTTGGACTTTCACTAATTGAGGAATTGTACCTTGCTTCTGGTCTGGCTCGGGGTTATTAGACGAAATCTAGACTTGCATTGGGTGAAATTCTTTGCCTGCCCCACTCTCAAACTTACTTCCCTAATAAACCCCACAGCTGTGAGTAAAGTCCATAAGCCAACTATGAATATAAGATACAAATGGCAACTAGAAAGAAGTACAGGAGCATGAGGAGGTGGTATATTTGACAAAGTTTTGATGGTACTTATGCAAAACCTATGCTTGAATCAGGAAGCAGTCCTCAGACTAGGGCAGGAAAACACTGCATGGTTCAATATCAGAAAGAGAGCACTTCAGGGATGCATCCTGTCTCCATTCCTTTTCAATCTATATGCACGACAGCTCATTCAGGAGGCTGTGCTTTAGGAGGAGAAATGTGGCATCAGGATTGGAGGAAGACTCATCAACAATCTGTGTTATGCAGATGACACAACTCTGCTTGCTGAAACCTAGGAGGACATGAAGTGCTTGCTGCAGAAGGTCAAGGACTGTAGTCTTTGATATGGATTGAAGCTCAACATCAAGAAGATAAATATTCTGATCACTGGGCCAATTGGAAGCATGATGATGGATGGAGAAGAAATTGAGTTTGTTAAGTTACAGCTTGCTTGGTTACAAAATCAATACTCTTGGCACCAGTGGTCAGGAAAACAAAGGATGAAATGCATTAGTTCAATCTGCTGTCGAGGACTTTTCCAGAGTTCTGAGAAGCAATGATATTAGTCTAGAGACTAAGGTGTGTCTGATCCAGGCCATGGTCTTTGCAATTATTTGTTATGCATCAGAGACCTGGACAATGACTAAGGATGACAGAAGAATGATCAATGTCTTTGAGTTGTGGTGCTGGAGAAGAGTCTTGAACATTCCCTGGACTCCCAAGAAAACAAGTCTGTCTTGCAGAGGGTGAAACTAAGTTTCTCCTTGGAGGCTAGGATTTTGAAGCTCCATCTCCCAAACTTTGGGCATGTGACCAGAAAGGACAGATCCTTGTAGAAGGATATCATGCTCAGAAGAGTGGAGGGTCAATGCAGGAGAGGAAGACCATGGATGAGACAAATTGATACAGTAATTCAATGCAGGTAGGTTTGTCAGAGTCAGTGAAACTGGCTCATAACAGGGCAGGCTTCAGAGCTGTTGTACATAGTGTTGCTATGAGTCACAGACAACTCAATGACACATAACAACAATGACATTTGTCTGCTTGCTGCTATGGATATTACTGATAAGAAAAGTTCCTCATATGAAGTTCCTCAGACTCAGTCTCCCCTACCTTGTATCTACTCCTTTTACAATTATACTTTAGGATTCATTGTTAATGACTCATTGAATTAACAGGGTAATAGATAAATCTTAACTATAACTATTCTACATAACGTAAGTAACGCCTTGCTTTTTTACAAGCTACAAAAATGAATGATTTCTTTGTACAGCTCTGAATAAAATGTCAATCTTCAATGATTCAAAGACTTCACATATTTAGTTTTATTTTTTTAGCCAAGAATAGCATAGTTATCTCTTCTTATTCTGTCTTTATCATTTTCTCTTGTTATAAGTCATGATGTTAAAAATATCTTTAAAGAGTTAAATCAGATATTAAGATTAGCTCAATTTTGAATATATTATGTGAGAACGTAAGTTTGCTCATACATAAGGAAGGAAATGGGAACAATCGATCAAGCTTAGTTTGAATATTAATAGTAAAACTACTTGACTCTAGGGATTTAGTAGAGTGAAGAAAAACTAAGATTTTAAGAAGTTCTATTTTGAGAAACTCTAGCTCTTAGCAACTGACTATCAGTCAAATAATCAAGATTTTCTCAGGAACACAGTTTATGAATACCTAAGCAATCACTATTCGATTTTTAGATATATTTCACTGTCATAATTTGTCATTTTAGATAAGTAAAAGTGAGATGTGTCACCATTTTTACATGCATTTTCTTTTTTCTTTCTTAGATAAAAGTCACTATTATCTGAGTACTCTTTTTTGAATGTTGAGAGAGCACCAATAGGGCAATTTTTTTAAAAAAGAATACTCTAGAAATATCTTCTTCTATATATGTATTCCCTATATGTTCCTAACTCAAAAGAGACAGGAAAAAATCCTGAAATATAAACATAAATACTACATAAAGTATTTTCATTTATTTTACTTAAATTATCTCTTTCCTTTATACATGCTCACTCTTCTTTTGCTTATTCTCTCTCTTATTTCCTACTTTGAGCTTAGAATTTGTCAAATGGCCTATAAATAGGTTTAATAATTGAATTAAAAGTTATTTGCAGCTTTAAGTGTCTTGTTCAGTATTTAGAGCCATGCCTCATTATATACGGGATGCTTATAAAGATTTTAAGTTAATGTCTTGAGCAGTTTTGGAAATCTATTGTGATATGATTTTCATTCATACACTTATTCAAAAAAGCTTTATGGGCATTCAAATATACAATATGTTCCAGGAACTTCTCTAGGCATTAGTTTGAATCTTTCAAAATTAAAAAAGGTAAAGAGAAACAAAAATTACAAATGTTATGATTGGTGGACTGTGCAATTCCCTTTAATCTCCAAAGGTTTAACTGTGATCTATAATTGAAACTATTTAACTGACTAATTAACTAATTGAGGCTCCATATCTTCTCAGTTTTTTTTTAAAGGTGGTTACTTAAAATATTATCATTGTTTGAAAGATAAAATGTTAAGCATTGAAGAGTAAGTATAATGCAGCATTCAGTAAGAACTGTCATTGTTGTGTGTCAGAATTAACCTATAGTTGACCAACCAGCAGGCATTCAGAAACAGTAAATCACAGAAAGGAGATTTTCCAGTATTTTCCAATGTGAGCAACCAGTGATTTGAATTGTGATTGCAGGGCAGTTCCTTACCACTAGACCAGCAAAGCCTCCTTATAAAGAACTATTGCTCTTGGTTTGTGTGTCTTTGAGTAGGAACCAACCCATACCTGACCCTCCCAAGGGTGTTCATAGGCAATTAATAACACTGGAGATTGTCAATCATTCTCTCTTGGAGCAGTTAGTAGATTAAAAACTCATACCTTCATTATTGCAGGGCAGCTTCTTAACACTACATCACCATGACTATGAAGTGACAAACTTTACTGGGAGATAAGTGGGATTGAGAGATAAGAGATAGATAAGAAAGATAGATTTTTACTAATTTCACATTTAGTCAGGGACAATCCTTTCATAATGACAAATGTTTTGTAGGTATGATTATTGAGATAACTTTATTCAAATTTAACTTAAACTATATATGTCATAAATACATTTTTACATGTTTTCTGATATTATCTTCTCTTACATATTTTTATTTTTTGAATATAATAAAATATACCATTCATGAGTCATATCAATTATGTATCATTTACATATTAGATTTCACTCATGCACATTGTGTTTATATAATCTTTCATTTATATTTTGTGTCTGTCAAGTACATTGTGCTTTATGCAATCTTTATTTACATCATAGTTATGTGATTAATTTCTATTGATCTATGCCTATTATCACACTGTCTTTTCTATTGCCCATTGAATCTATAAATACATTTTAAAGTTAATTTTTATTTTATATTGGTTTGCATTCAAAATTCATATACAATGTATTCCATTTATACACATTGTGTTTCATATGTTCATTCATTCACGTGGTGTTTCATGTGATCATTTTCATACCCTGTGTTTTATAAAGTTAACCACCATTGATTTATGTTCACTATTAAGCATCTCTTCAGCTTCCCAATGGGACTTTCCTAATTCCTAGATTGCCCGCCTTTCTCCCACCATAATATGTGACCCCGTAATTTCCTTTCCTCCACACCCATATCAACACTGCCTATTTCTCTTCCTCCTTTGGACCCCAGTACACATTTGTCCTTATGAAACTAGTTTGTTTACTCAGAACAATGCTTTATAGCCTCTACCATGAAGTTCTGATGACCTTGTGGCAAGAAGCCTTGCTATAATCCTAAAGACACATAGTTCGAGGCCATGGTTGTTCTGCTATAGAAGGATGAACAATCTCCTCCCAGGTAATTAAGTGCCTCTAAAAACCCATTGAAGGGTTTGAAAAACTCTGAAAATCAGCTATTGGCTGATTCTATCTCAATGTTACACAACCACAACCATGTTACATAGTATTAGTTGTTGCCCTTGAATGCTCCATAGTATTCTATGTTGTGAATGTACCACAATTCTTCAATCCACTTATTCTTTGATGACCATTTAGGCTGTTTCTATCTTCTTGCTATTGTAAATAATGTTGCTATGAACATTAGTGTATAAATCTCTATTTGTGTTTCAGTACTATTTTCCTCAGGGTATATTCCTAGCAGTGGAATAGCTAGATCATATGGAATTTCTATATTAGGCTTTTTTTTGGAAATGCCAAACTGCACTACAGAATTCTTGAACAATTTTACAGCCCCACCAACAGTGTAGGAGAGTGCCAATCTTTCCACATCCACGCTACCATTTATTGTTTGCTGTCCTTTTAAATTGTGCCGCTGCAACTGACATGAAATCTATCTCATTGTGCTTTTGAGTTGCATCTCTGATTGCTAGTGAGTATGAACAGTTCTTCATGTACCTTTTTGCCATCTGAATGTCCTTCTTTGAGAAAAGTTACTGGGTCTTTTGCCAATTTTTGGAACTGAATCATCAGTCTTTTTCTTATAGAGGCCCAGTAGTATTCTGTAAACTTTTATTAGGACACCCTTGTCTGAGAGAGGATTTCGAAATATTTTTATTTTGCTTTTGTTTTGTTTTGTTTTTCACAGTCAGTAGGTTTTCTCTTCAACCTATTGGAAAAAGCTTGATGCACACAGAGATTTAATCTTTAGAAGGTACCATTCATTGAGGTAATCCTTTCCTGGTTGTCCTTTTCTGGCTGTATTTGCCTGCCTGTTTATACTGTAAAGTAGGCCTCCTAAGTTTCATCTCATTTTGTCTCTTATAATCTTTATGGTTTGAGGATTTACCTCTAGTTTCTCTATCCACCTTAAGTTGATGTTGGGCATAGTGTGATATGTGGATCCTGCTTCAGCTTCTTGCAGATAGAAATCCAGATTTGTTAGCATTATTGGATGAAAAGGTTGCCATTTCCCCATTTAACAGGTTTTGTTTACTTTCTTTCTTTTTTTGGGGGCGGTGGTGGTGGTGGTGGTGTATTTGATTGCTGAATGAAAGTTGACCCTAAGTAGATGGTTTCATTTCTGAGTCCTCAGTTTTCTTTCATTGGTCTATGACTCTATCATTGTGCCAGTGCCATGCTGTTTTGGTTTGTACAGCTGTTTTGTTGGTTTAAAGACTAAGGGGTGCTATGTGTTTGACTTCATTTTTATTTTTCAGAAATGGCTTGCTTTTTGGGGGTCTGTTTACTTTATGAACGAACTTGCCAGTTGTTTTTTCTCTCTCTTTAAAAAATGAATTTGGCATGTGTATTGAAATTGCACTAGATATGTAGATTGCTCTTGGTGAGAGCATCATTTTCACTAAATTAAGCCTACCTCTCTATGAACAGGGAATATTTTTTCCATTTATTTAGATTATATCTTTTATTGTTTCTTATAGTAGTGCTCTGTTGTGGGTGTAGATAGATAGATAGTCTATATGATAGCATAGTACAAACCATTTGTGAAACCAGAGAT
>NW_006400097.1:495139-498663 GCF_000299155.1 Elephantulus edwardii | reverse complement strand
TTTTTTTTTAAATAATTTTAACGAGCATTTATAGAGATTTTGGATTTCCATTCTTTCATTGCTGTGCTTCTCTCCCCGCCCATCCCTCCCTCCCCCCCAAAAATGACTTTTTAAATTATGAAACGAACCACATTTTTTCTCACCTTTTCATCCCCTGCATAGTAAATCATATTATCATCTGATTCAAAATGTCCCATACCAAGCCATCTCATTTTGCCAATACCTAGTATGTCAATAGTATGTGTTTCATTTCTTTCTTAACAATGTCCAATTTTCCTACATTCATGTTTGCACATTCC
This sequence comes from Elephantulus edwardii, assembly GCF_000299155.1. Taxonomy (NCBI): domain Eukaryota; kingdom Metazoa; phylum Chordata; class Mammalia; order Macroscelidea; family Macroscelididae; genus Elephantulus; species Elephantulus edwardii. Next base: position 498,364 of record NW_006400097.1, on the reverse strand, counting down.
ACATTCCAGTCACTAGTGTCTTCTTACAGCTGTTCTTCCTTCTTTGTGTTTCCATTTCTAAGATCTTAGTCTCAGTTGCCATGTCTGCTAGTCAAAGTGGCCATCTAAGTGTGCTGCATTGTACATAGGGTTTTCAAAGGCCTGTTATTTTGAAAGTGGATGGTCAGTCCTTCTTCCTAGTTTGTTTCACTTTATGTCTTATGAATGAAGGAATTTTGTTTTGTTTGGGACTGCTCAACTAAACTTTTATTTGTGAGATATTCTTTGCCTCCTTACCCTACAACTTATTTCCCTAATAAACCTCTTTCTTGTTACCACAATGGTGAGTAAAATCTAAGTCAATAATGAAGAAAAAAAATATCTTGTTTTTGATGTGACTCTAGAGGAACCATGAGTTTGGACTCTGGGCTCTTTATCTTCTTTCCTCTCTGTGGTAGTAAGAGGCTATTATTTTCACTCCCTCTGGTGTACAATATATTTCAGAATAATACTAATGGTCTTTTGGCTCATTGTCTCACTTTCTACTTTTTCTTGTGTTATGTGCCATCAAAGTGACTCAAAGTGATCCTAATAGCTCTGAACCCTGTCCTATCTAGAGCCAATCTAACCTCATTACCTCAGTTACTGTGACAACCCATCTCATTCTTGGTCTTCCTCACTCAGGCTGTCCCTACACCCTTCCAAGCATGATGTCCTTCTCCATGTACTGATCCTTCATGGCAGCATGCTCAAAGTACATAAGACAAAGCTTTAGAAATCTTGCTTCCAAGAAGCAACTTGGTTTCACTTTCTCTAAGACAGGCCTTTTCATTATTTTGGCAGCTAACACCACAACTCAAAGACATTGATTCTTCTTTTGTCATTCATTGTCCAGCTTTCTGATGCATTTCAAGTAATTGTGTGGCCTATGGCCTGAATCATGTACACCATCATCTCTAGACTGACAACCTTGCTCTTTAGGACTTTGGAGAAGATTCTGAGAGAAGATTTCCAAAATGCAATTTATCTCTTGATTTCCTGGTGCCGACATTGTTTACTGTGGAACCAAATAAGATGAAATTGTTAATAATCTCAATTTCTTCTCCATCTATCATGATGTTGCCAATTGTCCCATTGATCAGAATCTTTGTTTTATTGATATTGAGCTTCAGTCCATATTGAAGACTGAAGCTCGTTACCTTTTGCAGCAATCACTTCAGGTCCTCCTCCATTTTGGCCAGCAAGGCTGTAGCGTCTGCATAATATAGTTTGTTGATGAGTTTTCCTCCATTCCTGATGCCACGTTCCTCCTCATAGAGTCCAGCTTCAAAAATAATCTGTTCTGCATATAGATTATAAAGGTGTGTAGAAAGAACAGATCTCTGACAACTCCTTTCTTGATTTTGAAACATGCAGTGTTTTCTTGCTATCTTGATGACTACTTCTTTGTTCAAATGTAACTTTCAAATGAGCACTGTCAGGTGTTTTAGTATTCTCATTCTTCTCAAGGTTAGCCAAAAAATGTTATGATCCATGCAGTCAAATATCTTTGCACAGTGAATGAAAAACAGATATTCCCCTGATACTTTTGACTTACAGTCCATATCCACCTGACATTGGCTATAATGTCTCTAGTATCACAGCCTCCTTTAAACTCAGCTTTCACCTTTGGTACTTCTCTATTGAGATTGAGGTTGTTAACAGTTACAGCAAGCTAGGCTCCACAATTAACACTCTTAGCACCAACTGTCAGGAAAGCAAAAGATGAGTTGTTTTTGTTATTTGCCATCAAGTTGCTTGTAACTAAAAGAGACCCCATGTACAGTATCCCTGAAACCTGCTCTATCCTGTGCCAAGATTATTGTCTCTGATACACTACTCTCATCCAAGTTACTGAATCATTTCATCTCATTGATGGTCTTCTTTTCTTGCACTGTCTCTCTACTCTTCCAAGAAAATGCCCCTCTCCAATGACTCTATTCCCTACTTGCAACATTCCCAGAGTATGTCAGATGAAGGTTCAGAATACTTACCTGCAAGAAGCAGGCTAAATTCACCCTCTCCAGGATGGAACTGTTTGTTCTCCTGCCAGTGCATGTGATACATTCAATACCCTTCTCCAGCACCACAGCACAAAGGCATAAATTCTCTTTCTATAATGCCTAGTTATTGCTCAGTTTTCTGACACCTAGCAAGTAATTGAAAAGAGTATGGTCTGAATCAGGTACACCTTAGTATCCACACTGACATCCTTGTTCTTCAGTACTCTGGAGAGGTCCTGATAGCAGACTTTCTCAATGCAAATTCATCTTTTAATTTCCTGGCTTCTGATACTAAGAGTGTTGATTGTGGAAGTGAGCAAGCTTTATCTGTTAACAGCTTCAAGCTCTTCTCCATCTATCATGGTGCTTGCTGTTAATTGATACAGTGGTTGGAATATTTGTCTTCTTGATGTTTAGCTTCAATCTATATCGAAGGCTGCAGTCCTTGGCCTTCTGCAACAAGCACTTCAGGTCCTCCTAAGTTTCAGCAAACAGGATTGTGTCATCTGCATAAGTCAGGTTTTTGATGAGTCTTCTTCCAATCCTGATGCCACATTCCTCCTCATAGAGCCCAGACTGCTGGATGATCTGTTCTGCATATAGATTGAAAAGGTAGAGAGATAGGTAACAACCCTGAAATATACCCCTCCCGATATTGAACCATGCAGTGCAGTGTTTCGTTCCTCTGTTCTAACAACTGTCTCCTGGTCCAAGTATAGGTTTCACATGAGCACGATCAAATGTTCTGGAATTCTTAATCCTCTCAGAATTAGACACAGTTTTTGTTGGAATCCACAAAAGTCAATTGCCTTCACATAGTTAATGAAACGCGGAGTGACATCTCTCTGGTACTCTCTGCTTTCATCCAAGATTCATCTAATATTAGGTATACTATCTCTAGTACATGGCCTCTTTTAAACTTAGCCTGCACATATGGCAGTCCTCTGTTGATGTCTCTTCTGGTCATTTTTGGATACTATTCTGCAGAATCTTGTTTGCATGTGATATTAATGATATTTTTTTATAATTTGATGAATTGCATCAAGGAAAACTTCTGTCAGGGACCTTTCCAGAGTAGTGAAAAACAAGATGTCAGTATAGAGACTAAGGTGCATGTCTGATCCAGCCTATGGTCTTCACAGTTACTTGCTATACAAAGGATGATGGAAGAAGAATTGATGCCTATGAGTAATGATCCTGGAGA
>NW_006400097.1:493379-495039 GCF_000299155.1 Elephantulus edwardii | reverse complement strand
TTAAAATATATATATATATAAAGGTATTCAGTGTCTTCAGTTAGGTTCCAGTGTTAGTCTAAATTTGAATTTTTTTTTTTTACCCATTATCCCAGCCTCTTCTGGCTTCCAGATACCCTCACTGAAGACACACAGTCTTAGTAATCAAAAGCTATAGTGATAATATAAGACAGAGAGCACTTCCCACACTTGGCAGGAAGACTTGAGGGAGGTTGGAACAAGACCTGGTGAAAGTAAGACCCTGATGAGAGTGAGATTTTGGTAAGAGCAACACTTTGGTGATAGTTTTGGAGACTGGTATTTCTGTGGAGACACTGTAGCAAGGTGTAACCAGAGGAACCCTGAGACAAAGGACACAGTTAAAGTTTTTGCTATTCTTGCCAGATGCATGAAGAAGCTAATTTATAATTGTTCTGACACACAGCTTACTGAAAGATTGAAGAAACCAGAGGTTTTTTGAATTTGTGCTGCTGCTGTTGTTGTTTTTGTTACTTGTCATGGAGTTGCTTGTGCCTCATAGTGACCCTGTGTACAAGAGTCCTAAATGCCACTCTATCCTGTGCCAACCTAGCCATCTCAAACACACTCGTTCCCACCACTTCAATCACAGAATAGATCCATCTCAGCTTCCTCTCCTGAGCCATCACTCTCCCGAACATGATGTCCCTTTCCAAGAACAAATTCCTCCTTGCAATATGCCAAAGTTATGGGAAGACAATACTAAGTATTTGAATGCGATTTCAGGATGTGGGGGAAGCATGGTCCAAGCTAGAGTTCACCCTGAGGCACTAAGGCAGTCCTTAAGAGTTTATCAGATTCTTGCATTTGCTAATCCCTCCCTCATGAGTCAAGCAGGTTTTCAATAGAAAGAGCTTGGCTTCATTTGCACTGAGTTCTCTTTGAGATTTACGTCAAGATAATTTTTAATAAAGATACAGAGAAGCTTGGTTTGGGGTCTTCAGTTAAGAACAGCTGGTGCCCTGTTTTATGATCTCTGCTCTATCTAATTCCTGGCTATATGTCTCATTATTAATAATTATAAAATTACTTTACCCTCACTCTGCAACAAGTTTTGGATACTGGCATTTCTGTGGAGAAACTGTAGCAAGATGTAACCAGGGGAGCCCTGAGACAAAGGACACAGTTAAAGTTTTTGCTATTCTCGCCAGATGCACGAAGAAGGTAATTTATAATTATTCTGAGACACAGCTTACTGAAAGATTGAAGAAGCCAGAGGTTTTCTGAATTTGTGGTTTTTTTCCCTTCAGTATCCATAAATGCACTTTATTACACATATCTGGGAAACAGAGAATCACCTCCAAGACTGTCTCTGTTGTTGTTTTTGTTACTTGCCATCGAGTTGCTTGAGACTCATAGTGACCCTGTGTACAAGAGCCCTAAATGCCACTCTAGCCTGTGCCAACCTCTCCATCTCAAATGCATTCATTCCCACCACTCCAATCACAGAATAGATCCATCTCTTTGAGGGTCTTCCTCTCCTGTGCTGTCCCTCCAATCTCCCGAACATGATGTCCCTCTCTAAGGACCAGTCCCTCCTTGCAACATGCCCAAAGTATGTCAGACGAAGCTCAGAACCTTGGCTCCAAGGAGCACTCTGGCTTCATCCTCTCCAGGACAAACCTATTTGTTCTCATAGCAG
>NW_006400097.1:476487-485962 GCF_000299155.1 Elephantulus edwardii | reverse complement strand
ATAGTTTATTTACAAAATCCAAATACATTGTTTTCCAGAGTAGATTCTTCCAAATTTCCTTATCCTCACCCATAAAATTGTACAATTCCATGATTAATCTCTCCCTCTCCCTGCACATCTGCATCCTTATGCTATCACCCCTCTCCTTGGATCTTTATTCTACAATAGTGGTTTTATACAATATTTGTCCTAGTGGGATTAATTTAGTTCATTCAGCTTAATGCTCTCCAGTCCCTTCCAAGTTAGGTAATAATTTACAAAATCATTTGTCCTGTGTGCTGAATAGTATTCCACAGTGTAAATGTACCATAATTCCTCAATGCATTCGTTTGTGGTTGGACATCTGGGATGCTTCCACGTTCTTGTGATGGTGAATAATTCTGCTATAACTTTTGGAGTTCAATTATCCATTTTTACCTCAGTTCTCGTTTTCTCATGGTATGTGCCAAGTAGTGGAATAGCTAGGTCATATGAAGTTTCTATGTTCAGTTTTTAAAAGAAGCATCAAATTGTTTTCCAGAGTGGTTGTACCTTTTACAATCCCACCAACAATGAGGTACCATTTCACTCCAGGAACAGTGGCAAATCTTAACAGGGAAAAAAATATTGGAGGAGATGTGGTAAGATAGGAGGCTAAGATTTTGAAGTTCCGTTTTACATACTTTGGGCATGTGGCCAGGAGGGACCAATCCTTGGAGGACATCATTCTTATAAGTGTGGAGGGACAGTGCAGGAGAATAAGACCTCTGATGAGATGTATTGATACAGTGACTATGGCAATGGGGTTAGGTGTGAAAATATCAATGAAACTGGATCACTACTGGGCAGACTTCAGAGCTGCTACACACAGGGTCTCAATGAATTGCAGAGGACTCAATGGCATATACATAATTTTTTCTACTTATGGTCCAAATAATTGTCTCATACAAATATAACATACAATTTTTAGCCAGAGTAGTAAATTGATGTATTTGAAATTTTTTAAATCATGTAAAGATATTTTAAAGGGATACTACTTATAATAAAAAGAAGACTACTGAATATATTATGGATTGTCAAATGAATTGCATTGTGAACTCTGAGGCACATGATTCTAAACTTCTGACTATTCTTTGAGGTGAAAATGGACAATCTACTTATCTTGTGATTGTCTCTGAAAAACCACTGAAGGGTCAACTATGAGTTTATTCCCATTCAATGGTGCAAGATAACAACAGCAACATCTTGGAAAAAAGGAGTACTGGTGGTTTATTGGTAAGAAGTGTGTTGCCAACACAAAGGCACACAGTTAAAATACACTAGTTATTCTGAGAAGATAGATGAACAATCTCCTTCTAGTTAAGTGCCTCTGAAAACCTGCTAGAGGGTCAATTATATAACAATTCCAGCTCAATGATATACAACTATATTTTGGAAGAAGTACAACCTTAATATTTCTTGGAGGCAAAGGTAGTAAGAGCTTTTCTCATATGATTTAGACACTTTTTCAAAAGGAGTCATTACCTGAAGCAGAACATCATACTCCTTAAAATAGAGGGTCAGTGAAAAAACAGAAAGGCTTACAATATAGGGTTGCTGCATCAATTATAACTGAGAATGTATTGTGAAGTATATAAAATTATTTTGCTCTGTTGTAAATAATATGGTTGTTGTTGTTGCACACCATCAAGACAATCAAAACATAATTGATTCTGTAGGAGTTTCTAGAGTCAATTAATCTCAGGGAAAAAGATTGCCCATCTTTCTCTTCTGGAGCAGCTGGTGAATTCCAACCTTAAACCTTTGCATTGACAGCATAATTCCTTACCAAGTCACAAGAGCTCTCTACAAATATTGTACAGTGAATTAGTTTTTCACATTGGCCATCCTAGCCCATTATTTTGTCTTGCCAAAAGGCTAGGTGAAAATATATAAATAAGGGTTTGATCAGTCTTTCAATTCTACCATGTTTAAATTGAGACGGTTTAGTGGACAAAGATAGGACTCTTGCTACTGGCAAGAAAGAAGGAGAAAATGCAATGCCAGACCTTCAGGCCAAAGATCTCTTTATCAAGAAGACCAGGTCCTAGTTAAGAGCAGCTGCAGCAGCAGCAGAAATAGTAGTGAACCAGAGACCTATTGAGACATAGTTGACTTGGAATTATTATCCTGTGGAGCCTGAGGGCAAGCATTCTCTTAAACTTAACTGTAGGGTTGAAGAAGACATGATAATTGGCGGGATTAAGAGAGTTTGTCACACTGAAGTGGCTTAAAGTCAAAATACCTAAAAGCACACTTGAGAAGTTAGTTGTTCTAGATGAAAATTTGCAACTTGTTTGTAACCTGTTAACTTCCCAACTAAACATCATAACTGTGCATATGGTTCTGTGAGTTCTTTATGGCCATTGAAAAATATTTGCTGACTCATTACAAAATCAGAATAGGTACAAGAAGAGGGAGGGGGACATGTTTGATTTCATGAGAATAGATTTTGCACTCTGGTTGTTGCAAGAGTATGGGTACTGTTCTTATTTTGTGTAATTAGTAGTGCTAGATTCAATTACCTTCATGCTGGGAACACTTTACTTACATAGGATTCCAATGTGTTGTTACCTGGCATCAGTTGATTATGACTTAAAGCACCTAAGTACAACAGATCTACAGGTTGCCTTATCCTGTTCCATCATCCTCAACATCTCTGATATAATGGAGCTACTGACACTGTAATCCATCTGGTTCAGAGACACCCTCTCCTTTGTTGATCTTCCACATTTATTATTTCTTTGCCAAGAATAGCCTAGACTAACAACATGTGCAAAGTATGTGAGAAGAAGTTTGGCCATCTTTGTATCTGAAAAGCACTCTGGTTGCACTTTTTCCTGAAACTTATCTATTTGTTGTTTTTTGTTTGTTTGTTTGTTTGTTTTAATTTTGTTTTTAGTTTTCTTTTATTTTTTTTGTCTGTCTAGGGGATATTCAGTACTCTTCTCCAACACAACTGTTCAAACAGTTCAAAGACATCAGTTCTTCTTTTGTCATTCTTAATCATTGTCCAGATCTCAGCAGCATAGCAAGTGATTAAAAAGGCCATGGCAGATGAGTAAAAGAACTGTTTAAAAGGAATATATGATTAGGTATCATTACATGATAACAGTCCAAAAAAGAAGTGCATAGCAAAGTGGACAAGGGCCAGCGGGAGGAAGGAAATTGTGCAGCAATTAAAGAATTTTTTTAAAGAGAAAGGCAAAATGTGGATTAGATGTAAGGAGGAAAATGTGCAATAATGAACAAATGGAAATCCAAGTTTTCTGTAAACTTCCATTGAAAAAATATGTATATGAACATTGTAAATAAACCAGTATTATGGGGGGGGGAGAAAAGAGAAAAATGAAAAGACCATGGCCTGAGTCTTGAACGGTATCTTCAAACCAGCATCATTACTTCTCATCAATTTGTAAAGGTCATGACTGCTTATACTAACAGGGTTGATTATGGATCCAAGTAAGACAACTTCAGTTTTTTCTCTGTCTACCATGATGTTGATGATAGGTCCAGTGATGAGGATTTTTGTCTTCTTGATATTGAGATGCAATGCAAATTGAACGCTGCAGTCCTTGATCTTCTGCAGTAAGTACTTAAAGTATTCCTTATTTACAGTGAACAAGATTGTGTCATCTGCATAATGCAGACTGTTGATGAGTCTTCCTCCTATTCTGATGCCAAATTCTTAATAAAAGCCCAGCTTCTTGAATGATTTTTTTCACCATATATATCGAATAGGGATTAAGAAAGAATACAACTGATGAATAAGGACTCACACCTTTTCTGATCTTAAGTGATACAATGTTTGGTACTAAGTGGATGTCACCTAACAATGATAGCAACAAAAATAACACATTAAGATATTTTAATTCTTATTTCTTTTAAATCCCTTTTTAATTTGGATAATGTTAAAAGCAATATGTTACAATAATTTCTGTAGCAATTTTGTCTATAAATTCTAAGAGTTGTTTGTAGTTTTCCTGGTTGACATATTCTTATGCTTTCACAATATATTGTTATTCAAAATGCAATGTATTTTGTAAATATTGTTATTAGTATTACAAATGTAGAAGGAAGTATCTTTTTTCTGCTATCTGTATAATGATAAATTTTAACTTTCGTAGTTGCTTTTGAATCAGATCTGACTCTTAGTGATCCTATGTACAACAAAATTAAACACAAACATATGCCATCGTAATAATCTTTGCTATGCTGAAGGCTATTATTCTATTCATTATGTTTATTTATGTTATTGAAACATTTCCTTTCCTTCACTGATTTTCCCAAGCATCATGGGTTTTATGACCCTAGGGACTGGTCTCTTCTGTTCAGATGATCAAAATATGTGAAAAGAAGTTTTACAATTCTCATCACTGAAGGACATATGACTGCCCTTCTTCCAAGGCGCATTTGCTCCTTCTTTTGGCAGTTTGTGGTTTATTCAACACTCTTTGCAAACACAATTCAAGAGCATGAATTGTCCTTTGGTCTTTTATAGTATCTAACTTTCACATGTAATAATTATATTTATCAAAAATTAAAACTTTACAATAAATAAATCCAAATTACATTGCTTGATATCTCTAATCCACAATTATTCATGTTATGCCTCTTCTTTCTTTGACCTTCCTGGAAATTTTTGCAATTAATGTGATTTATCATGCCTATCTATTCTCACATATACCTCTTATTTTTAATGTCCTCTCTCTTTTCTTTTATCCACTTAGTTTAAAACTGCTTTCATTTCAAGATTCAACTCTCTCACAGTGGATAAGGAGTTATATCGTCAACCCAAGGTAGACAGTTCACAGCCATTATTAGCTGCTCCATTGGAGAAAGGTAGATAATCTCTCATTTAATTTACAGTATCTGAAAGCTTGCTGGAAGGTCAGCTAAGAGTCAATTCTGGCTTGCCAGCATTAAATTTTGTGAGACTGGGAAAGCAAGAAATTAACATGAATGTGACATAAATTGAACAGTCTCTCTTTATACAGTCCATTGTCAGTTATTATTATTTTTTTAGTTATTATTATTACATGAAAAGCAAAACAAACAAAAATTCATAGTCAATATATTTCTTCACACATCTTTACATCTAACTAAACTCTATTGTCTATTTGCACTGGAGACTTTGATTTCTTTGTCTTTTTAAAAATTGTTAAATTTAAAATTTAAAATTTAAAATGTTGCTATACTGTCTAGAGTTCAAAAAGACCCTATGAGCCACAGTCCCAAATCTTTCCTCACCCACTCAATACATATGATTACCACCATGTTCAAACCTATTATTGCATCCATTATCTCTGTCCTTTTTGTTAAGGGTCTATCATTCTCTAATCATCTATTATACTCAGTATGATGTCTTGTTCCAAAGACTGATGACTTTTGGCAACATGTGCAAATTATGTGTAATGAAACATCACCAGTTTTATTTTCAAGGAGCACCCTGGTTCCACTTCTTTCCAAAGAAATGTGTTAGTTCTCTGGAAGTTTATATTACACTCAATATTCTTTTACAATCACAATTCAAAGGCATTGGTTGCTCTTCAGTATTTCTTACCCATTCTATACTCAAAACAAGGTAGCTATAATAAGAGATATGTGAATGATTGTTGATATGAATTAAGTTTATTTAGATTGCAAACTCCTAAGGATATCACGATAAGAACACCAAAGTTAATTATTTAATTTTATCTTCATTCCTAGAGAGATGCTGATTTATAAAACCAATTTGTCCTTATTATCTGAACATAAGATAGTGTTTTAAATCATTTAAAATATTTTTGTTATTCATATTTTGACGCTATCAGTAAAGATTTTATCAAAAACACTGAACTGATAGCAAAAGTAATTTATGCAGTGACTATTTAATGATATAAAATTAATAGTTATTATGTTCCCATTCTAGTATCATTAAATGTTTGTGTTTAATGAGTATTGACCAAAAGCTAATTATTGCCTACTCATCTGCAGTAATTTCTGTGCTTGAATTATGAAAAAGAACCAAATTTTATTTACAGTCAGTCAATAAAGAGACACACATATAAACAATCACATAAAGATTTAGTAAATAAAATATACAAGGGATACATAAATACACTAAAACTGTTATTGCTGCTGTTATTTGCCAAGTTGTCTGTGACCCATATACAGCAGCTCTGAAATCTGCCCTATTCTGAGCCAGACTTACTGATTCCAACACACCAAACCCATTGCTCCAGTTACGGTATCAATCCATCTCAAAGGGGTCTTCCTCTCCTGTTCTGGCCCTCCACCCTTCTGAGCATTATGTCCTTCTCCAAGGACCTATCCCTCCTGGAAACGAAGCTCTAAAATCCTTGCCTCCAAGAAAAAACTTGGCTTCAAAGTCTCCAAGACAGACTTATTTATTCTCCTGGTAGTCTACGTTATGGTCAATACTCTTCTCCAGCTCCACAGGTCAAAGACATCAATTCTCTTTCTACCATCAGTAGTCATTGTCCAGTTCTCTGATACATAGCAAGTAATTGTGAAGATCATGGCCTGGACTAGGTGCACCTAAGTCTCTAGACTGACATCGTTGTTTTTCAGTACTCTGGAGAGGTCCCTGACAGCTGATTTTCCCAATGCAATTCATCTTTTGATTTCCTGATGGCTATTGTCAAGAGTATTGATTGTGGACTCAAGAAGGCTGTAAATGTTAATAACCTCAATTTCTTCTTCATCAATCATGGTGCTGCCAGTTGGTCCAGTGGTGAATAAATGCATTTAGAAATTCAGAAAAGATCATTGTGAAGAAGTGATAATCCAGAATATGTATCATTCAGTCAGAAGCAAATTGGCAGTTTGCAAATGAGCTTTCACACTTGCTATTCTTTATATAAAATATTTCAAAATTACAATGCATCTTGGTTTCAAGTATTGGAATTCATTTAAAAACATTATTTCATAAATAGCACTTTTCTACGGCCACACCACCCTAAATGTACTTGAGCTTGTCTGATCTCGGAAAGTAAGCTGGGCCAGGCCTGGTTAGTACTAGGATGGGAGACCACGGCTTTATTTTATTTTTTCTTTTTAAAGAAAATGGTACTCGTAAACATTGTCGGAATAATATTATGACCATTAGCTTTCTTTCAAGTACAAATCAATCCTCTCAACATTTATATCTCCCTTCAAATCTCCAAGCTAATAAAAAGCCATCAAAATAACATTGCCAGTGAATGCCTGGAGGACACCCATCTTCTTTTGTAGTTCCAAAGAGGGGACTACAACTGTACAAGAGAAGTCTGACTTACTCAGCACTGACAAAATGAGAGCAATAAAAACTGTGCATCTTCATGCTCTATTTCAGCTGACTAAATTTCTCCAGCTTAAGCTCTTAGTAAGAAAACCAGATGTGCCACTGTTCTCAGAGTCTGATATTACTGGCATTTTATTGCTGCTCCAGATGTTGGATTTTTTTTTGTTGTTGTTTTTTTATTTCTGCCTGTGTCCATCACCCATGATGTTCCTCAAAACTCTGAGTAATTTTATTCTGACTGCGATTTATTTGTTTATTCTAATCTAAGACAATCATCTTATTTGTATTTAACTGATGCTTGAACCATATTTATGAGTAAAAAGAAAACATAATTGATTAAAGGTGAAGAGATATACATTGAATTGTAAGTATTTAAATTCTAATTAAAACTGCAGATGCTTAGGTCATAATCATAAAATATTAATGGTGGAGAAAGTGTAATGACCTTCTAAAAAACTGCCCTAATTAACCATAAAGAAGTATATTATACCAGCTCAGTTGAGATGTCAGATTGTATGGAGAATATTTGATTAAACAAATGTCTCCTTAGTACCAGTTTCTGGGAATTTGCGCAATATACTGCCACAATTATTTGACTGGGGCTGGACAACATAAGACCAGTTGCAGGTGAACAAGGCAACTTCTCCATGTTTTTGTACATTTGAAATGGCCCTAAATTAGATTGATTTGCCACCATTGCTTTCTAGATTATTTATGTCTCCTTTACAATGGAATTTAAATGGTTCCTTAGATATTATATGCAAAACAAAATCTGAAGTAACTAGTATATATTTCTTTACAGTAGAAAAATGCCAATTCTTTCTCTAAAACTATATAAATTACATATATGATTGTGTTAGGTTTTCAAAGGTGATTTGAAATATGCTAATACAAATTACTTCTGATTTTCATGGTGATCATAAATTCATAAATTATTATGGCTAGAAAGAAGTCATATGATCAACTTGTACTCAGTGAAAATGTCCTTAATTCCATTCCTGATATATGTTTATGTCTATTTTGCTTGAATAACTCTACTGAAATGAATGGCAGTACTTCCTGGACCAGTGTATTATATGGATGGACCAACGCCACTACTAAAGAGGGAGGAAAAAAAGAACTTCCAAGTTCTGAGTCAGATCTATTATTTGTAAACTTTACTGATTTTAGTCCAGCATTCACAGGTTTCAGAGAACAATGTTTTTCCATGTCAATCCTTTAGATGATTTAACTTTATAACATTGCAAATCAAATGAATCCTTCTAATTCTGGGTAAATACTAAGTACTCCTTCTCAAGGCTTATCACTCAATATGGTGGCCATTGTTTCTTTGATAGTATCTTAATGTATGAGATACACACTTTAAATGAGGCACATTCTATTGATAAATTGCCATCCAAACAGGGTGCAGGTTCATTTAAGTAAAACTGACAAATATCTTTCAGCAATAACAACCTTCATATGGTGATCTTATAAAGTGAATTAATATGCAATGTGCTTAGTACAATGACATGAGATAATTGAAAATATCATGGTTTGGATCAAAAATACCTCAGACCTCTGTGTGATATCCTTGATCTCACTTTTACAGGGAAATTTAAAATACTCCATAAATTCTGCTATTACAAGTACCTTCTAGTATTTCCACTTCTTCTTGAGAATTTTGTTTGCTTATTTATATAAAAATACAGCACATTCAAGAGCCCTTTGATAAAGAATATCATATTTTAATAGAGAAGATCTCAATTTGTTATGAATTGGAATACACTTCAAAGAGATATGTAGAAATCTTAATCTTGAAATATCTGACTGTTAAATTTTTTAGAAACAAGTTCTTTGAAAATATTATTAGTGAAATTTACATGAGCAATAATGGAGTAGAGCAGATTCTAATCTGAGTTATAAAAATGTCAAGGTACATAATAACACTCAAACAGAAGATTATCATGTTATGTTGGAGGCAGAGAGCGCAATCAACAAATTTGTAAGTCAAATACTATGAGTCACCTAAACCTAGAATAGAAAAATAAAATAGACAGATTCTGTTATTCTCACATGTAAACTCTGCTATTGAGATGAAACTGACTCATAGTTGACCCTCCAGCTGGTTTTCAAGAGGTAGTAAATCATAGAGGAGAAGATTATCTACATTTTCCCCTCAGAGACTCTGTT
>NW_006400097.1:474273-475632 GCF_000299155.1 Elephantulus edwardii | reverse complement strand
CAACCTGACACTTTAAGAACTACACCACCAGTAACGTGCTAATTGTATACTCTTATCTTTCAATATAAATCAAGGACACTAGACACAGAGAAAACAAGAAGCCATTAAAAGACATGAAAAAAATTCGTATTAATTTATGAGAATCTGAAACTTTTTCTTGAATGCAGAGAATTAAAGTGGAAACTTAACTCCAACTATCCTTGACTTTGGGTCAGAAATTATTCATAGCTAATCTTCCAGCAGATTTTCTGAGGCTGTAAATCACATGGGAGGAGACTGCACATCTTTTTTCCAGGGAGCTGCTGGTGGATTCAAACTGTCAGACCGGTATATCCTCTGGATTAGCAGTATCACACCAGACAGAAAGATTTCTGAATACAATACTTCAAAAGGTCACTAGAGGAGACAAGCAAAAAAAGGACATTTTACATTTTATTTCAATTCAAATTCAATCCCCAAGAAATCAAGAAATCAATAAATTTACCTCATTGAGTAAATTAGCTGCAAAGGTTTTTTATCTGCCCTTATTCAGCTTTCCTAAAATACTAGGTTGATCATAGCCCTTCTCAACCACATTGTGGCCTGTGGGTTAAAAGTCAAACCTCTTTATCAAAATAAAAAAAAAAAAGTCAAATCTCCTGAGTACTTCTAGGACTTCAGGCAGCCATCGATGTCTATTTCAGATTACACTGCAAAAGTGAGATCAAGGATATCACACAGAGGCCTAAGGTGTCTCTGACCCAAATCATAGTATTTTCAATTCTCTCATGTGCATGTGAAAGCTAGATAGTGAATAAGACTGTAGATGGAATAATAACTGATGTCTTTGAATTGTGATACCATCAAAGAATATCGAATAAAGCACTGATTGCATATCAAGGAATGGCATGTGCTGTTAGATATATTTGAATGGACTACAGCTCCCAGCAACTCTATGAGCAGACGATTTATACATTTATACATTACCTTATCCTGTACCTTTATGATGTATTTATTTATTATGTATTATCTTCAAGGTCATCATGGTAGCCACTATATCAATCCTTTGAAAGTCTCCCTCCCTTTCTATAGCCTTATAACTTTCTCGATATCATGAGAAATTAAAAATAGTTCTTCCACAGAGAGAAAGGAAGACCCTCATGTTGGATTGACACAATAACTGTCACAGTGAGTTCAAGCACGTGAGAGACGATAAGATGGCACAGGATAGATAGAGAGTCACTGTAAGGTATAGGCAACTTGATGGCACCTAGTATCAACAACAACACTTGGAAGTTTTAGATGTGTATTAGTCTACAGAGTCTCTAACTTTGAGCAAGCAATTTCCTTGAAATTGGGAATTTTTTTTAATTTTTTTTT
>NW_006400097.1:469462-471045 GCF_000299155.1 Elephantulus edwardii | reverse complement strand
ATTTTCCTCAGCTTCAGCTTGAACTTGCATATGAGTATTTGGTGGTCTGTTCAACAATCAGCCCCTGGCCTAGTTTTCACAGCTGATAATGAGCTTCTCCAGCGGTTCCTTCCACAGATGTAGTCAATCGACTGCCTTTGCATAGTCAAAAAAATATAGTAGATAACCATTCTTCTGATACTCCCTGTTTTCTACCAAGATACCTCTGACACTGGAAATATTGTCCCTAGTGCCACAATCTCTTCTAAACCCAGCTTGTACTTATGGTAGTTTTCTGTCAACGTAGTATTCAAGTCTTTTCTGGATATTCATCAGCAGGAAATTGCTAGTGTGTGATATTAGTAATATTATTTGATTATTTCTACCCTCTCTTGGGTCAACTTTTTTTGAATGGGAATAAATATAGACCTCTTCCAGTCTATCGGCCAAGTTGTTTTCCTCCAGATTTCTTGGCACAGCTTGGTGAGTACATGCAAGGCAGCATCTCCTTGCTGAAATAAGTCAACTGGTATTTCATCAATTCCAGGGGCATTATTTTTGGCCAAGTCCTTCAAAGCATCCTGCACTTCCTCCTTTATCACCACTGTCTCTTGATCATACGTTGTTTCTTGAAATTCTTCTGTGTCAGTCGATTATTTTTGGTATAATGACTCTGCATACTCCTTCCATCTTCTTTTAATGCTTCTTGAACCATTCACTATTCTTCCCATAGCGTCTTTAAGCTTTGAAACTTGTGGCTTAAATTTATTGTTTAGTTCTTTAGCTTAAGAAATGCTGAGTGAGTTTGGCCCTTCTGATTTTCCAACTCCTGTTCCTTGCATATTTCATTATAGTATTTTGCCTTGTATTCCCAAACACCCCTTTGGAATCTTCTATTCAACTCTCTAGAGGAAGTGAAATCATAAGCTTCTTAGAGGCAGGAATGATGCAACTTGTCACATACTTTGAGTATGTTGCCAAAAATATCTATGTTGTCTAAAATATCCAGTCCTTGGAGATATTCTGCTTGAAAAGGCCGGTCCTTGGAAGCATTTTTCTTGAAAAGTGAAGGTCAGAGTAATAGAAGACCCTCGATGAGACAAATTGATGCAATAACTCTAACAATAGACTTGAGGATATTAAAGACTGTGAGAATGCTGCAGAAAAGGGCAAAATTTTAGACCTATAAGGTTGTAGTGACCCCTAACAACAGTAAAAATAAGCTACCCTTAATGGGATTGCCATTATCCTATTCCCAAAAAAAGGTGACCCAACTGAATGTGGAAACTAGCAAACAATATAATTGATATTACCTGAGAACAAAATACTGCTGAAGATCATTGAAAAATTGTTAGAAATGTAAATACGGGCCCTAAAAGCCTTCTGACGTCCCAATCCTTCTCACTATTTCTTAGTGTTGGAATGGACGGAAAACCTCATAAGCAGTTCCTTACTTCACCTCTACCTTGCATGCGAACTTCCGAGTTGTAAAACAACCCAGTGGTAGATGGAATTTGCTCCAAGACTTAAGAACCATAAATGACATAGCTGAGCCTCTACATCTTGTGGTTCCTAACCTGTACACTATAATAGACAAAGTGCTA
>NW_006400097.1:468127-468957 GCF_000299155.1 Elephantulus edwardii | reverse complement strand
AACAGTGCAACAATGAATGAATGAAAACCCCAAATCCCTGTAAATGTTCATTAAAATTAATAAAATTTAATAATAATTTAAAAAATAAAAACAAACAAAAAATGTAAATAAGGAATTTTAAGAAGTGTTAGCTGGATTTAGAAGAGGCTATGGCATTGCTGATGTCAAATGGATCCTGGCAGAAGGTAAGGAATACCAGAAAAATGTCTATTTATGTTATATGAACTTTGCAAAAACACTTTACTGTATGCATTATAACAAGTTATGGCTAACGTTTAGAAGAATGTGAATACCAAGGCACTCAATTGTGCTCATGCAGAACCTTTACCTAGACCAGGAGCTTGTTGTGCAAACAGAACAAGGGAACACTAAATGGTTTTAAATGAAGAAGGAAGTGCTCCAGGGTTTTATTGTCTCTTTGTACCTATTCAAACTTATTTCAGAAGCTGAACTTCTGAAAGTAGGAATGTGGTATCAAGAATGAAATAAGACTTATTAATAACCGGTGTTCTGCAGATCACACACACTTGCTTGCTGAATGTGATGAGGACTTGAAGCACTAGTTGCAGAAGATCAAAGAATAGACCCTTCAATATGGATTGCATCTTAATGTCAAGAAAACAATGAATCTTATCATTGGGACTATAGCCTATGCCATGATACATGGAGTCTTGTCTTATTGGATCCATAATTAACACTTTTGGTAATAGAAGTCAAGAAATCAGAAGAAATATTGCACTAGTAAAGACTGTACCTAGTGACCACTCCAAATTATTGAGGATTAATGATGCCAGCTTGAGGATTAAGGTACATCTGATTCAGGCCATGGT
>NW_006400097.1:465532-467872 GCF_000299155.1 Elephantulus edwardii | reverse complement strand
AGGGACATGATATTCAGAAAGGAAGAAGACTGGTGAAGGAGAGGAAGGTAGATTAACACGTGACCACTGCAATGGGCTCTATTATGTCAGGAAGTGTGAGGATGTGACAAGATAGGACAGGGTTCAGATCTGTTGTTTATAGGGTGTTGTGAGTCATACTCCCAAAATTCATCTGGTCTTCGCTCATTAGTGTTCAAGACCTCAAACCTGATTCTTGAGATGGTTTTGAAAATCAGGTAGATAGGCTCAAGGTCAAATATTGGTTCCCATGGATTTGGTTTACTTTTCCTTAGCTTCAGATTGATCTTGAATATAAATAGGTGGTGGTCTGTTCCACAATCAGCAGCTGGCCTAGTTTTCACAGATGATATCGAGCTTCTCCACCATTCTTTCCACATATGTAATTGATCTGATTTCTACACATACCATCAGGTGAAATTAATGTGTATACCCTGTGTTTATGTTTCTTATACAATGTATTTGCAATGAATAAGTCATTTATTGTGCAAAATTCTATCTTCGGCTTCATTTCTGTCACCAAGTCCATGTTTTCCGACTACTGATCCTTCGTCTCTGTTCCCAACTTTTATATTCCAGTCACCTATTATTACATTAATGCATCTTGATTGAATATTTGATTGATCAGATTGTAAATGTTGCTAGAAATCTTCTATTTAGTAGAAATCTTTCTTATTTGCTAGAAATCTTCTTTAGTTCTGGTTGTTGGTACACATATTTAAATGATGGTAGTATTCATTGAACTTCTTTGTATGCATATGGTTATTATCTTGTAACTCACAGTATTTTATTTCCAGAGGGATTTAGAAATTATTTTTTTAATTATGAAAGCAGCTCCAATTTTTCCTTACATTTTCTCTCCAGCAAAGTAGATCATATGATCATCTGTCTCAAAATGTCCCATGCATCCAAAAAGAATGCAAGGCGTCTTTACAACATCAGAGGAGGAAGAAAAAAAACCAAGATGGATGTCAGAAGAAACTCTGAATATTGCAGTATAGTTCTGAGAAGCTAAAGCAAAGGAAAGAACTCAAGATATTAAGAAGCTGAGCAGAAGATTACAAAGGGCAGTGCAGGAAGGCAAAGTTAAGTATTACAATGAAATGTACAAAGAGCTGGAGTCAGAAAATCAAAGAGGCTAAACTTGTTCTGCATTTCCTAAGTTGGAGGAACTGAAGAACAAATTCAAGCCTCTAGTTGTCATACTTCAGGATGTTTTGGTCAGAGTCTTAAATGATACTGGAAGCATTAGAAGACGATATAAAGAGTACACAGAGTCACTGTACCAAAAGGAATTGGTGACACAGAAGAATTTTATGAAACAATGTATGAGCAAGAGCCTATGATGATGAAGGAGGAAGTTCAAGCTGCTCTGAAAGTACTAGCAAAAAAAACAAGGCCCCTGGAGTTTATGGCATACCAATTGCCATATTTTAACAAACAGACACTGCCCTAGATGTGCTCACATAGTTGTGCCAAGGATCTGGAGGACCACCACCTGGTCAACTGACTGGAATATTCCCGTTCCAAAGAAAGAAGACCTGACAGAGTGCAGAAATTATCAAACAATGTAATTGATATCATGAGCAAGTAAGATTCTAATGAAGATTATTAAAAAATGACTGAAATAGCACATCAGCAGAGAGCTACCTGAAGTGCAGGCTGGGTTTAGAAGAGACCATGGTGTTAGGGATATTATAGCTAATGTTAGTTAGATATGGGCTGAAAGCAGAAAGTACCAGGGAAATGTCTATCTATGTTTCATTGACTATGCAAAGACATTTGACTATATGGGTAACAACAAAATGTCACTAACTCTCAGAAGAATGGGAATCCCAGAACCCTTGATTGTGTTTAGGTGAAATCTATACTTGGATCAGGAGGCAGTTGGGAAAGCAGAGCAAGGAAACACTGCATGGTTCAAAATTGGGAAGCATGTATGGCAGGTATGTATCTTATCTCCGTAAGTTTTCAACCTATATGCAAAACAGATTTTTCTGGGAGGCTGGGCTCTATGAGGAGAAACGTGGCATCAGGATTGGAGGAAGACTCATCAACAATATTTATTCCCCAGATGATATACCTTGCTTGCTGAAACTGCGGAGGACCTGAAGCACTTTCTGCATAAGGTCAAGGAGGGTATCCTTCAATGTGGATTGAACCTCAACATCAAGAGATCAAAGATTCTCACCACCACGCCAGTTGACAGCATCATGATAGATGGTAAAAAAATTGAATGTTAACAGCTTTAGTTTGCTTGGCTCCACAATCAACACTCTGGTACCAGTAGCTAGGAAATTAAAAGATTAATTACATTGGGGA
>NW_006400097.1:457946-459307 GCF_000299155.1 Elephantulus edwardii | reverse complement strand
TTACTAGGGATATTATAGCTAATGTTAGATGGATCTTGGCACAAAGCAGAAAATACCAGAAGAATGTCTTTCTGTGCTTCATTGACAATGCAAAGGCTTTTGACTGTGTAGATCACACAAGCTGTGGCTGACTCTGAGAAGAATGGGAATCCCAGAACATTTGATTGTGCTAATGTGAATCCTATACTTGAACCAAGAGGCAGTCATCAGAACAGACCAAGGACACACTACATGGTTCAAAATCAAGAAAGGGGTCAGTTAGGGATGAATTCTGTCTCCATACATTTTTAATCTGTATGCAGAAAAGATCATCCGAGATGCTGGGCTGTACGAAGAGGAATTTGGCATCAGGATTGGTGGAAGAATCATCAACAACCTGCGTTATGCAGATGACACAACCCTGCTTGGTGAAACTGAGGAGGACCTGAAGTGCTTGTTGCAGAAGGTCAAGTACTGCAGCCTCCTATTGGATTGAAGCTCAACATCAAGAAAACAAAGATTCTCACCACTGGGTGAATTGCCAACTTCAGTATGGATGGTTAAGAGATTAAGATAGCTAATAGTTTTAGTTTACATGGCTCCTTAATCAACACTCTTGGTAGCAGCAGCCAGAAAATCAAGAGATGAATTGCACTGGGAAAGTCAGCTGTGAGGGACCTCTCAAGAGTACTGAAGGGCAATGACGTCAGGCTGGAGACTAAGGCGCACCTGTTCCGGGCTATAGTCCTTGCAATTACATGCTATGCACCAGAGAGTTGGACCGTGAATAGGGATGATTGAAAGATAATTGATGCCTTTGAGCTGTGGTGCTGGAGGAGTACTGAATATCCCATGGACTGCTAGGAGAACAAACAGGTTTGTCCTGGAGAAGGTGAAGCCAGAATGCTCCTTGGAATGCAGGATTCTGAAGCTTTGTCTGACATGCTTTGGGCATGTTGCAAGGAGGGACTGGTCTTTTGAAAGGGACATCATGTTTGGCAGAGTGGAGGGACGGCGAAGGAGAGGAAGAGCTTCAATGATATGGATCTATTCTGTGACTGGAGGGGTGAGAATAGCATTTGAGATGGCTAGGTTGAAATAGAATAGAACGCCATTTAGAGCTCTTGTACATAGGGTTGCTATGAGTCACAAACGACTAGATGGCACATAACAACAACTGTTCCTTTGACAGAAGAGCCACCACTAAAGGCGGCTGCTGAAGATGGTGGAGTCTCAGGTCCTGGTGCTGGATGGCCGAGGCCACCTCCTGGGCCGCCTGGCGGCCATTGTGGCCAAGCAGGTGCTGCTGGGCCGAAAGGTGGTGGTCGTGCGCTGTGAGGGTATCAACATCTCTGGCAACTTCTACAGGAATAAATTGAAGT
>NW_006400097.1:443779-457451 GCF_000299155.1 Elephantulus edwardii | reverse complement strand
CTTAATTCCTCAAAAAAAAAAAAAAAAGAAGAGCCACCACTAGTCTGTCGTATTGTTACTAGTTCATCTTACTGTGGTCAGCTGCATTTTGTTACGATTCTGGGAGCTGTTCTGTGTTTAGTAGAGCTTATAGAGTAAGATAGACTGATAAACAGGACTGGTCATTCATTTTTTCTTTTTTTTTTTTTTTAATAGCAGAATATCGAAAACCCTGCCAGAAACAAATAAATCTTGAAAAAAGTATACCTGAAGTGCTCTTTTGAAATTCTAATATGAGATTTCATCATGCACACTTAGTACATTTTAGCAGAACGGACTATCCCCTGAGAAAAGCAACTAGCTTGGAAAGTATCATCAAAAAAGCAGAAGATTAAAAAAAAAAAAAAAAAAAGCAGACGATTCCTCCACAAGAAACATTAACTCAGGGACTACAATAGTAGGATGAAGTACAAAAGTGGTTTTCAGTCTATGTCAGCAATAGATAATGAAGCATTCTGAGACACTATTGAGTGAAAAGTCCTAACAACTAACAACCAAGAACATAGGAAATAATTTTTGAAAACATGAGCAACTCGAATTAATTTTATGCAATAAATTTGTTTTAGCACTTTATGTGATTTTCTCCTTTAATTTCTTCTAACAAGTTTGCTTAAAGACTCAATTCATAAAAATATTTCAGACAAAACCATAATTTTCTGTCTTATTTGATAAATATTTTGTAGCCTGTGGTGCCTATTGAAGATAGTATATTTTAATCATTTATTTGATGACAGTAAAAACACATCATAAAATGGAGAATTGCTTTTTGATGTGGCTTCCAGCAGTTTGTAAACTCATTCTTGCAATAATTAAATACCTTTTAACATGATAATAGCTCTTGCAGATTATATTCTTCATATAAGTAGAATTATTTGCTAAGTATCCAGTATCTTCAAAAAGCTAATGAGTTTTTCAACTGTATTGAATATATTCCAAGGATTACATGCTGCAATGAATGAAATTGCCCTAGTGACTAATCACTTTCTTTTTATTTAACAATTATCAATTTTAAGTTCAGTTTTGTCATTTTAAAAAATATTATTTTAACATTTTTTATAATTATTAAGAATAAAGACTAGATTCCTGTGTATCATCAGATATTTTTCAAAAGTATGGTCATGTGGTATACTAAATGTTTTTAATTTATAGGTGAACCACAGAAAATTTGGAAAAGTCCTAATTCCACTATATGATTGACTATTTGTATCAGTTATGTTACCAAATAAACGTAGTATGTGCCTTTGAAATCTTTGTATAATTTTCACTACTATATGTGTATTTCTTGAATAAAATAATAGTATTATCTATGTGAGGAAAGTTTAAAAATGTCAAACTGTTACAGAAAAGTATGTCATGATGAACAATATCTACTGAAATATCAATCATGTAAGAGTGTGGCCAGTGTGGAGGTGTTGTCTCTGACCACAACTAACTTCACATATGAAGAGTTCCTATTCCCCACCTCCAGAGTGCAAAACCAATTTTCATGTGACCAAACATGCTCTGTGCTCTTAAAATTGCTTCTGCGCATTCTAAAAACATCTGTCCCTTCTAAGGCTCTCATTCCTCTGCTACTGCACCCACCAAATCCTTTGCAACAACCACAGAATTTACAGGCACTTTCAAAATTATGGACTTTATTAAAGTTCACAGATTACAACTCAGGTGGGAAACAGGATCCAATTACTCAGCACAGGTTCAGAGGAATACAAGTAGTTTTCCTTGACCTTCAGTCTCACAGCTTTGTTAAACAATATACTCAGACTTGCTAATTACAGCATTTCTCTACCAGTCCTCAGGGAAGCTTTGGTAAAGGGCATCAGCTCTAGATATGTGAGAGAACATTTATGGTTCAATTCTGTCTTACATGGGTCTCTAGTTCTCCAACACCTCTACTGCATGCAGCTTCTTACCGGAGTTAGGAATCTTTGGTTCAAATGAGTATACAGAACACTCTACTTTTCCATTCCTACTTGTAGCAAGTTTCTCATTTCCTGCTTCTAAACTTGCTAAATTTAAATGTGAAAAAAAAAAAAAAGAAAACCAAAGAAAAAGAAAAGAAAAATTTAAATGTGGTGGGATGCCAAGTCTGACCAATACCCTCATTAGTAGCCTACACAGTTTACTTGCATATTTTCATACAAATGTTAATGTCTACCTCTTTCACATTATTAGCATAGTCTAACATGTCTATATGCAAAAATCAAACCCAATAACTAGGAAAATAATTTTAAAATATCAAGCTACTGCATCATAGTACTTTCACTTTTTGACGTTTTAGATGTCGTTTTAAGAATTATATAATTGTTTTTAGTTGAAAAAGCTAATAGACCAAAAAATTTAAAAACTATTCACAGTACTAAGCAGAGAACAGTAAAAAACTTTTGGGTATCTCCAAGAACACTCAAAATTCTACATTTTGATAAGTATTTATTTTTAAAAGAAGCAATTTAATTAGGAAAACAAAAACACTTTTTCCAGTGTCACACATACTGTGTACCGTTATGTTTAGTAAAACATATCAGTCACAAAAAGACAAATACTTCATAGCATAACTATTATAAAACATGTCTGACTCGGGGGTTTGGGCGGACAACAGGATAAGAGTAGATTGATAAAAAAACATTGCATTGGAACAGATGATGGAAAGAATTGCTTAAAAGGAATATAGGAGTAGGCATTATATGTATGACAACAGCCCAGAATAAGAGGTATATTGCAAAGAGGACTGGGGGGAGGAAGGGAGGGAGATAATTACGAAACAGTGAATAAATACTAAAAAAAAATGCGGACTGAGAGAGGAAGAAAGGAGGAATGGGAGTAAAAGGTGCAACAATGAATGAAAAGTTAGAGTCAGGGGAAAAAAGAAAGACCCTCAAAAAAATGAATAGACACAGTGACTGCAACAATGGACTCAAGTATGTCAGAGTTGATGAGGATGGCTCAGGATAGGACAGTGTCCAGATACATATACATTAAATACATGATACACACAAAAATACATGCATTCAGGTACATTCAGATACATGCATGCACAACTCCATAGTTTGTAACAACAATAGAGTTACCCTCTGCACACTAGAACTGAACCATGCCCTATTCTGCTACATCTTCACAATGAAGTTCATACCCACTGTAAGCATGACAGTAATTACATAGAATGGTGTCTTACTGTAAATATGCTTATTTATTTCATAAATAATAGAGTTATGTCATAGATTATTTGATTTTTTAAATTTTTATTAATACTTTAATCAATACATATTGTTTTAGGTGTGTACATTTTGTTGTATATATTTTTAAATTTACATTGTATTTTCTTTATGTATATTGTGGGGTTTTACCCCATACAATAATCGTAATAGTAACATTTGTGAAAGCATGTAAGCCACCGACATCATGCATCATTCTTTAATATATTCCTTTTAGAGATCCAATATTTTGTTTGCCCATCCATATCAAACCAGTAATCTGAGGGAGCGAATATACCCCTTTTGCTGAAGGATCCTCTGTTCAACTTGGAAACTTTGAGCATCTGCATCTATAAAGAAAGTGCAGTACAAACAAACCATTCAGTTGCAGCAATTGAACCTAGCTCACAGCATGGATCGTTTTCTCTTCAGTTAGTGGATTTTTGGTCAACTCGTCCTCAGTCATTGGTGGCAAGGTTCAAATGGGCATCAGCTACAAGGTCAGGAGTCCCTACTTCTCTAGGTGTTCCAGATCTGCTGGTCTCTTTACTCAACTCTAATCCCTATATGAGGCCAAGTAAAAAATTCAGTGGTCCTCAGAACTCTCTGCTTCTCAAGCCAATGACTCTTTGTTGATAATCCATACATCTGTGCATTCAAGGTGGGCAGTCCTGAGGGACACATCCAATTTTTGCATGCTTTCCGTTGTTCTAATCCTCCCATACTCACTACCCTGGATCCTGTTAATCACTGTGAATGACCATACTCCATGAGAGCTGGAAGTGGTCTCTGATGGACATCAATATTACCCTGCCTTGGAAACCATACAGCTTGTTTTAGCTTTAAAAAGACAGTACCTTCTTTCATTTTTTATTTTTACTTCTCTCCGTTCTTTCTTGTCCTTCTTTTGAATGTGAATTTCTTCAATCAAAACTCCAATATTGGTCTATAAATGCATTCAAATACTAATCTCCTCAAAGTACTTTGTTATTGTTGTTGTTAGGTGCCATAGATTTGAGCACAACTCATCCTGACACTATGATCAGTGGGTGTGAACCTTGTCCTATCATGTGTCATCTTCACATTTCCTGGCATATGAAAGCTTATTGAGTCAGTCACCCTGTTTATCCACCTACCCGAGAGCCTTCCTCTCATTCTCTGACCCTCCAGCCTTCCCATCATGTCTCTCTCCAGAGAACAGCCCCTCCAAGTAATATAGCCAAAGTCTCATCAGCCTTGCCTCCAAAGAGCACTCTGGTTGCACCTTCTTTAATACATATTAATTTGTTGTTTTTTCAATCTATGGGATGTTCAGTGTTTTTCTCCAAAACCAAAGATCAAAGGAATCAATTGTTCTCCTGTAATAGGAATTCACTCAACAGCTGAGCAGCTCCCAGATGCATAGCAAGTGATCAGAAAAAAAAAAAAAAAACACCCAACAACAACAAAAACCCAAACAAACTACAGCATGAATCAGACACGCCTTAATCCTCAAACTGACATTATTACTTCTCAATAGTTTGGAGAAGTCTCTAACAGCAGACTTCTCAGTGCAATGTATCTCTTTATTTCCTGACTCCTGGTACCAAGAGTGTAAATTGTGTATACTCGTAAGATGAAATTGTTGACAGTTTCAATCTCTTCTACATCCATCATGATGTTGCCTATTGGTCTAGTGGTGAATATCTTTGTTTTCTTGACATTAAGTTGCAATTCATTCTGAAGGCTGCATTCCTTAATCTTCTGAAACAAGTGCCTCAAATCCTCCTCACTTTCAGCAATCAAGGTTGTGTCATCTGCATAAAGCAAGTTATTGATGAGTCTCCTTCCAATCCTAAAGCCATATTTCCCTTCACAGAGTCCAGCTTCTCAAATAATTTGCTCAGCATAGAAACTGAACAGGTATGGAGAGAGAATACAACTCTGACACACACTGACATTTAAATACAAGGGCCCTCAAAGTTTCCAGAGGCATGTGGTTTAGGAAGTGGATGCCACTCCTGCTTCCAAACCTTAATCAGTGTGGGAGCACCACCAAACACTTCCCATGATGTATAGACAATTATCGTGTTTGACACAACCTATGGCACAGTTGTTCATCATCACAGCAAATATCAGTAACCATTTGGCCCAAGAGCCACAGGTCAGAGGGCCCTACCAGGTTTTAAAATTCTAGCACACCCAAATGCTGGTGTTACATGTGATATTGTTCAGTACTTTCCACAATCTGTTGGATCACCTTTCTTGGGAATGGGAACAAATATGGACCTCTTCCAATTAATTGTCCAGACAGCTGGCATCCAAATATTCTGGCACAGACTAGCAAGCACATCCAAGACGTCATATCTTAGCTGAAATGAGTCATTTGGTATCCCATTGTTGCCAGAGACATTAGTTTTGGCCTGTGCCTTCAATGCAGTTTCCAATTCCTTCTTCATTACCATTGGCTGCTGCTTATATGTTACATTCTTAAATTCTTCAGTGTCAATCATTTCTTGTTAGTACAGAAATTCCATTTTGTCCATCTTCTTTTGATCCTATCTTGGTCATTCAAAGATGTCCATAGCATCTTTCACTATTGCGGCTTGAGGTTTAAATTTATTTTTCAATTCTCTCAACTTGAGAAATATACAGCGAGTTCTTCCCTTTTTATTGTCCAATTTTAGCTCTCTGCACATTCCATTATAGTTTTCTTTTTCCTCTCAAAATCTTGTGTTCAGATATTTTACTTCATCATGTTTCCCTTTGTTTTGGCTTCTAGACTCTCTAGTTCAATATTCAGTCTTTTCTGACATCTATTTTTATTTTGTCTTTCTCCTCTGCCTTTGAAATGACCTTTTTTTCTCTTCATCAATGGTATCATTGATAAAATTCCACAGTTCACCTGATTTGCAATCACTGATGTTCAAGGCCTCACACTGATAACTAAGATGATCTTGAAATTCATATGGAATAGATTAGAGACTATATCTTGGTTCATGTGGGCTTATTTTCATTTTCTTTTGTCTCTATTTGAATTTGCATATGAAGAATTTGTGTTCTGACCTACAGTTGATCTGACTTAGATTTGACTGCTGATTTGAGTTTCACCAAAGATTTCTTCCACAGATGTAGTCAATCTGATTCCTATGCAGCCCATCAGATGAGATCCAAACGGTGCCTAACTATGAGAAGAATGGGAATCCCAGAACATTTGATTGTTTTTAGGCAAAACCTATACTTGGATCAGGATGCAGTATTCAGAACAAAGGAAGGAAACACTACACAGTTCAAAATTACCTTTACAATCTATATGCAGAATAAATTATCTGGGAGTCTGGGATCTATGAGGAGGAATGTAGCATCAGCATACAAGATTCATCAAGAATCTGAATTATGCAGGTAATACAAGTCTGTCTTTGAAATTGAGGAGAATCTGAAGTATCTGCTGCTGAATGTCAAGGAATACAGCCTTAAATATGAATAGTAAGAAAAAAAATTCTCACCATTGATTTACAGCATCATGATAGATGGAGAAGAGATTGAGATTGTTAAAAGTTTCCATTTGCGTGGCTCCACAATCAACACTCTTTGTACAAATGCTCAGAAAATAAAAGACAAATTGCACTGGGAAAATCTGCCGACAGAGACCTCTTCAAAGTACTGATGGGCAAAGATGTTAGTCTGATCACTGATGGACAATGATGAGGGATGATAGGAGGAGAATTGATGTGTTTTAGCTGTGGTACTGGAGGAGAGTATTGAAAACAGCATGGACTGCCAGGAGAACAAACAGGTTCAACCTAGAGAGGGTGAAATCAGGTTTCTCCTTGGAGGTAAGGATACTGAAGTTCTGTCTTACATACTTTGAGCATATTGCAAGAAGTGACCAGTCCTTGAAGAGCAAAATTATGCTTTGGAGGGTGAACGGAGAGTGCAAGATAGGAACACCCTCAATGAGATGTATTGATTTAATGACTGGATGGTATAATATGGGTAACTGTCTCAGAGACAATAAGGTTTGCACAGGATAGAGCAGATTTCAGAGCTTTTGTACATAGGGTTGCTATGAGTCACAAGCAACTCAATGGCACATAATAACAACAACATTATAAAATTGTGCTTAATTCCAAAATAGAACTTATTTAAAGCATGTGTGAGAATGTTGGGGGACTTGAGATTAAATTATTAGGAATAGAACAATGAAAATGCTGGTTTAATACAACTGTATAATATGAATACAGATTATTTGATAGAGCCTGTTTTGTTATGTGTACTTCCATCTGAAATATCTAGATACATAATAGATCTTTCCAGTATTTATTCATGTTCTAAATCCATCATTTTAATATTTTGTGTTTTTTTACTCATATAATGTCTCATTTAAAATTCTCACAGCCATAAAGTAAGTTCTGACTCATAGTAACTCTGCTTTCAGGTTTTTGCAGCTATAAATCTTAATATGAGAATAGAGTTAGTCTTTCTAAAAGGAAGCCATTTGTGAATTTCCCCTGCCCGAGACAGAAATTATTTAGCAATGAAATTTGCTACAAAATGTGTTGTTGCTGTTGTTAAGTGTCATTAATTTGAGTATGACTCATAGTGACCCTATGGACCTGATCTGAACATCCTTCTATCTTGTGCTATCCCACAGTCTCTGACACACTCAGTCCAATTGCCACAGTCACTATGTGAACCCACTTCATTGAGTGTCTTTCTCTTTCATCACCACTTAACCTTTCCAAGCATAATGTCCTTCACTAAGGAATAACCTCTCCTAGAGTATAATTAGAATAGACTAGCAGATATGGCAACTAAAGCTAAAGTCACAGATATGGAAATACAAATGAGGAGAGGTAGTTGTAAACTGATACTAGTCATTGGACTGTGGAATTTGAGAAGCATCAACGTAGAAAAATTGGACATTGTTAAGAAATAACATAGTAAGTAATGGTGAAATGAGATGGATTGTCATAAGATGTTATGAATCGGATGATCATATAATATACTATGCCAGAGATGAAAAGGTGAGGAAAAATAGGTTTGCTTTCATAGTTAAGAAAATCATCTCTAGATCCATCTTGAAATACAGGATTGTGAGTGACAAGATACTATCCATACTCATACAAGAAATTCCAGTGAATATTGCTATCTTTCAAATACATGCACCAACAACTAGAGCCAACGAGGAGAATATAGAAGACTTCTATCAATTTTGCTGTCAGAAATAGATTGAACATGCAATCAGGATGCATTGAGTGATTGAGATTCAAAAGTTGAAAACAGGGAAGAAGTATCTGTAGCCAAAAAACATGTATTGATGACAGAAATGACACTGGAACCAGAATGATAGAATTCTGAACAATTAACAATCTATTCATTGCAAATACTTACACAAAATAAATGCTGATTATACACAAGGATTTCATCTGATGATGAAATCAGATTGACTATATCTGTGGGAAAAATAGATGGAGAAATATGATATCAGCTGTGCAAACTAGGCCAGGTGCTGATTGTGGAATATACCACCTGTTAATATTTAGTGCTTTAGTTTGCTTGACTCCACAACAATACTTTTAATACCAGTACCCAGGGAATCAAAAGATAAATTGAATTGGGTAAGTCAGCTGTCAGTATGTCTCCAGAGTACAGAAGAGCAACAATGTCAGTCTGGAGACTAGGTGTGCCTGATCCAGGCCATGGTCTTCACAATTACATGACATGCCTCAGAAATCTGGACAATGAGTAGGAATAATAGAAGGAGAATTTAACCCATTGATCTGTGATTCTGGAGTATATCATGACTGCTAAGACAATAAACAGGTTCGTCCTGGTGAGTATGAAACTAGGCTGCTCCTTGGAGGCAAGGATTCTGAAGTTTTGTCTGACATAATTTGGGCATGTTGCAAGGAAAGGCCAATCTTTGGGAAGGTACGTTACACTTGAGAAGTAGGAGGACAGCACAAGAAAGGAAGACCCTCAGTGATACGGATTGACTCAGTGATTGTGATAATGGGGGTAGTGTCTCAGAGACAATAAGGTTCGGTCAGGAAACGGCAGGGTTAAGACCTGTTGTACATGGGGTCACTATGAGTTGCAAGAGACTTGATGACACATAACAACAATAACAACACGTGTAAAGCATATGAAATTAAACTTCATAATCTTTACCCCCAAAAAACATCTTGACTGCACATTCTCCAAAACATATTTATTTGACCTGTTGGCAGACGATGTAATTTTTAGATCTGTTCTTCAAAACTGCAGTTCAGGGGCTTCTTCTTCTTTTTTTTTTGTCATCCTTATGTATTTTTCATCTCTCAGGTGTATATCAAGTGACTGAAAAAATCATGGCTTGAAGGAGGAGCAAATATTGGAAAGAATGAAGAAGGAGGTGTAATTGGAGACCACAGACTTTGTAACAGAAATGAGGTTGGAAATGTTGTTCAGTGTCATTGAGTCAAGTATGATTCATAGCAGCCTGATGAACAACAGATCTAAACCTTGTCCTATTCTATGATCTCTTCAAACATCACCACACACTAGAACCTATTGCAGCACTCTGTCAACACATCTGGTTGAGGGTTTTCCTCTCCTTTGCTACTTTCCACCCTTCCATGCATCCCTCTCCAAAATATAGCCCCTCCTAGAAACATATGCCCAAAGTATGCTAGGTGAAACCTCATCATCCTTACCTCCAAAAAGTACTCCAGCTTTGCCTACTCCATAACATACTAGTTTGTTCTTTTGCTTCCCCCCCCCCATGGAATGTTCAGTGGTCTTCTCCAACATCACAGCTCAAAGGCATCAACTTTGTGTCATCCCTATACATTGCCCAGCTCTCAGATGTGTAGTAATTGGAAAGACCATGGCCTGAATCGGATGCACTTTAGTCTTCAAACTGACATTATTACTTCTCAAAAATTTTAAGAGCTACCTAACTGCAGACTTTCCTAGTGCAATATGCCTAATTTCCTGACTGCTGATACCAAGAATGTTACTTGTGGATCCAAGTAAGATGAAGACATTTTCAATTTCTTCTCTATCCATCATAAAATTGCCTATCAGTCCATGGTAAAATTCTTTGTTTCCTGGACTTTGAGACACAATCCGTATTGAAGGCTGCACTCCTTGATCTTCTGCAACAAGTGGCTCAGCTCCAACTAACTTTCAACATGCAAGTTTGTGTCATCTGAATAACACAGGTGATTGATTAGTCTTCCTCCAGTCCTGATGCCACATTCCTCTTCACAGAGTCCAACTTCTCAAATAATTTGCTCAGCATACAGGTTGAATAGGTATGGAGATAGAATACAACCTGACATATCTCTTTTTTAAACCAAGTTCTCTTGCTCTGTTAGAACAACAACCTCCTAGTCCAGGTACAGGTTTTGCTTAAGCACAATTAAGTGTTCTAGGACTACCATTTTACCCAATGTCAGTTCTATCTTGCTATGGTCCACACAGTCAAATGCTTTCCATAATCAACAAAGCAAAATAGACATTCTTCTAGGTTTTCTTTACTTTCAGCCAGGATCCATCTGACATCTGCAATGATATCTGTGGTGCCAGGGCCTTTTCTAAATCCTGCTTGAACTATTGGCAACAAAAAATAATAGTATGATTTTTATTCAAATATGTGCTCCTACATCTAGAGGCAAAGAGGGAAAAAAATGTAAGAATTTTTATCAAATTTTGCAGTCTGAAGCTGACCAAACATACTATCAAGATAAATTAATGATAATTAGTGACTGGAATGTAAAAGTTGGAAACAATGAAGAAGGAATATTGTTGTTGTCGTTGCTGTTGTTGTTATGTGCCAGCAAGTCACCTGCAACTCAAAAATTCTATGTATATCAGCTGTGAAGCCTGCTCTTTGCTGTGCCAGTCTCACAGACATTGACACAACTAGCCCTATTGTCCTAATTACTGTATCAATCAATCCATCTTGTCTGGGGTCTTCTTCTCCTGTCACTCCACCATTCAGAGCATGATTTGCTTCTCCAAGGACTGGTCCCTCCTGGCCACATGCCGAAAGTATGTGAGACAGAACTTCAAAATCCTAGCCTCCAAGGAGAAACTTGGTTTCACTCTCTCCCAGACAGACTTGTTTGTTTCCTTGGTAACTCATGATACGTTCAAGACTCTTTTTCAGCACCACAACTCAAAGGAATCTTCTGTCATCTTTAGGCTGTCTAGCTCTCTGATGCCTAGCAAGTAACTGTGCAGACCATGGCCTGGTTCAGGAGGACTTTAGTGTCTAAACTGACATAGTTTCTTCTCAGGACTGGAGAGGTCCTCACTGCTGATGCCACAAGTGTTGATTGTGGAGTCAAGGAAGCAGAAATTGTAGACAAATTCAATCTCTTCTCCATCTGGAAACTGCCAATTGACTCATTGATGAGAATCTTTATTTTCTTGATGCTGGGTTTCAATCTATATTGAAGACTACAGCTTTTATAGCAAGTGCTTCAGATCCCCCTCAGTTTGAGCAAGCAAGTTTGTTTCATCTAGAATAGGTTGTTGATGAGTCTTCCTCCAATCCTGATGCCACAGTCCTCCTCATAAAGCCCAACCTCCCGAATGATCTGTTCTGCACATATATTGAAGAGGTATGGAGATAGGATGCATCCCTGACATGCTCCTTTCGTGATTTTGAATCATGCCGTGTTTCCTTGCTCTGTTTTAAGGACTGTGACTGTCCCAAGTATAAAGGAATGAATAATAGTTGGAAAATATGGGCTTGGTAGTAGAAATGAGGCGGGAAATGGAATGATGGAACTTTGTATTCCCTTGATCTATTAACTGTAAAGATCTTTTTAAAAGACATAAATGAGGATTTCACATATGGATTTCACCAGATGGGCTGAATAGGAATCAGATTGACTATATTTGTGGAAGAAATCATTGGAGAAGCTTAATGCTTGCAGTCAAAACTAGACCGGGTTAAACTGTGGATAAGACTATGAATTAGTCATCTTCAACTTCATATTGAGGTAAAAGAAAAAGAAAATACATTTATTAGGACCAAGATATGGAATCTATTCCATTTGAATTTCAAAATCAACTTAGGTATAAATTTGAAGAGTTGAATATCAATGATCAAAGACTGGATGATGTGTGGGATGATACCAAGGATCTCATCTATGAAGAAAGCAAAAGGTTATTATAAACACAAAGGAGAAAAGAAGGCCATGAATTGAATGCATAAATTTTGTACATTTTATGTCTTATTCATTGCAAATACTTTTTTATGTTTTATAGAATCGTTCATTTATATTATATTTAGTTCCATATAATGAACTTTTTCTTTACATTGTGCCTCATAAAATGAATCATAGTTGCTTTATGCTCACTACTGTCCTGTCCTTTCAGATCCCTACTGATTTTTTTCTGAATTCCTTCACTCCCTCCCTTTGTGCACCAAACACTTTTCATCCCAGGTATCTCCTCCACTTCTCACCTCAGTCCGACTCCCCCTCCTTTAAAAAAATATATTATTTTATACTGGTTATCATACAAAGTTCATAAAGTTCATATACATTATTTTTCACACATATAAGTTTAATATTTGATAACTCTCTTATTCCACTTCTCTTTTAAAAAATAAAGAAAACACAAATGGCACCTTTACACATGGATTTCACAATATGGACAGCTTGATTACCTTTATGGAACAAATCATTGGAGAAATTTAATATTAGCAGTTAAACCTAGAACTCGTGCTGAATGTGGAATACATCATTACTTACTAATCTGCATATTCAGGTTGAAGCTGAAGAAAATCAAATCAAGTCTTCAAGAACAAAGATAAGAAAAAAAGAACAAAGATATGATTTTTTTGTGTATCCCATCTAAATTTAAAAATCATCTGAAATGCTACATACCGTACCACCATATCTTTCTATAAAATGTCTGTTTTTACTTTCTACAATATAATGTTAATAACTGTTCAACTTATTTAAGACAATTATAATTTAATTAAAGGTGGTATTTAAAAGTTATTAAACATTGACATAGCATATTCAAATTTTTAATCTAATAGAAAATTGGTTGCGAAAGATACCTTTGAAAATCTATTTTCACACAATTATGGAGTAATTTGTTTTAATAAAATAATTCATGTTTATGATTAACTTTACTGTGACTAAATTCCTAAGAGTTGTTGTTGTGTGTCGTCGAGTCATCTGTGACAAATAGCGACCCTATGCACAACAGCCCTAAACCCTGCTCTATCCTGAGCCAACCACACTGCCTCTGACACACCCATCCAGATTACCCCAGTTACAGAATCAATCCATCTCATAGAGGGTCTTCCCCTCCTGCGCTGTCCCTCCATCCTCCCAAGAATGATGTCCCTTTCCAAGGACCCACCCCTCCTGGCAACATGTCCAAAGTATGTCAGACGAAGACCCAGAATCCTTGCCTCCAAGGAGTAGCTTGGTTCAATCTTCTGCAAG
>NW_006400097.1:441867-443374 GCF_000299155.1 Elephantulus edwardii | reverse complement strand
CTTCCACCAATCCTGATGCCACAATTCTCCTCATAGAGCCTAGCTTCTCAGATAATCGACTCTGCATACATGTTGAAAAGGTATGGAGACAGGATGCATCCCTGGCGTACACCCTTCCCAATTTTGAACCATGCAGTGTTACCCTGCCCTGTTCTGACTACTGCCTCTTGGTCCAAGTATAGGTTTTGCTTATATAGCAATACAAGATGACTGCATTTAGGTCAGAGCTTTATATATTCTATGTTAAAGAATTTATTAGCTTGTAATTTTGAGGGGAGGAAAGAAATGTTTTTCATTCTCTACATAGTGCAATTGGTAGTGCTCTCACCTACCAGCTAAAAGACTGGTAGTTTTAAACTCCTCAGAGACTCATCAGATGACAGGCTTGATGATCTGCTTCTGAAAGATATCAATATTTCTAACCAGTCAAGTCAACCTCATAGCTAGATATCAAGAGGTACAAATGACGTAGAAGGAGATTGTACACCTTTCTCCTTAAGAGTTGCTGGTACATTTTGAATTTGGATAAGCAAAGCAGCTCTCTAAAGATCAGATCATTCATGATTTTGGGGTTGGTTTTTTGTGTCAGTGTTTTAGAACCTATCCATAGTGGTCCTCCGACAGATTTTCAGAGGCAGTCATGCCTATGTGAGGAAATTATCCACATTTCACCTGCAGAACACCTGGTGGATTTGAACGAAATGCCTCTGGGATTGCTGCTCAGCTTCTTTTTACTAGGCTACCAGAGCTTCTCTCAAGATTTCACTGCTATTGTTGTTGTTATTGTTATTTTATTTTATTCTATGTCGGGAAACTCTGACTTGTTTTCATTAACAGAGTCACTCTTGGATGTATGCACAAGTCTATGCCAGGATATTTGGAGGAGGACTGTTTGGTAAATGGGTTGGAAGAGGTCCATATTTTTTTCCCATTCCCAAGAAAGGTAATCCAATTGAATGTGGAAATTATCAAGTAATATCATTTATATAACATGTAAACAAAATACTGCTGAGGATCATTCAGAAATCCTGGAACAGTACATAGATAGAAAAGTGCCAGAAGTTTAAGAGGGATTTAGAAGAGGTTTTGACACCAGGGATACTATTGCTGATGTTAGATAGATACTGGCTGAAAAAGTAAGGAATACGAGAAGTATGTTTACTTGTGCTCTATTGACTATAAAAAATGTAACTGTGTGATTCATAACAAGCTGTGGTTTACATTGAGAAGAATGGGAATCCCAAGGACTTAATTGTGCTCATGAGGAATCTATACCTGGATCAGGAGACTATTGTGTGATGGAGCACAGGAGCACTGAATAGTTAGGAATTGGGAAGGGAGTGTGTTAGGGTTGTATTCTACCTCCATACTTGTTCAATCTATATTATTGTTGTTTTTGTTGTTACGTACTGTCGAATAGCCTGTGACTCATAGCAACTCTATGAGTCCTAAAGCCTGCTTTGTCATGCGCCAGTCTCACTGTCTCCAACACACCCACTCTTATTAC
>NW_006400097.1:439184-440177 GCF_000299155.1 Elephantulus edwardii | reverse complement strand
TTTAAGATAGATTTGTTCTTTTGGCAGTCCATGAAACAGTCAACACTCTCCTCAATGCCACATTTTAAAGGCGTTAATTCTTAGATCTTTCTTATTAATCTTCCAATATTCAGATACAAACAAAGCAGCTGAAAATGTCATAGGACGAGCAAGCTTACCTAAGCAAAAGTGATAGATAATATATTTATATAGTATC
This sequence comes from Elephantulus edwardii, assembly GCF_000299155.1. Lineage (NCBI taxonomy): Eukaryota > Metazoa > Chordata > Mammalia > Macroscelidea > Macroscelididae > Elephantulus > Elephantulus edwardii. Next base: position 439,981 of record NW_006400097.1, on the reverse strand, counting down.
ATATAAGGTTTAATAAATGTGAAATTAGAGATAAGTAATTTTGAGACTTAATTTTGAATAATAAACTTAAGATATGCCAAGTAAAGTGCCCTGATAGCATTGTGTTGAGCACCTAGCCAAAGATACTCTCTTGTCACAGAGTTGATTCCAATATACAGTGACCATCCGTTGGTTCCCTGAGATTTAAAATTTTACTGGAGGAGACAACTGATCTTTCTCACTCTGAATAACTGGTTCATTTGAATTATTACTCTTTCTGTTGGTAGCTGGGTACATTAAATACTACCCTACAGATATTCAGTGTTAGAAAGACAGCAGTCTCTTCATGTAAAGACTTACTGTCTTTGATACACCATGGAGGGCTGTCATGATTTAGAATCTATCATTTGAAATTAGTTTTATTTTTTACTTAATGTGATTATCAAATTAAAGAGTATAAATAAAATATCCAGTATATGACCTAGCAAATTACATAAATTATCTAACTTTGGTCTTATCTAGTTAAAGAATTTTAAATCATTAATTTAATAACAAAAATATTACTTAGCTTAATTTAGAAGCATTAGATGTACAGAAGATACAATTGAATAGAATCCTAACCCTTAAAAATTTCAGTTGTAAAGTTACTGATTTTTGCAAATTTTTCATGGAAGTTCCCATTCCAAAGAAAGGTGACCCAACTGAGTGTGGAAACTACAGAAAAGTGTCATTGATTTCACATGCAAGCAAGATTCTACTGAAGATCATTCAAAAACGATTAGAACAGCACATCAGCAGAGAACTGCCGGAAGTCCAGG
>NW_006400097.1:429637-438162 GCF_000299155.1 Elephantulus edwardii | reverse complement strand
GCGCAGGAGGGGAAGACCCTCTATGAGATGGATCGATTCAGTGACTTGGGTAATCGGGATGGGTGTGTCAGAGGCAGTGCTGTTGGCGCAGGATAGAGCAGGGTTTAGGGCTGTTGTGCATATAGTGTCGCTATGAGTTGGAAACGACTCGACGGCGCATAACAACAACAACAACATGTACTTGTTGAGACACAAGGATGTTAATTTTGATAAAGATTGACACAATGGAGTACTATACAACTCTCAGGAGCAATGATTTCGAGAAATACTAAATAACTTGGCAGAGACTGGTGAGCATTCTGCTAAGTGAATTAATTCCATCTCATAAGGGAAATGCTGCATAAGACTATTATTGTAAAAATAGAAGGATAACTAGTGAAATATCTATATATGTGGACCCAAAGGAGAAATGGATGGGAGCAGAGGAGTGAGAATTGGTAGGGGTGAAACTGCAAGGTTGCACACCTTGGTAGGTGGAGGGAGGAGTGAACGGAATGGGGAGTATCTGAGGCGGACCTGAAAACACAGGGTAATGATGGGTAAGGCCAATAGAGATTAACTTAATTTTATAAAATGTACTGCATGGGAATTATTGAATGAAACAAAATGTGAATGAATAGTAGTATGAAACACAATGTGTATGAACTTTGTAAGCAAACTATTTTTTTTTTAAAAGATTCAGAGATTTCTTAGACTATGAGGAAGACAAGGTACATATTGATAAATTCAGGATTTGCAAAATGTTTTCTGTCAGTCACAATTGTGTCTACTGCAGCCTTCCCCAAATTGTTTTATGAAGCAGGAATGGAATCCACTTCCAAAATAGCTTTCCTCCAGAAACTCTATGAACTTGGAGAAATGATCAAAGTTATACAAGTGTTCAGGTCTTTCGTTTATAGTATCATTATGAGTCATCTATGATTTAACGACACTTAACAACAACAACATAGAGAAAGCTCTGTTGGCCTAATGAACAGAAAGTGATGCTACCAAGCCAGAGGTGGGTGATTTCAATCTGAGGCCTTCAGGCCTTGTTTTAGTTGCTGTTGGTCAAACATTCTTCTAAGATGTATAACACTGGTCTGTCCATTTGCTATACAGATGTAACTCATCATTGATTTGATGCTAAACACTGTGTCAGTTGCGATAATGGTTACCTATGGTAGACAGTGTTTGGTGGAGTTCCTCGATTAAAACAAGCTTGGAATCAGAAGTGACATCCACTTCCAAAATAGCTTGCCTCTGGAAACTCTACGAACTTGGAGAAACTATGAAAGTTATAACAAATGTTCAGGTCTTTAGTTTATAGGATTGCTATGAGTTGTCTACAACTTGACAGAACTTAACAACATTATACATTTTTTATATGTTGCCAAGAAATATCATAATACAGTTGTGTATTTACTTACCTATCCAGCAATAGACAAATAGACCTTTTAAAAGCAATTTATTTAATATAGGAATAATTAAATATAAAATGCTAATTTAAAAAGTACAACATAATTCTAAAAATCTAAAAATGTGTTACTTATACACATAAGTGTATTGGTAGTTGTATGTAAAATTATTCTCATGTATACATATATTGCATTAACTCATTTGAAATGACACAGGTACAGCATAATTAGAATAATTGTTCTTTAGTATACTATACTAGGGATGCTGTACAGCTTCTTATGACTAGTTGTACTGTTAGCTGAAAGCAAAATGTTAAAATCTACTAGCTGCTCCATGGGAGAACGATGAGCATTCTGCTCCTGTGCAATTACTGCTGTTGAAAAGCTGCTGGAGGTTCAGCAATGAGTTGGTTCTGACTCTACAGTATGTACCAATAACAAAAATAATATCATGCACTGGTGCTTTGCCAAGATATTCAGTTAGTTAGAGCCTCAATTATTTAAGTAATTATCAGACAAAATTCACCAATTATCTACCTCAGTACTCTGGTTATAGTACACAACTAACTAGCCTAATTCTTCCATTATTTTTGACTACCTTCAATGCCAAAGGAGATGTGTATTTGGGAGTCTTTTTTGTATGTTACATAACTGAATTATGAGCTATTGACACTAAATTGACATTGAATTCAAGCAGGTTATCATCATCTTAATACACAGTATTTTTACTATTATGTTAGATGTGGACACACCATGAATATAAATAAAACACACTCTAAAATGACAAAAGCTTTCAAAATGTAATGTTGGAAGCATTTGTAGATCATTGGAGAAAATTAGAAGATTCCCAAAGAGTCAAAGCACATAGGATTAGTCATTGCCATTATGCATAATCATTAAATAAAAGGGGGGATGGAAGTAATGCATTTACTCAATATCTAAATACTAAGTTATTGAATCCAGGAATTCTGCTAATATTTGGGAAAAGTAGTTTGCTATTATGTATCAAATCACCTTCACATGGATTAAATGTTAATAAAACTTGGTGTACAGGGTGGATTGAGAGGGTGAAGAAAGTAGGAAGCATCTGGCAGGGATCTGAAAAGGTAGGGTAGGGATGGGCAAAGTCCAAGAATGATTAATTTTATAAAACATAGTGCATGGGAGTCAATATATAAAATACAGTGTCAGTGAAGAACAGTGTGAAACAATATATACAAACTTTGTAAGCAAATCAATATAAAATATATTTTTTAAAAGGGATGAAGGTAATTGGAAGTATCTGTTCTGGAGAACAATGTATTAGAATTTTGTGATAAACTAGTAAAATTAGGAAAATTAGTAGAGAGAGATAGGAACTCTCATACCCTGATAGTGTGTGTCAAAAATTGTGCAAATATTATTCAGAGTAGTTTGCTGCTTCCTTATAAAGTTGGTGGTATAAATACTATTTGTTTCATCAGTCCCTTCACTAGGTATGCATCCTAAAGAAATAAGAGCAACACTAAAAATATTCATATTCACACTAACTTTTACTGTAGCATTATTCAATAGTGAAGAATTGAAACCATCTCAAATATTCATCACTGAAGAAATAAGTAAAGGAACAGTGGATCATTTAAATGTTAATGTGGTGACTTAGTGGCAAGAAGCTGTGCTGTACTTCTGATCCTAATCCATCAGGTGCTCCAGAGGAGAAGAATGGACAATCTCCTCCCTTGCAAATAAATCCCTCTGAGAACATTCAGAAGGGTCAGCTATGGGTCAGCTTCGACTTGAAGGTACACAGCAACATCAATGTGTTAATATTTACAGTTAATATGCTTTACTAAGGAAAGATCAAGAATTTCTGAAGAATTGCACGACATAAGAGGATCCAGAACAAAAACTACTAAATGGCATAAATTAATCACAAAAGGACCGTTATAGCATTAAATCACTAATATGAGTAAGTTTATACACAATTCAACCTTGGAGGACTAGCAGGGATGAGAATGAAGTGAAAGGGGAGCACAAATTCATAAACAAATAAGCTCATTAAAGAGAAATAAAGACAATAAGGGCTTGGTTAAGCAATATAATTAATATTAATCAATTTAGTTGATGTTACAAATTCAAATATCTACAAATGACTGGATGAAAATATAATATGATTGTCAATTTCTACTCAAACAAACAAAAAAAGGAACATGAGAAGACTTCATTTTGTTTACTTTTGGCATGCAAAGAATACCACATTTTATAGGAGGTCTGCCAAGATCCAAGACCTCTCATTAGGAATTCTCAACAGTCATGAATCCATACACAACAAAGACCAAGAAGATGAACAGGCAAATGTTTCTTTTTTCACTCATGAGATTGCTATGAGTCAGAGGAGACTTAATAGTTACTATTGTTCAGAGTCAAATGTATTGTAGTTATCTAAGACATAACCTTATGCATGTAATGGATTCCATAACTCTGTCTAGTTATTGCAACCTTTCTATAAGCATATGATTATTTTAAAGAAAACTATTAAACAGAAAAATGATTTAATTACCATGAAAAAGGAGAGTCAAGAGATCAGTTAACTTTAGATTTCTAATTGCCTTTCTTCGTTCTAAGTCAGAACAAATTTTTACCTGAGTCATAGAAAAGAGTTTGTATATACTAATAAAATAACAGTTTCCAAGATCTTCCAGCTTACAATCCCTTCATTAAAAATTCTTCTTGCATATATTTTTTATTTTGGTCTTGAAAGTTTGAGCAATATGCTGTATTCCTCCCTCAATTTTCCATGATGCTGCATAATTAATAAAAATTAGTGATTCTTTAGGCAAAAACAATTAACATGACAAAAATCTACCATTTTTGTGTAGCTTATACAAGTTGTTAGTTTAGAAGTAGATAATCAGGAATATATACTGATTTTTGCAAAGATGGAAATTAGCTCTTAAAAGTATATTCAAAGTAAGAATACTTTCAAAGACTGAATGAGATATATTCAGATCCAGGTAATTAAATGCAGCTTATTCAATATATCATATGCCTATACTTAACATATTTATATTATCTAAAGCCAATTGTATGCAATTTTACATTTTATACATTCAAAATTAAAGAATATATTAATTGTCTTAATTTGCCTAAAATATTACTTGTCCATGTATTAATTCTCCACTTAGCTCCTTTAGAGAAAACAAAGCCGTAGGGATCAAAGTTTGAATGCCTGGAATGAAATAATAGAAAAGAGGCATAATAAAAGATGCTTTGCCACATTCTGATAAATGAAGGCAAATGTTGCAAATTTTATCCTAAAATAAAAACCTTAAACAATTTAAAATTGAAAGGAAAGAAAAGCCAACTGACTATAAAGTGTTAAGAGAGATGTCAAGAAACTAAGGCATACTTGACTTAAACCATAACATTTCCAGTGTATTTAAAAGCTGAATAATAAGGAAGACAAAAGAAGACTTGGTACTTTTAAATTATGATATTTTTCAAATCTATAGTGACATATTGGAATACCAGAAAAAAAATATATATCTTAGAAGTAACACAGTCAGAACGCTCCTTAGAAGCAAAAGTGACAAAATTTCATCACTTACTGTCTGAACGTTATATCAGAAGGAATCAAGTATTAGAAAAAGACAATATGCTTCCTGAAGAACAAGGCAGTGAGAATGAGAAAGACTTTCAAGTGATGCTAGTAAATGTGACTCAACCTAGCTGTGATTAAAAGAATGATGATTTGTTTTATTTTGTTGTGTATGAATTCATTATACGTGGGGATAATTTTTTATTACACTTAACTAAATCAACAACAAAATCAATATTTAAAATAATAAAAAATTATAATTAAACTTAATGATAAATTCAAATATTGTGTTTATAAATGAAAATTAATACATTCAATAGACTAAAATAGGTTTGCCCACTCACCATTGGTTAACTTTTACTTTCACACATACTTTGACATGTTTCTAGGAGGGGGTATTCCTTGGAGAAGGGCATGATGCTGCCCTTCTCCAGAGTGGAGGAGAAGTGGAGGAAAGTGGAGGAGAAGAAGAATCTCAACCAGGTGGATTGACGTAGTCACTGCTGCTGTAATAGACTCCTGTATGTCAGGAAGTGTGAAGACGGCACAGGATACAACAGGGTTCAGATATTTTATTCATCTGGTCACAATGAGTTGTACTTGACTCAACAGTACCTAACAACAGCAACCATCTTAATGTGAAAATAAGTTTTATTAAATATATTAAGAATGGAACTATAGTGGCCGAGTAGGTTAAGAGCTGTATTTCTAACCCAAAGGCAGGTAGTTCAAATTCACTAGCTGCCCTGCAAAGGAAAGATGAGCAATCTACTTATATGCAATTTTGCAATGATTGTAAGTATTGTGAAGTATTAGCTATGAGTAAGTTCTGCTTTGATGGTATTGAGTTGTTGCTGTATATTTACATATATAAGGAAATTTATAGTTTAGTATTACTGATATCAGTATTTTAAAAAATATTCTTTCAGTAGTCTAACTGTAGAACAAGGTGATACAAAAAATAGAAAGGTGGTTGATTATATGAAATAAGAAGTATTAATTAATTCTACCATATTTCACTGTTTTCAAAGATTTTCCCCCCTGGTATTATTTCAGAATATAATAACAATAATAAAAAAAAACACAGAAGACTTATGGGAAAAACGGAAAATAAAAGTATTTCCTTGTATCATATTATATCATAAAACAAAACTACAATAGACATCCAAGTCTTAAAAATAGAATTGCACATGTAAATTATCTAATATATATTAAGGACATTTTAAAGTTAAAAATAATGTGCTTCTTAAATTGAGGTCAACATATAACTGGCACCTGACTATTCACACCCTGATTCCAAATATATGTGCACTCAACTCACAGTTTCTGTCAAAATTTAAAATTAGAAGCAGCAAATAACACATGAATTCATAACAAGGTAGTGTTGTCGGAAGGGGAAATTTTTTGTTACCAAAAAAATGAAAGAAAGTAGAAGCTTTACATATATTAGCAGCATATTTTAGACTCAGAATATGTCATTTCTAAATTAATTCCACAGAATATATTATGCTGTGGACACTTCGATACTGCACTTTCACAGACTTGGCAGAATGTGTTGAGTCCTTCTCTCTTGCTCTCTGAATCTAAGTAAGAGAAATAAGATATAAAACTGGGTAAAAATGGGCCAAGTTTTCTTTTTGAAAATGCAACCAATTAAAAAAAAAACACACACATGCAGAAAAATAAGGCAGTTAGGTGAGTGCATTTCAACCAAATGGTATTAAATACAATTGAAAACTCGCTGGGAATTGGGATTTTTTTTGTAGTATTAAGTCTCAACTAACTGTTTTAATAATTTCCATCCTTATAACTCTTCCAGCATGCTTCTGTCAACATCTCTTTATTTATTTCAAAATCATTTAGTAGAGTTTTCTAAGATTTTCACTGTTAATAAGATTATGGAAGTTTTTCTCTGTCATCGTTGTCGTCCTCCTCCTCCTCCTTCTCATTCTGCTTTTCCTCCTCCTCCTCCTCCTCTTCCACATTTTCCTCCTCTCTCTCTCTTTCTCCATCTCATTCACTACAATGTAAATGAAAACTTTATATATTTTTTCCTTATAGGCTATTTCACTAATTTTTTTAATCTACAAGTAAATTTTTAACTTCTTCTAAAAATCATGTGTACCCTTAAGAAAATTTATTTGACTTATATTCCTTAGAAAAGATACACACTTGCACACCAACACATATACAAATTCAAACAAAAACCCATTACATTCAATAAAAATCTACTCATATCTGACCCTCTATTAAATTTTCAAAGACAGCTAATTACAAGAGTGAAGTGTAGTTATCTATCCATCTTCCTCCCGAGAGGTACCACCTTGGGTTAAAAACAACTCACTCAGACCTAGGCCACCGAAGCTCCATATACATGAATTAGATTATTTAAGCACTTTTTTAAAAGGAAAAAAAAAATATTTTCTATTTTTATAACATACATTCCCATTCTCAAGAAGCATACACTGGGAAAGGATAAAATAAAAAGGATTAAACAGATGAGGGAGTGAATAATTTAAAAGCGATGTATGATAGGGCACCATGGCTATCACAAGAGTCCACAATCAGGGCTGCACAGTGGAATGTGCTCGGGGCAGTGGGAGGGGTGTGGGGGATTGTTTACCAGGCAAGGAGTGTTTCTTTTACTTTTGAAAGAGAGGAGCAAACTTGGGGTGGGGGGAGGCTGGAGGGGAAGAGAAGTGCCGCAATGAATGAATGGAAATCCAAAACCTCTGTAAATGCTCATTAAATTATTTTAAACTTTTTTTTAAAATAAAAAGGATTAGATTTAGATTCCAACAGTTCCTTCATTAATTAATTCAGTTGAATAGAATATTTCACATATATTAATTTTATTATGCCAAAAAAGATCAGAATTTCGCTTTTTGCAAATACTTTTTTTTTCAGAGGTTTTGAATTTCCATTCATTCATTGCCGCAATCCTCCCCCTGCCCACCCCTCCCCACCAGCTCGCTTCCCCCTCCGAAGAGAGAAAAAAAAATTCCTTCATTAGTATACAATTCCCACGTCCCTTGCCCCCATTCCCCACCCCAAGTACACTTCTCTATGCAACCTCAAATCTGGACTCCCGTGCCAACCACAACACTCAACCATACATCACTTCCAATCTCTTCTTTCCCTCATCTGTTTCAATACAATATGCATAATTTATCCAGTTTTTTCTGTCATACCCCCACCCTGATGTCAGACCCATTCTACAACAGTGGCACCATGCAGTATTTGTCCCTTTGTGACTGGGATATTCACTCAGCATAATGTCCTCCAGGGTCACCCACTTTGAATAATATTGCATGAGTTCCTTGTTTTTCAACGCTGCGCAGTAGTCCATTGTGTGGATATACCACAGCTTCTCTATCCATTCGTTTGTTGATGGGCCCCTTTGCTGCTTCCAACTCTTTGCTATTGTAAACAAAGCTGCAATAAACATGGGTGGGCATATTTAAGCACTTTTTAATGCACAATTAATTTACACATCCTTGATCTTCTTAATGTCCTGTTTCTGCTAAACTGATCTTTAATTCTTCCAATCC
>NW_006400097.1:418648-422192 GCF_000299155.1 Elephantulus edwardii | reverse complement strand
CCTTAGCGATACCAATAAGGCAAGAGTAGGAAATAAGAGGTATCGAAATTTGCAAAGAGGAGTAAAATTATCTCTATATGCAAATGATATGATAGTATACATATAAAACCCTCAAGACTCAGCAAGAAAACTACTGGACATAGGACCAATTCAGCAAAGTGGCAGAATACAAGATCCATGTACAAAAATCAATTGGATTTCTCTAGTGACAAAGAGAATACAGAACTGGAACTAAGAAAAACAATGTCCATCACAATAGCTAATCACAACATTATATACTTGGAAGTAAATCTAACCAGAAGTACAAAGGATATACTCACAGAAAATTACAAAACATTACTACAAGAAACAAAGAGACCAGGAGAAGTGGAAGGATATCTCTTGCTCACGGATAGGAAGACTCAATTTTGTGAAAATGACAATACTATCTAAAGCAATTTACACGTTCAATACAATCCTAATACATATACCAATTCCGTTCTTCATCAAGATAGAAAAGGGAATCTCCAATTTCATTAGCAATCGAAAAAAGCCCTAAATAAGAAACTTCTTAAAAAGAGAAACAAGGTAGGAGGCATCTCACTCCTGATTTCAAATCCTACTATACTGCCATGATGGTCAAGACAGCGTGGTACTGATAGAACGACAAGCACATTGAACAATGGAATAAAATTGAGAACCAGAAATTAGCCCATCTACCTATGGACAACTGATTTTTGATAAGGAGATGTATTCAGTTAAGTGAGAACCACAAGAAGAATCCAGTTACAAAATGAGCATAGGATAAGAACCAACACTTCACCAAAGAAGACATTCAGATGGCGAACAAACTCATGAAGAAAGGTTCAAAATCCCTTGCTATAAAAGAGGTGTAAATCAAAACAAAGATGAGGTATAATCTCACCCAGGTAAGATTAGCAAAATTTAACAGAACAGCAAACAACAAATACTGTTGAGGTTGTGGACAATTTGGAACCCTTATTCATTGTTGGTCGGAGTGTAAAATGGTGCAACCACTATGGAAAGCAGTATGGTGCTTTCTCCAAAACAATAGGATAATAATACCATTTGACCCAGCAAGTCCACTACTGGGAATATATCCTAAAGAAACAGAACTGCTACCCAAGCAGATATATGCACACCCATGTATATTGCAGCTTTGTTGACAATAGAAAAGAGTTAGAAACAACCAAATGCACATTGACAAATGAGTGGATAGAGAAGCTGTTGTATATTCACACAATGGAATACTATGCAGCATTGAAAAACAAGGAACCCATGAAATATTATACAAAATGGGTGACCCTGTAGGACAGTATGCTGAGTGAAATAGCTCAGTCACAAAGAGACAAGTACTGCATTACTGCCACTGTTGTAAAGAGGGACTGACATCAGTTTTAGGAGGAATCTGAGAAAAGAGGGGATAAGTGACATATACTGCATTGACACCGATGGGGGAGAATACTGTTTGAAAGGAATAGATGATTAGGTATTATTTTCATGATAAGAGTCCACAATGAGAGCTGCATGGAGGAATGAATTGAGGGGAAGGGTTGATTTTATAATAACAAATGTATCTTTTTAAAGAGAAAAACTCTCTAGGAGGAGAGGTGGAGAGGAGGAAAATGAAACAACAAATGAATGGAAATTCAAAAAACTAAAAAAAGATACATTCTTTGGAAGATTTTACTGTAAGACCTTATATAATATATACTTTAAAATTGTATTAACTTAATTATTCTTTCTCACACTTCCTTCCCATGTATAGTGTTAACAATCTTTTTCTAAGTCTTCAAATTAATACTTGAGTTGAAAGCATTTTAGTTTATTTGCCACTCTGAAATTGTAATGAATTGTCTATGAGCTGTCAATCATCCTGAAAACCAAATAGTTCATTTGCTATAGCATTTCAATGCTTAACTGGATTTATTCTCAAACCACAATGTATTTCAATAACTATTAAAAATGACAATACATCTGTTCTATAAATATCATTATTTCAGTAGATTTCACATTAAATTGAAACTCTGAAATAAAAAAGACAAAAACTGAGATAAATTTGAAAAGAAATTAAAAACTTAAATGATTTTCAAACTTTTTCTCATTTTCTCTCATTTGTGAATTTAATATCTTCTACCTTAATTTTCTACTTGCTACTTAGTATTGGCATTTCATTATCAGTAGCACTAAATTGCTATCTAGAACCATCACTATACTGCTAAAATTATCCTATTGAGCACGAATGAAAGAAATAAAGTATTTAGCTTTATGTTGAAATTATAAATCCTATGGGAAATGAATTTTCCTTTGGACAAAGAGAAATTTAAAATAAAGCAATCTCTTTTAAAATTTTAAAAATCAATGATTGATCTTTTATAAAGATCATTTTCCTTTTGAACATACTTACTCACATGCACTTTTTTGGGGTGAATTATTTCTGAAAGTTATAAGAATGCCTGTAAATTAAAAACTAATAAAATAATTTACCCTACTATTAGATTCTTTCATCTGTATTGTTGTTATGTCCCATTGAGTGACCTGCGACTCATAAGCTAGAGTGCTCTCTAGAGGAAAGAATGATGAGGCTTCACACACTTTAGGCATGTCACTGGGGGGACTGGGGTATTCCCTGGAGAAAGAAGTACATGATGATGGGGAGGGTTGAAGGATGGCAAAGGAGAACAAGACCCTCAACTAGGTGGATTGACATGATGACTGGTGCAATGGTCTCGTGTTTTGAGAAGTGTGAGGATGGCAAGGATAGAACAGGGTTCAGATCTTTTGTTCATAGGATCACTGTGAGTCATACTCTACTTAATTGTACCTAACAAGAATAATGTGCCCTTGCTCTGTTCACATATTACACTCTGCATATAATTAAAAAATATAAAAAGAATGGGTTTTGTCTTTGTTTGTAAACCAGTATAAAATAATTTTTTTTAAAGTATGGATGGTTTTGTTTTATTTTCTATTTATCTAAAAGGAGTTCTAGTCACTGCATAGAATTCTGTTTTATGTATAGGTTTTTTTTTTCTATTTATCTGAAAAGGAGCTTTAACGACTCAAAGGAAAAAAAATTGCTGTCAACCCAAAAGTACAGTTTGAATTCACCAGCAACTGCACCAGGAAAAAATGGACAAACTAGCATATGACTGATTTTGTTGCTGTTGTTATGTGCCATCAAGTTGCTTGCGACTCATGGTGACCCTATGAGCCCTAAACTCCTTTCTATCCTGTGCCAAATTCGCCGTCTCAAACACACTCATTCCCACCACTCCAGCCACAGAATTGATACATCTCATCGAGGGTCTTCCTCTCCTGCATCGTCCCTCCACTCTGCCAAACATGATGTTCCTCTCCAAGGGCCAGTCCCTCCTTTCAACATGCCAAAAGTATGTCAGATGAATGTTCAGAATCCTTGACTCCAAGGAGCATTCTGGCTTCACCCTCTCCAGGACAAACCTGTTTGTTCTCCTAGCAGTCCATGGTATTCAACACCCATCTCCAGCACCACAGAGCAAGGGCATCAATTCTCTTTCTATCA
>NW_006400097.1:413641-418548 GCF_000299155.1 Elephantulus edwardii | reverse complement strand
ATATTTAAGCACTTTTTAATGCACAATTAATTTACACATCCTTGATCTTCTTAATGTCCTGTTTCTGCTAAACTGATCTTTAATTCTTCCAATCCAGCAAGACCCCTTGATTAGTTTCACATAAGAATGTTCCTAATTTGCATGATTAACAAAATATTTTTATGAGATTGGTATTTATAAAATTGTTTCTTGTTAAAAGAAATATTGACCTTTAACCTTAATATGTTTAATGTGGTGATATGTTTTTATTTTACTATCAATTAAATTAAATGAGGCTGTAAAAAGAGCAGTCACCTGATGCCAGCCACGCTGATCTCTACCAATTTCACAAATGCAAACTGTCCATATAGAAAGCATCAACAATACAAATGCAATTCTTGTGAGGCCATACATGTCCCTCACACTAATGTACTTCAGATCAACACCATATTAACTATTTTGTTATTGTTTTAATGTGCTTTACTGGGTCCAAAATCCAATGAAGTGGCTCACAGATCACCAATAACCATGTTGGCGAAGTCAAAAGTTTATAATCCAGGTTAGTAGGAGAACACAGCACAGTTTCTAAAATGTGCTCACAGGCACCTCAGCATTGAACTCCAGAGCTTTGGGCCAGTACCAAAAAGTTGTAGTTGTGTATCATTAAGTCAGAACAAACCAGTAGCTGACCTTCTGGCAGGTTTTCAGAGAAAGTTAATTGCATGAAAGGAGATTGTCCATCTTTTCCATGAAGAGCTATTGGTGTACTCTGTGTCTTTGGGATGTATAGCTTCTTGCTACTAGGCCACCTGAGCTTCCCACAAAGTTCTTTGTCCTGCAAATATTGGCTGCTCCCCATCCTCTCCCTTCTCTAAGTTGTGCAACAAACTTAGGCAATGGTGTTTAATAATTTAGCTCTGGTTCTGTCCATGAATGATAGCAGTCCCAAGATACACTGTTTCATGTCAGGTCCCTGGTTCCCAGATGTGGTAACTATGAATGTTGCTCTTGTCTTGAAGGACAAGTTGCGTTCTCTTTCTTCCTCTTTTTTACTGGTGTTAAGGTTTCTTTTTCTGCCGCTAGATACATTCAATTTAATGATGAGACTAGCTCTTGTGGATCAGCTAGCATGCCTTATTCGTGTACCCTCACCTCACCCCCACCCACATGGCAAAATCAAGTAATGGCTAGGAAAGTAATTATGAACTAACCATTAAATTCAAAGATACCACACAAGAATAGAGTGGTATCTTTTTTTGAGTAATACATTTTAAAAATTCGTGACTTGAAAGTTAATGACAGATTATTATTGGTCCTTATAGTACAGGAAAGATCATAACGAATTATGGCCAACAAGGTGAAGAATGGAAATCCCAAAATCTCTAATAGTGTCAATATAAAACCTATACAAAAACCAAGAAACAACTTTTAATTCAAGAAAGCTATCTATTAGAGATGTATCCTTTCTCCATATGTATTCAGTCTGCATGTTAATCAAATAAATTGAGTAATTGTACGTTGAGGGGGAAACCCCTTTTGTAATATTTGTGTTAGTCTTACCTAAATTCAGATGGAAATGTAAAATAATTTAGTCAGAAATAAAATAGAAACTTAAATCAATACAGCTTCTTTGCCCAGCCCTGACAGAACTGCTAGTCCTGGCAGGTGCGAGCCAGACAGCTACAATCTGAGTGAGGTACCCACATGTGCCCACCAGTCCAGCTATCCCTACCAGGTGTGAGCGAGACAGGTGCAATCTTACTGAGGTCCCATGCATGCCCACCTAGGCAGCTAGAATCTGAGTGAGGAACCCACATGTGCTCACCCAATGAGTGTCTGCTTACACACTCAGCAAGTATACGCCTGCACACTAGCCTGCCCCACATATGCCTGCCTCATACTCAGCCTCACATCTCCTCAAAACTAGTGAACTAATTGCCTTTAATCCTGAGTGCCTTGGTCTGACTTACCTGCAACAATTATCTGACAGAAGAGTCCACTTCCTGAACTGAAACTTCCTCTGGCTCCAGAGATAAACATAGACAGGTAACTGCCATGCCCTCTATTGTAGCAGTGACTTAATATCAAGAACCTATCATTGCCTCAGACATGAAAAACTATACCTCAGTAATGTCATGTAAAAAGCAGGCTACTACACATCCTACACAAGAACAAAGCAAGAAGTCACTCCTAAAATGTGACACAGTATCAGTGGATTTCCTGAAGCCAGAAAGTCAGAGGAAAATTTATGAAACACAATTTAAAAGAACAATGAATATTTTCAGTGGAAGAAGAAAAAAAAAAACAACTTGAAGAATGATAGGATATTGAAAGCAAAAGCCAGGAGAAGCTTAAAAAACAAAAAAAAAACACCAAGCCAAAACAATGCTGATAAAACAAATGAGGCATTAAGAGGCTCTAGAAAAATAATTAACCACAATTCAAAATATGAGGTCCAATGTCTAAGATGCTGTCAACATTATGGAGGGATACATGACCAGAGTTGAAGAGTTGTAACACAGAACCAGTGAAATAGAAGATAGAATTATCACCACTCTTTTACTACAGCAAAAAAGAAAGGAAAAGAAGACAACCTAAGAATAATGTGGGACACCATCATGAGAAATAACATGGATATTATCAGAATCACAGAACAGAAAGAAGCAAGTAAAGACACCAAAAATGTTGTGGAAAGATTACTAGAGGAAAACTTCCCAGGCATAATGAACAATAAGAGAATAGATATTCAAAATGCTGAGTGAACACCACCATATAGAATACAACCAAAAATAAAATACCAAGGCATAGCATAGTCAAATTTGCCAGAACCAAAAATAGAGAATTCTGAAAGCAGCAAAGGAGAAATAAAGGGTAACCTATAAGAGAGAGCAAATAAGATTAAGTCCTGATTTGTCAGCAGAAGCCGTGGAATGACATATATTGAATACTCAAAGAACAGAACTGTCAACCAAGAATATTGTACCCAGTAAAACTGTCCATCAAATATGAAGGAGAGATCAAGATTTTCCCAGCAAAATAGAACTCAAGGGGGTTTTTAAAACAAGACCACCATTGCAGTAACATTGAAAAACATCCTTCTTACAGAGATAACACAGAAAGCAGGATGTACCAAAGCAACTAGCGCATGTGCGCGTGCACACACACACACACACACACACACACACACACACACACAGAGGCTTGGGGTGGGGGTGTAACCAACCAAACAAACAAAAACAAACTTCAACACAATGATAGCAATAAAACCGTGCTTCTCAATAATCACACTGAATATGAACGGTTTAAATGCACCACTGAAGAGAAAAAGAGTAGTAGATTGGATAAAAATAACCCTTTTCTATCAATAGGCTCTCTACAGGAGACACATAGGAAAGTGAAGACAAAGAAAGACTAAAAATAAAAGGATGGAAAAAAATATACCAACAAATGACAACCACAAAAAATCAGGAGTAGCAATATTACTCTCTGATAAAATAAATTCCAATGCAAACACCATTACAAAAGACAAAGAAGATCATTACATAATGTTTAAAGAGTCAACAGAACTAGAGGACATAACAATAGTAAATATGATCAAATGAAAGAGCTGTAAAATATATAAAACAAATATTAACATAAAAGAAAAAAGTAAATAGACAACACCACTGTAATAATTGGAGACTTCAATACCACCAGAAAGAAACTCAGCAAAGATGCTGAAGAATTAAACCACACAGTAAACCAATTCGACCTCATAGATATTTATAGGCTACTGCATACAAAAAAACTCACAGTATAACTTCCTCTCCAATGTTAATGGAACATTCTCCAGAATAGATCATATCTTAGGTTATAAGGCAAGCATCAATAAATTTAAAAATATAGAAATAATACAAAGCATATTCTCAGACCACAATGCTACACAATTAGAAATTAATAGCAAGAGTATAAAGGAGGGGGAAAAACTCCATACATTTGGAAGCTGAATAACACCTTGCTTGAACATGACTGGGTACCAGAAGAAATAAAAAATGAAATTAAAATGTTTCTTGAAACAAACGACAGTGAAAACACCACTTACCAAAACATCTGGGAAACTGCCAAAGCGGTAATCAGAGATCAATTTATAGCAATAAGCAAACACATCAAAAGGCAAGGAAAAAATGACCATTGACTTTCTAACACAAAATCTCCAAAAATTGACAATGAAGAGAAATTAAAAAAAAACTCTACAAAATCTGAAAATATAAATATTAGAGCAGAAACAAATGAAATGGAAAACAGAAAATCAATTGAAACTATCAACAAAACTAGGAGTAGGTTCTTTGAAAAGGTTAGTAAAATTAACAGATCCCTAGAAAAACTAACAAAGGAAAAGAAGAAAGAGATACAAATAATACAGTTAAGGGATGAAATAGGCAATATTACAACAGAACCAATTAAAATAAAAAGGCTAATAAAAGAATATTATGTAGAAACATAAACAAATATGAAAGAAATAGAGGAATGGACAAATATTTAGAAATTCACAACCTATCTAAACTGACACAAACTGAAATTGAACACCTGAACAGACCCATTACAAAAGAAGAAATTGAAAAGTTAATAAAACTGCTTCCTGGCAAAAAACCCCTGGACCAAATGCTTTTACAAGTGAATTTTATCAAACATTCAGAGAAGAACTGTCACCAATTCTACATAAACTATTCCAGAAAATAGAATAAGGTGGAATTCTCCCAGACTAATTCTAGGAAGTAAACATATCATTGATACCAATGCTAGGCAAGACACTACTAAAATAGAAAACTATAGGCCAATATCTCTCATGAGCGTAGATGCAAAAATTCTGAATAAAAACCTGGCCAATATAATCCAATAATGTTGTTGTTGTTGTTGGTATGTGCCGTCGAGTAGTTTCCGACTCATAG
>NW_006400097.1:394160-407460 GCF_000299155.1 Elephantulus edwardii | reverse complement strand
AGCAAGGACTTCAGGTCCTCCTCCATTTCAGCAAGCAGGGTTGGGCCATCCTCAAAATGCTGGTGGTTTATCATTCTTCCACCAATCCTGATGGCACATTCCTCCTTGTACAGCCCAGCATCTCAGATGATTTGTTCTGCATACAGATTGAAAAGGTATGAAGACAAAATACATCCCTGACGGACTCCCTTCTTTATTTTGAACCATCCAGTGTCTCCCTGCACTGTTCTGATGACTCTCTCTTGGTCCATTAGCACAATCAAATGTTCTGGGATTCCCATTCTTCTCAGAGTCAGCCATAGCTTGTTGTGATCCACACAGTCAAACGCCTTTGCATAGTCAATGAAGCACAGATAGACATTCTTCTAGTATTCTCTGCTTTCTGCCAAGTTCCAGCTAACATTAGCTATAATATCCCTAGTACCACACCTCTTCTAAACCCAGCCTGCACATCTGGCAGTTCTCTGGTGACATACAGTTTTAAACGTCTTTGGATAATTTTCAGCAGAATCTTGCTTGTATGTGATATCAATGATATTGTTCAATAATTTCCACACACTGTTGGGTCCTTTCTTTGGAATGGGAACATATATTGATCTCTTCCAGTCAGTTGGCCAGCTGGCTGTCCTCCAGATTTCCTCACACAATTTAGTGAGCTTTATAGTATCTGAAAATCCATTAGATGGTCAGCTCCAAGGCAGTTCCCATTTGATGGCACATAACAGTTCTCTATTCCTCCTCCTCCTCCTCTTCCTCCTCCTCTTTCTTCTTATTCTTCTTCAAATAACTATGCTTTTAAAAATGATTCTTCATTCATTCATGTATAGTTTCCTCAGCCCTCTCCTAAATTCCCCTTGGTACCTAGTTATCAATTCCTTTTAGAATGTCCTTCCTCCTACTCATTCCAGTGATGTGTTTATTATCAACCTATTATTTTCCTGCTCTCCTTCATTCCTTTGTCTCATCTAATTATTTCAATAATGAGCTCATGTGATGTTTATTCCGTTTTTACTGAATTATTTGGCTCAGCATAATATCTTCCAAACTCATCCACATTGTATAGTGTTTTATAAATAAAAATAATACATTAAAAATATTGTACAAAAAATGGAAAACATCCAAACAATAAAGATATTTTTGAAGCAAAAAAAGAAAAGAATCATTTTCTCTTTTGCTCAGTGCTCAATAACTCATGGATTAGCATTGCCCTGGCTCTCAATGTCTTTTTTTAAAAAAATATTTTCCCCAACAAACTTTTTTTTTGCTTGTATATGGAAAACAAACACAAATGAACAAAGGAACCCTAGCAATTATTTAAACGAGGAAACAAATTACTGTTAGTCTAGTGGTATCCTGCAATCCTGAAGGCCTATGGCTCGAAACCACCAGGTACTTTGTGAAAGAGTGATGGACAATATTCTCCTATGCAATTTGCCTCTCCTGAAAACCCATCAAAGTTTGCTATGGGTTGGTTGGTTCTGACTGCATGGTATGCAATAACAATAACAATATTTTGACTATAATAGTAATTTCCTTTCTATGTCATGCATTTGAACCTGAAACAGTTCAGAGTGGATCACCAGTGGGTTTTCAGAGGCTAAACTGCACTAGAGTTGACAGTCCACATTCTTCTAGCAGAGTAGTTGGTGGATTTGAACTGCCTGCCTTTGGATTGTGAGAGCAACTTCTACCTACTAGGTTACCATGTTATTTTTGTTGTGTACTGTTGAGTAGGAAGAAGGATTGGCCACCCACTTCTGAAATAGCAGGCCTCTGAAAACCCTACGCACAACAGAACACACGCAGATTAACAAAAAGGGCAACCTACGTAGAACCATCAAGTATGGAAACACAAGGGAGGAGGAACAGCTGTAAACAGACCCTAGTGATTGGTACATGGAATGTGAGAACCATGAATGAAGGAAAATTAGAAATTGTTAAGAAAGAAATGGAACGCATAAATATTGACATATTAGGCATTGGAGAGATGAGATGGACTGGCATGGGGCATTTTGAGTCAGATGACCATATGATATATTACTCTGGAGATGAAAAGACAAGGAAAAATGGGGTTGCCTTTATAGTAAGAAAAGTTAATTCTAGATCCATCTTGAAGTACAGCATCGTGAGTGACAGGATCATATCCATACGCTTACAAGGAAGTCCAGTAAATACCACTATCATTCAGATATATGCACCAACAACCAGAGCCAAAGAAGAAGAAATAGATGATTTCTACCAACTTTTACAGTCAGAGATAGATCGAACATGCAATCAAGATACATTGATAATAATGGGTGACTGGAATGCAAAATTTGGGAATAGTGAAGAAGAATCGGTTGTCGGAAGGCATGGGCTTGGTGACAGGAATGAGGCTGGAGATAGAATGATTGAATTTTGTAAAATCAATTACTTATTCATTGCACATACATTTTATAAGAGACACAAACGCAGGTTATACACATGGACTTCACCTGATGGTATGCACAGGAATCAGATCTACTACATCTGTGGAAGGAACCGCTGGAGAAGCTCAATATCAACTGTGAAAACTAGGCCGGGGGCTGATTGTGGAACAGACCACCAATTACTCATATGCAAATTCAAGCTGAAGCTGAGGAAACTTAAACCAAATCCACAGGAGCCAAAATATGACTTTGATTTCATACCACCTGAATTTCAGAATCATCTCAGGAACAGGTTTGAGGCCTTGAACACTAACAAGCGAAGACCACATGAGTTGTGGGAGGATGTCAAAGATATCATTCAGGAAGAGTGTAAACGGTCATTACAAAGACATAAGAGGAAGAGAAGACCAAAATGGATGTCAGAAGAAACTCTGAAGATTGCACTGGAGCGTAGAGAAGCCAAAGCACAAGGAAGAATTCAAGATACTAAAGAGCTGAACAGAAGATTCCAAAAGGCTGCTCGGAATGACAAAGCAAAATACTACAATGAAATGTGCGAGGAGCTAGAGTCAGAAAATCAAAAGGGCCGAACTCGCTCAGCATTTCTTAAGCTCAAGGAACTGAAGAACAGATTCAAACCTAGAGTTGCTGTAATCAAGGATGCTTCGGGCAGAATATTAAATGATCCAGGAAGTATTAAAAGAAGATGGAAGGAATATACTGAGTCATTATATAGAAAGGAATTGGCAGATACAGAGGAATTTAAAGAATTAACATATGAGCAAGAGCCTATGGTGATGAAGGAAGAAGTTCAAGCTGCTTTGAAGGAAATAGCAAAAAATAAAGCTCCAGGAATAGATGGTATACCAATTGAAGTATTTCAGATAACAGATGTTGCCCTGGACGTGCTCACCAAGTTGTGCCAAGAAATCTGGGGAACAACCACTTGGCCAACTGACTGGAAGACATATATATTTATTCCCATTCCAAAAAATGGTGACCAACCAGAGTGTGAAAATTATTGTACAATATCATTCATATCACACACAAGCAAAATCCTGCTAAAGATTATATAGAAATGACTGGCACAGATCACTGAGAGAAAACTATCAGAAATAAAATCTGGGTTTAGAAGAGGCTGTCACACTAGAGCCATTTGTCAATATCAAATGAATCTAGGCAGAAAACAAAGAGTACAAAAAATACATATGTCTATGTTTCATTGACTATGCAAAGGCAATTGGCTGTGTGGATCAAAATAAACTGTGATAAACCTTAAGGACAATGGGAATCCCATAACACTTGATTGTGCTTATACAAAACCTACACTTGGACCAGGAGACAAATGTCAGATCAGAACAAGGAAACACTGCATGGTTCAAAATTGGGAAAGGTGTAAACCAGGAATGTGTTCTATATCTAAACCTTTTCAATTTATATACAGAACAGATCATTCAGGGGGCTGGGCTTTATGAAAAGAAACATGACATCAGCAACAGGATTGGAAAAAACTCATAAACAACCTATATTATGCAGATGACACAACCTTACTTGATGAAAGTGAAAAGGACCTGAAGTGCTTGCAGCAGAAAGTCAAGGACCATAGTCTTCAATATGGATTTAGCTCAACATCAAGAAGACAGAGATTCTCACCACTTAGCCAATTGGCAGAACCATGATGGATGTAGAAGAGATTGAAGTTGTTAACAGTTACAGCTTGCTTTGTTGCACACTTTTGGCACCAGCAGTTAGGAAATAGACAAATTAGATAAATATTGTGTTAAAGACCTTTCTTAAGTACTGAGAAGCAATGATGTCAGTGTAGACACTAAGGTGCACCTGATCCAGGTCATGGTCTTCACAATCACTTGCTTTGAATCAGAGTGGTATAAAATGACTAAGGATGACAAAAGAAGAATTGATGTTTTCGAGTTGTGGTGCTGCAGAAGAGTCTTAAATACATCATGGACCACAAAGAGAGCAATTATGTATATCTGGGAGACTTTGAAACCAAGTTTCTTCTTGGAAGATAGAATTTTGACATTCTTTCTCACATACTTTGGACATGTGGCCAGAAGGGAATGATTCTTGGAGATGGACATTGTGCTCAGAAGGATGGAAAAACAAACAGTGCAGGAAAGAAGACCCTGGATCAGATGGATGGATTGATTGATACAATAACTAGGTTAATGAGAGTAGTTGTGTGTCAGTGTCAGTGAGAGTGGCTCAGGATAGAGCAGAATTCAGAGCTGTTGTACACAGGGTCGCTATGAACACAGGCAACTCAATGACACATAACAAAGCACAATATTTACAAAGATTTGTAAGTTACGTCTCCATCTAATTGGAATGGCACAAATGGAAATTGCCCTTCTTTCAACCACAGAGATATGGTTCCCAAACATCAGAGAGGTGCAACATTTGAGTTGGTAGCACAACTCTCTATGGACCACACCACCAGAAATTCCTATATATAAGTACCAGGTAGTTGATACGATAAGTTAATTTTATGTGTCTTCATCTTCTTATTGTTGTCGAGTGCCATTGATTTGAAATCAACCCATGGCTGTCCCTCCAGTAGGTTTTCAGAGGCAGTAAATTACACAAGAGAAGATTCTCCATACTTCTATCATGAAGCAGTTGGTGGATTCATACTGCATGCTTGTGGGATTACAGAATAGTTTCTTAACACTAAGCGCTACTAGAGTTATCTTGGTGCTGAATTTGTACTGTTGTTACGTACTGTCAAATGACATGAGACTCATAGCCACCCCATATACAGTATTTATGAACCCTGCCCTATACTGAGCCAATATCATTGTCTCCAAAACACTTAATTCCATTATTCCAGTCAATGAGTCAATCTATCTAACTCAAGGTGTTCTCCTGCACTGTCCCTCCACACTTCTAAATATAGTTCCTTCTTCAAGGACTTGTTCCTCTTGGCCACATGCTCAAAGTATGTTAAGACAAAGCTTCAAAATCCTTGCCTCCAAGGAGCAACTTCATTTCATCCTCTCAAAAACAAACCTGTTTCTTCTTCTGGCAGTCTATGTGTATGTTCAACACTCTTTTCCAGCACCACACCTCAAAGACGTCAACTGTTTTGTCATTCTTGGTCATTGTCCAGATCTCTGATGCACAGCAAGTAATTGTGAAGACCATGACCTAGATTAGTCACACCTTTGTCTTTTGACTGACATCATTGCTCTTCAGAGGTCCTTGATAGCATATTTTTTCAAAGCAATTAATCTTTTAATTTCCTGACTGCTGATGCCAAGAGTGTTTATTGTGAAATCCAGAATGCTCTAATTAACAACAAGGTCAATCTTCTCCATTTATGAAAATGCTGCGAATAGGCCAAAGGTTAGAATCTTTGCTGCTTTTTCAAACTGTGATTTTAACAAAAGTTTACAGAAAAGTTGAATTTATATTCATTTATTTTTGGATATTTTCCTCCCTATTTGCTCTCAGATCACTTCAAAAAAATATCTTGCATTATGTCCCCCCTCCCCAGCCCACTTTGCTATGCACCTCTTATGTGGCTTTTGTCACATAAATCATGTCTAATTATATATTTGTTTTAAACAATTCAAATGCAGTATTTATTGTTTATCCCCTCTTTTCTTAGTTTTCCACAACTCCCATATCAATCTTATTTTATAAACAGTCGTGTTATCATGTCTATGTTCATTGCTGCAATACTCACAATACCAAAGAGTTGGAAACAACCCAAGTGCCCATAAACAAATGAAGTAATAGAAAAACGATGGTGCATTCGCACAATGGCCTACTGCACAGCATTGAAAAATAAAGAACTCATAAAATATTACACAATGTGGGTGACCATTGAGGACATTTTGCTGAGTGAAATATCTCAGTCACCAAAGGATAAATCCTTTGGTGTCTTTGCTACCTTAATATTCAACTTCAAATATATCTAAAATGCAATATACTTTGAGTTAAGAAAGTCACTTCTCTAATGTAGAGATTGCTTATTAATTTCATGTGTGTTATTTTACATCTCTTCTTAATCTCCTTAAACATGAGCCCAGCTTTAAGACTTCTTCTATTGTATTACTTGCTTTTTTAATTTTTATGTTTAATTTGTTGCCCAAATCTACTAGATATCATAATATAAAGACTCTTTTTTTAAATTAATTTCAATGAAAATTTATAGAGACTTTTGATTTCCATTCATTCATTGTTGCACTTTTCACCCCTTCCAACCTTTCCCTCTAGTACACTACCCTCTTGGAAAAGTAAAAGAAAAATTATTTCATTGTTATACAATCGCTCCTTCGAGGTCCACTCCACTATACAGCCTTCGCTCTGGACTCCTGTCATAACAAAAAATAGCCTAATAATTTTCTCTCTTAAACAGTTTTCACCCTCATCTGTTTTAGTGCAGTATACATTATTGAATCCATCCTTCTCAGTCTCCTCCCAACTCCGAGGTCAGTCCTGCTTTACAACAGTGGCACCATGCAGTGTTTGTCCTTTTGTGACTGAGATACTTCACTCAGTATAATGTCCTCCAGGGTCACCCATTCTGAATAAGATTGCATGTGTTCCTTGTTTTTCAATGCAGCCTAATATTCCATTGTGTGAATAGACCACAGCTTCTCTATCCATTCGTTTGTTGATGGGCACTTGGGTTGTTTCCTATTGTGAACAAAGCCTCAATAAACATGGGTGTGCATATATCTGCTTGGATGTCAGTTACGGTCCTTTGGGGCAAATTCCAAGCATTGAAATTGCTGGGTCGAATGTTAACTCTATTTGCAACTTTTTGAGAAAGCACCATACTGCCTTCTACAGTGGTTGCTCCATTTTACACTCCCACCAACAGTGAATAAGGGTTCCAATTTCTCCACAACGTTGTCAGAATTGGTTGCTTGCTGTTCTGTTAAATTTTGAAATTCTGACTGGGGTGAGATGATATCTCATAGTTCTACAAAGCCTCTTAAGCCCATTATCCCTGTTACTGGGTCAATCCATCCCAACAAGGGTCTTTCTTTACTATGGTGCCTTTGTGTTTCACTGACTAAGCAAAGACATTTGATGTGTGTATCATAAGAATATATTGCTATTATTAATTACAAAAAATCCCAGAACACTTAATTATGTTCATACACTTACATGAAGAAGCTGTTGTGCAAACAGAACAAGTGAACATTGCCTGGTTTAAAATCCAGAAAGATGTGCCTCAGGGCTGTATCCTTGATCCATAACTATTTCATCATTATGCTGACTAAATCACTCAAGAGGTTGGAATTTTTGAAAAATGTGGCATCAGAATCAAAAGAAGGCTCATCAACAAATTTTATTATGCACATGTCACAATCTTCCTTGCTGAATGTAGGGGCAACCTGCAGTACTTGCTGCAGAGGATGAAAGACTACAGCACTCGATATGGATTATACCTCAGCATAAGGAAGAAAATAATTCAGCATAAGGAAGAAAATAATCCTCACCTCTAGACAATGTAGTGAAGAATGGAGAAAAAGATGGAAATTATCAATGAGTTCGTTTTGCTTGAATCTCAATCAAGTACTCTTTAACACATTGTGTCAGCAATACAGAGATCAAAAAATGAGTTGCATTGTGAAAATTCAGTGTCAAGGACTTCTTTCAGGCATTATGGAGCAATAACTAAAGTGTAGTTTATTGAAGCCAGGGTCTTTTCCATTACTTGTTATGCACATGAAAACTGAGCATTGAGTAAGAATGACAGACAAAAAAAATCTTTGAATTTTCCTATTGGGGAAGAGTACTGAATATCCAAGTGATTCCTTAAATGACAAATAAGTGTTGAAGAAAGTATAGCTAGGGTGTTCCTTGAAGGCACTTTGGACATATCATTAGCAGAGAGTCTGTCATTAGAAAATATTTGGAAAGCTGAAAGATCAATGAAAAAAAGGTAGATCTTTAAAGAGATGGATTGGTCAACGGTATTGGAGATACTTAAGCTGGAACAGGACAGGGTAGACATAGGGTCTATTGTTCATAGGAATGTTAAGAGTTGTTAAAGTGTACACTATGACAACTAAAAACAATACATTCTTTATCTTTAAAATAAACAGTATTTTGTATTATTCTAATTTTTTTTACAAGTTTCCAATGATAATTGAAGGGATAGGTTGTAGTTAATTAATCCATTTAATTTAAATATAGAGACATGGCATTGGCAAATCACAATTGAGAATGTAGTATTTTATGAAATAACAGGGGTTATAATATAATAGGTTTGCCAACTTTTGATTTATTTTGACCTTCCTGTATTTACAGTATAGAAATTTGTGTTATTTACCTGATCTGGAAGAGGAATCTATTATTCTCATACTTTATTTATTTTTTAATTTTTTAAAATTAATTTTAATGGAAGTTTGCAGACAGAGACTTTAGATTTCCATTCATTCTATGTTGTATTTTTCTCCCTGTCCAAACTACCTTCCAATTTGTTCTTCTCTTTGAAAAGTAAAAGAAAAATTATTTCATTGTTATAAAATCCCTCCTCTAAGTCTACTCCACTATGCAGCCTTTCTTTTATCTAACTCAACACCTCCATAATTTTTTGGGGGGGCAGGGGAGGAGACACCCAAGCTAACAGAAATCCAATAAGCTCATTCCACAATCTCCAGAAGAAAGAAAATTTTAAGGTTAAGAGCTGAAATTAATGAGATAGAAAACAGAAAAGCAATTGAAACTAGGAGCTGGTTCTTTGAAAAAGTCAATAAAACAGGCAAGTCATTGGCAAATTTAGCAAACAAAAGAAGACTCAAATAATTTGAACAAAAAATGAAAGACATGACATCAAAAAAGAAACAGGTGATATTAAATTATTAAACTCTATGTACAATAGACCACACTTAGACTATCACTTGGGGCAGCAGACATGACAATTGAGACTGAGATCTTAGAAATTGAAACACAGAGAAGGAGGAATAGCTGGAAGCAGACATTAGTGATTGGAACGTGGAATGTGGGAAGCATGAATGTAGGTAAATTGGACATTGTTATAGTCTTCGCAATTACGTGCTATGCATCGGAGAGTTGGACAGTGAATAAAGGTGGTAGAAGGAGAATTAATGTCGTTGAGCTGTGATACTGGAGAAGAGTGTTGAATATAACATGGACTGCTAAGAGAACTAACAGGTTTGTCCTGGAGAAGGTGAAGCCAGAATGCTCCTTGGAGTCAAGGATTCTGAAGCTTCGTCCGACAAATTTTGGGCTTGTTGCAAGGAGGGGTTGGCCTTGGAGAGGGACATCGTGTTTGGGAGAGTGGAGGGACACTGCTAGAGAGGAAGACCCTTGATGAGATGGATTGATTCTGTGGCTGGAGTGATGGGAATAAGTGTGAGATGACGAGGTTGGCACAGGATAGAATGGTATTTACGGCTCTTGTACATAGAGTCACTATGAATTGCAAATGACTCACTGGCACGTAACAACAACAAAACAATAATGAAATATTATTAAAAGCTATACATTAATAAATGTGAAAACCTAGAACAATATCATTAGTAGCACATGCAAGCAAGATTCTGCTGATAATTATCCAAAAATGTTTGGGACAATATGTCACCAGAGAAATGCCAGATGAGCAGGCTGGATTTAGAAGAGGTCATGGTACTAGGGATATTATAGCTAATGATAGATGGATCTTAGCACAAAATGAAGAATACCAGAAGAATGTGTATCTGTGCTTCATTGCCTATGCAAAGGCTTTTGACTGTGTAGATCATAGCAAGCTGTGGCTGACTCTGAGAAGAATGGGAATCCCAGAGCATTTGATCATTCTAATGTGACTCCTATACTTGGTCCAAGAGGCAGTCTTCAGAACAGAGCAAGGAGACACTACATGGTTCAAAATCAAGAAAGTGGTTCGTCAGGGATGTATTTTGTCTCCATACCTTTTCAATCTGTATGCAGAACAGATCATTCGAGATGTTGTGCTTATACAAGAAGTAATGTGGCATCAGGATTGGTGGAAGAGTTATCAACAACCTGCATTATGCAGATGACATAACCCTGCTCACTGAAACTAAGGAGGACCTGAAGCACTTGCTAAAGAAGGTCAAGCACTGCAGCCTTCAAAATGGATTGAAGCTCAACATCAAGAAAACAAAGATTCTCACCACTGGGACAATTGACAGCATCAGTATGGATGGTGAAGAGATTGAGATAGTTAACAGTTTTAGTTTACTTGGCTCCACAGTCAACACTCTCGGTAACAGAAGCCAGGAAATCAGGAGACGAATTGCACTGGGAAAGTCAGCTGTGAGGGACCTCTCAAGAGTACTGATGTGCAACGACGTCAGGCTGGAGACTAAGGTGCGCCTGATCCAGGCTATAGTATTTGCAATTACATGCTATGCATCAGAGAGTTGGACTAGGGATGATAGAAAGAGATTTGATGCCTTTGAGCTTTGGTGCTGGAGAAGAGTGTTGAATATATCATGGACTGCTAGGAGAACAAACAGGTTTGTCCTGGAGAAGGTGAAGCTGGAATGCTCCTTGGAGTCAAGGATTCTGAAGCTTCATCTGACATACTTTGGGCATGTTGCAAAGAGGGACTAGTCCTTGTAGAGGGACATCATGTTTCGCAGGGTGGAGGGGTAGCGAAGGAGAGGAAGACCTTCTTTGAGATAGATCGATTCTGTCACTGGAGTGGTGGGAATGAATCTGAGATGGCTAGGTTGGCACAGAATAGAATGGCACTTAGGGCTCTTGTACGTAGGTCGCTATGAGTCACAAATAACTCCATGGAACATAACAACAGCAACAACAACAGAGGAAATAGACAAATTCGCAGACACTCTAACCATACCCAGATTGCCATGTACAGACCCATCACAAAAGAAGAAAACGAACAGGTAATAAAATGACTCCCTCATAAAAAAAAAAAAAAGTTTTGGCCAAATGGCTTCATAGCTAAATTCTACTGAACATCAAATAAAAAATATCAACAATTCTACTTAGATTATTTCAAAAAATAGAAAAAGAACCAACATTCCCAGAGTTATTCTATGAAGCAAGCATGACTCTAAAATCAGCACCAGGCAAAAATATTAATAAAAAAAGAAAACTACAGACAAATAGCTGTCAGGATCAAGATGCAAATAACTTTAATAAAATCCTGGCCAATAGAATCCAAAAGTATGTTAAAAAACAAAAACAAGAAAGCATTTATCATAACCAAGTCGGTTTCATAACAGGTATGGAAGGATGGCTTAGCATAATAAAAACAAAGTAGTTCATGACATTAACAAAGCAAAGAACAAGAAAGACATGATTCTATTAATTAATACACAAAAAGGACTTTGAGAAAATTTTACCTTCTTTCCTGATTAAAATACTCAGCAAAAATAGGAATAGAAAGGAATTTACTCATCATAGTGAAAATGTATATGCAAACCCCAAAGCCTACATCATTCTCAGGGTAGAAAAATTAAAGGAATCCCCCTTGTGGACACGGACCAGGTGAGGATGTTCACTTTTATCATTTCTATTAAATCAAAACAGAATACTGAAGAGCAACAATGTCAATCTGGAGACTAAGGTGCACCTCTTCTAGGCAATAGTCTTTGTAGTTACTTGCTATGCATCAGAAAGCTGGACAATGACTATGGATGATAGAAGGAGAATTCATACTTTTGAGCTGTGGTGCTGGAGAAGAGTATTGAATATACCTTGTACTGCCAGGAGAACAAACAGGTTCACCCTAGAGGGTGGAATCAGGTTGATCCTTGGAGGGAAGATTCTGAAGCTTCGTCTGACATACTTTGGGCATGTTGCAAAGAGAGATCAGTCCTTGGAGAGAGACATCATGCTTAGAAGGGTGGAAGGACAGTGCAAGAAAGGAGGACCCTTGATGAAATGGATTTATTAAGGACTAGGGTAATGAGGGTAAGTGTGTCAGGGACAATAAGGTTGGTACAGGATAGAGTAGGGTTGAAGGCTATTGTACATAAGGTTGTTATGAGTCTCAAGTGACTCAATGGCACCTAACAACACCCACATTATTCAGTACTGTACTGGAAGTACTTGCTTGGTCAGTACAACAAGAGGAGGAAACAAGAATCATCCTTATTTGTAAAGAGGTTTTAAAATTGTTGCCAAATTAAAACAGTATGATAGTGTACATAGAAAACCCAAAAATCTCACGAAAAAAACTCCCCTAAGATATATTTATTTGTATACTGGTTTTCATAGCAGTATTATTCACAATAGTAAGAAGATGGAAATTGTTCACATGTCCTTCCACAAATGAATGAACTGAGACATTATTGTACATTCACATGTTAGAATACTACACAGATCTCAGGAGCAACTGTTTTGAATATCATATAACATGAGAGAGGCTAGAGAGCATTATATTGAGTGATGTATCCCCGTCTAATAGACCAATATTTTAAAAATAGAGGGGCAACTAGTAATAAGTGTATAAAATATACAAAGAGTTAAGGGGAGGGAGCGGGGAGGGGGACAAGTCACAACTTTACAAATTTTGGAGGAAGAGGGTGAATGAATTTAGAAGGATTCAGTGGGATCTGAAAAAGACAGGGTAATAGTGGGTATAAATCAATGGTGATTAATTTTATAAGACACAATGTATGAGAAAGATAGTGTAAGTCACAATGTGAATGAAGAAACATTAGGAATGCAATGTACATGAATGAAAATTATTATAATTTAAAAACTCAATATGTTTTCCACATACATACACAAGATAATAATACAGAAAGCACTTTATCTTGATCTATTTCCATTTAAAGACTAGACATAATTGTTATTCATGATAAAATGATGGATAGTAACATACTATAACCATTAGAGAATAAAACAGATATTGTTTGAAATAGTTTGAAAAACTATAGTAAGTACTA
>NW_006400097.1:391379-393940 GCF_000299155.1 Elephantulus edwardii | reverse complement strand
GTAAGTACTAAAAACAAGTAACATACTATAACCATTAGAGAATAAAACAGATATTGTTTGAAATAGTTTGAAAAACTATAGTAAGTACTAAACTACAGTAAGTACTAAAAACAAGAAAACACACAGAAGCTGCTTCCCTGTTAAGGTACAGTAGACAAGTTTGTTGTTGTTGTTAAGTGCCGTCGAGTCACAGGTGACTCATAGCGACTGTATGAATGAAAGTCCTGAACACTTCTTGTATAACTTTCATCCTTTCTCCAGGTTCATAGGGTTTTCTGAAGCAAACTATTGTGGAAATGGATGTCACTCCTGCTTCCAAGCGTGTTTTAATCGGGGAGCTTCACCAAACACTGTCTGCCATGGGTAACCATTCTTGCATTTGACTCATCAGTGTCACAGTGTTCGGCTTCTCAACAACCAAGAGTTACCTCTGTACAGCAAGTGGACATACCAGGGTTACACAACCTAGAAGAATGTTTCACCAAAAAAAAAGGCTGTCCCGAGGGCCTATGGCCCTCAGGCAAGATAGGATTTTTTTTTTTTTTAAGTTGGGTTGTTTATTTTTCATTTCAATGAACATCTACAGAGATTTGGAGATTCCGTTCGTGAATGGAATGCCAGATAGGATTTTAAACTAGGACCTGGAGCAGGCTCGACTCCATCCTTACTTAGGTTTACTCTAAGAGTCAGGGCCCTCCTCCTTTGAAGGTCAAAAAGGACAGTAACAAACAACGTGAAAGACCGCAGAAACTTCCCTCCCCTGACTTCGACCAAGAGGAGCCGCCATGGAGGGAGACGCCAGCCATCCCACCCGCTTGGCCAGCTGACTTCCAGAGTGTAGAAAGACTCCTGTCCCCAAGTCTCGTGAAGGACTTTAAGTTAGGGCCTGGAGAAGACAAGTTTAGTCAAATTGTTTTGGGTTTGTGTATCTTCAACTCAGAACCAATCCATAGCTGACCCTCTAGAGAATTTTCAGAGGCAGTTAATTACATGGGAGGATATTGCCTATCTTTGCCCCATGGTGAAGTTCGTGTGTTCTAACCATATGCTTTTGGAATTGCAGTGTAGATTCTTACCACTAGACCACCAGAGCTCCTATTCAAAGTATGCACAACTGAAACTACAGAAAATGTAAATTTGAAACATTTTGAAATGGAAAGAATAAAAAAAAAAAAAAGAAATGGAAAGGATAGATTGCAAAGGAGAGAGGAAAATTTTAAGATCCTTGCCCGGAAAAGAGCAAATTGAAAATCAGTGTGTCAGAGCTGTTAGATATGTTATTATTTATTGTGGGAAAATGCATTTTTTTCTTTATACAGAGAGTTAAATGAAATTATACATCTCTCCTTCTTTCATTGGAGCTTTTGTATAAGAACATAAAGACTCGTAGATTCTCAGGGACAAGCAAAATGTTGTTTCTTTAAAATGCAACTATTATTTTCTCTTTTTCTGGGTGTGAAAAAAATGTCTAGAGTGTACTAGGTGTTTTTAAATTAGATCAAAAGAAAAATATGAATCACAAATTATGTTATATTCAAGTTATATTCATATTCTATCTTTCTGTCATTTCTCATCTTTGGTGTTTCTTTCCTAATTTTCTCTTCATATATAGTGGCAAATATCAGTCAAGCAGTTCATTCTTGGGTAAGACACTTAATCTGATTTTCTTCAAGTATAGATAGACTAAAGTGAACTGCTATGAATTCAAACGGAAAAAAATGTCCTACTTAACTCATTGTAATGCAGTCAAAATTGAATCATAATTTACCCTTCAGGAGGTTTTCAGACTGTCATTTGCGCTGGAGGAAATTACCAATCTTTCTCCCATGAAGCAACTGGTGGACTCAAATAGCCTGGGATTTCAGTCCAACTTCTTACTAACTTAACTACTACCAAATGAGTTAAATATGATAAACAGTTTAGCTCTCTAAGTCATTTTTTTCCCTCGAATGTAAAATGCAGACAATATGTATATATGTTTACTGTATTGGCAAAATTGATAAACTATCTGTAGAAAAGTCAAGAAAGACCCATATCTCACACCATACACAAAACCCAACTCAAAGTGGATCAAGGCTCTATGAGTAAAACAAAGGATTATAAACTTCATCACAGCAAAGCTTAGAAGATCTCTTGAAGCCCTAATACAAAATATGAACAGTCTTTCAAGCATCCTACAAAACTTACAATCAGGAGAGAATAAATTAGATGAAATTAACCTTCTAAGAATAAAATCCCTAGGTACATTAAAACAAACAAACAAACAAAAAACACAACAACCCTTCTCCAACAGGGTAAAGAGGAAAGCTACAGATTGAGAGAAAAAAAAAAAAATTGGTAATGACTTGTCTTATAAGGGACTCAAATTTAAAATTTATAGAATACTCCAGCAGCTCAACAAGACAAAAGTAAACAACCCAATCGCAAAACGGGGACAGGATATGAACAGACATTTCACTAAAGAAGACACTCAGATGGCTAACAAACACATGAAGAAATGTTCCAAATTCCTGGATCTAAGAGAGATGTAAATCAAAACAACTATGAGATGTTATCTTACA
>NW_006400097.1:389557-391084 GCF_000299155.1 Elephantulus edwardii | reverse complement strand
TATATTCGCACAATAAAATACTATGCAGCTCTGATAATACAAGGAACTCATAAAATATTATACAAAATGTGTGACCCTAGAGAACATTATGCTGAGAGAAATATCTCAGTCACAGAAGGAGAAATAGTACATGATGCCACTGTTGTAGAGCTGGACTGACATGGGGATTGTGGAAGGCACTGAGGAAAGAGGGGGTAAATAATGAACACCGCGTTGTGAGAGATGAGGGAAAGAACCATCTAAAAGGAATACATGATAAGGCATAGTTTGCATGGAAACAGTCCAGAATAAGAGGTGCATAGCAAAGTGAACTGGGGTGAGGTGGAGAGAGGAAATTTTGCAATAATAAATGAATGGAAATACAAGATTTCTGTAAACTTTTGTTAAAATCACAATAAAAATATTTCTAATGCAAAATTGTATCAAAATATATGCTTAGTAATATAGTTGAACATAGTTAAGCACTCATTAAGCAGTTCAGATCCATATTTTTAATAATACTGTTGAAAATAGTATATCTCTCAAATAGCATATCTCATGATATTTGTGAAAGTAAAATTACATATCTTAAAGTTTAAATCCAATTCTATTTTCTAAGAAAATGTGATTACTTTTCTAGTATTGTTTCAAGTGTTATTAAAATTTTGTTATATTAATTTGGAAAGAAAAAGACAAATGAAAAACTAAAATAAATTAAAAAGATAAGTGCATTTAATTGGCCATCCAATTCCAAAATATAACAGGCCTGAGCACTCAAATTTGGAAACACAAAGGAGGAGAAGAACACTTGTAAGCAGAAAGTAATGACTGGAATGTCAAATGGGAGAAGCATGAATGTAGGAAAATTGGACATCAGTAAGAAAAAAATGGAACACTTATATATTGACATATTAAATATTGGGGAAATGAGATGGATTACTATGGGACATTTTGAATCATGTAATCATACGATCTACTACACTGGAGATGAAACAGTGAGAAAAAACAACAGGATCACTTTCATAGTTAAGAAGATTGTTTCTAGATCCATCTTGAAATATAATATTGTGAGTGACAGGGTAATATCCATACCCATACAAGTAAGACCTGTTAATACCACTATCATTCGAATTCATGCACCAACAACCAGAGCCAAAGAGGAGGATATAGACTATTTCCACCAAATTTGGAATCAGAAATTGATCAAACATGCAACCAAGATGCATTAATAATAATGGGAGATTGGAAGTAAAAGTTAGGAACCAGAAAGAAGGATCAGTAGTTGCAAAGCACTGACTTGGTCACAGATATGAGGCTGAGAATAGAATGATAGAATTCTGCATCATCAATGATTATAGAAAATAAATACATTTTATAAGAAAATGTACTAAGTCTTATTTTTATCCTAACAAACTATAGCTAATGTTTAGAAGGATGGGAATGTCAAAACACTGAGCTGTGTATTTACAAAATCTTTGTCTAGACAAGAAACTGTTGTCAGAACAGAGCAAGGAAGCACTCCTGCATGGTTTAAAATTTTTTTAAAAA
>NW_006400097.1:387061-388937 GCF_000299155.1 Elephantulus edwardii | reverse complement strand
AAAAAAAAAAGTTCAGTCAATCTTTATGCTTACTAAATCATTTTAGAAACTGGACTTTATGAAGAACAGTTTGGCATCAGGATTGGCGAAAGAATCTTCAACAACTTGTGTTATACGAATTATGCAAATTTGTTGCCTGAAAGTAAGAAGGACCTGAAACTTGCTGCAGAATATCAAGGAGTTGCAGCTTTCAATATGGATTATATTTAAATATCAAGAAAACAAAAATCCCCACCAATGGGCTTATAAGCAAGGAAAAAAGATAGAAATTACCAACAATTTTATCTTACCTGGATCATCAGTTAACACTCTTGGGACCAGCAGTCAGGACTTTAGGATTTATGTAGCACTGGGAACATCTGTTATCAGGGATCTCTCCAAAGCCCTCAAAAACAATGAAATTAGTTTAAAGACTTTGCTATGTATTCCTAATTCAAACTACAGTCTTTCTAATCTGCTCTTCATCTAAGTGCTAGACAATAAGTAAGGATGGCAGGATAAAAACCAGTGCATTCGAGTTGTGGTATTAGAGAGCTGCAATGAATAACACATGTACTGCCATAAAAACCTATGTCTTGGTGAGAAAGCAACTAGAATATTCCTGAGATACAAAGATGAAGAAGCTCCATCTCAATTATTCTGGACATGTTAGATGTTGTTACATGTTTTGTGGAGTCACCTGTGATTCATAGCGGCCCTATATACAGTAGCTCTGAATCCTGCCCAGTCCTGAGCCAGTCTCACTAATTCCACCACACCAAGCCCCATTGTGCCATTTACTATACCAAACCATTTCCTCTGGAGTCTTTCTCTCCCATGCTGTCCCTCCACCTTTCTAAGCATGATATCTTTGTCCAAGGACTTGTCTCTCCTGGTCACATGCACAAAGTATGTAAAAGGGAGCTTCAAAACCCTAGCCTCCAAAAAGAAACTTGGTTTCTTACTCTCTAAGATAGACCTATTTATTTTCTTGGCAGTCCATGGTATCATCAATACTCTTCTCCAGCACCACAATTTGAAGATATCAATTCTTCTGTTATTCTTAGTCTTTATGGAGCTTTCTGAAATATACGTGAAGACCATGGCATGGATTAGGCACATCATAGTCTCTAGACAGACATAATTGCTTTTTAGCACTCTGGAGAGGTCCCTAAGAAGAGATTTTCCCAGTGTAATTAGTCTTTTAATTTCCTGACTGCTGGTATTAAGAGTGTTGTGGACCCTAGCAAGCTATAATTGTTAACAAACTCAATCTTTTTTTCATCTATCATGGTGCTATTAATTGTCCCATTGGTGAGAATCTTTGTCTTCTTCCTGTTGAGCTTCAATTCATATTGAAGACTAGAGTCCTTCAGCACTTAATAACAAGAGAAATAAACGCTGATTTAGAGCTTAAAAATGAAACAGAGGTTGGGGGGGGAAAGAATGCATTCAATAAGTCAAAATTAAGTACTCTGAATTCAGGTAGAACATTTTTGGACTATAACAAAATATAAAGCCTTATTTGTCCACCAACTAAAATTGTATTGTTATATTTATAATTGTAGATTTGCTGCTTATGATCAATATTTGTTTTATTTATTTTCACTTATAAAGTAGATATAATCAAAGAATCATATATGAAAAGTGATAAAGATATTTGAAAGGAAAAAAAAACCAAACACCCAAACAACAAAATTACAGTCCTTGACCTTCTGCAACAAGCACTGCAGGTAGTCTTCAGTTTCAGCAAGCAAGATTGTATCATTTGCAAATCGTAGGTTGTTGATGTGTCTTCCTCAAGTCTGATGCCACATTCCTCCTCATAAAGCTCTGCTGCCCGAATGATCTGTTCTACATACAGGTTGAAAAGGAATGGCGGCAGGATGCATCCCTG
>NW_006400097.1:378797-386614 GCF_000299155.1 Elephantulus edwardii | reverse complement strand
CAAGTAGTTGTCTTCCAGACTTTTTGGCACAACTTGGTGAGCACATTTAGTAATCTGTTGAAATACATCAGTAGTATTCCATGAATTCCTATGGTTTTATATTTTGTCCTTCTGAGCAGCCTGAACTTCCTCCTTTATCACCATTGCCTCATGCTCATATTTTGTTTCTTTAAATTCTTCTATGTCAGCTAATTCTTTTTTGTACAATGACTCTGTATACTCTTTCTACCCTTTAATGCTTCCTGAATCATTCAATATTCTTCCTATAGTATCCATAAATGTTGTAACTTGTGTCTTGAATTTATTAGTTCCTTCACCATAAGAAATGCTGAGTGAGTATATCGTTTTTGATATTATGATTCCAGCTCCTTGCACATTTCATTATAATGCTTTGTCTTGTTTTCCCAAGCAGCTCTTTTAAATCTTGTATTCAGCTCCTTTTTTCCCTGTGCTTTGGCTTCTCTGCATTCTATTACAATATTCAGAGTCTCTTCTGATATCCGTTTTGGTCCTTCCTTCTTCCTTCTTTGTAATAACCCTTTGCATTCTTCATTAATATCTTCTTGATATCTTCCCACAGCTCATCTGGTCTTTGTTAGTTAATGTTCAAGGACTCAAATTTATTCCTGATTTTGTTTTCAAAGTCATGAAGGATAGACACAAGGTCAAATTTTGATTCCTGTGGTTATGACTTAACCGTCTTTGTCTTTAATTTGAACTTGCATATATGTAGTTGTTGGTCTGTTCCACAATCAGTGCCTGGCCTAGTTTTCACTGCTGATATTGAACTTTCCCAGTGATTCCTTCCACAGATGTAATTGATCTGATTTTTCTGTATCTATCCTATGAGGTGAAATCCATGTGTATAGTCTGTGTTTATGTTTCTTATAAAAGGTATGTGCTATAAATAAAACATTGTGTAGAATTCTATGATCTATCCCCAGCATCATTTCTGGCACCAAGTCCATGTTTCCAACTATTGATACTTTTTCCTAGTTCACAACTTTTGCATTCCAGTTACCCATTATTATTAATGCATCTTGTTAAATAGTCAATTTCTGACTGCAACAGTTCATAGAAATCATCTCTTTCCTCCTCTTTTGCTCTGGTTTTTGGGGTATAAATGTGACTGATAGTGGTATTAACAGGTCTTTCCTTTACGCATATGGATTATACTGTCACTAACAATATTGTATTCCAAGATGGATCTAGAAACAATCTTTTTAACTATGAAAGCGACCTCATTTTTTTCTCATTTTTTCATCTCCAGTGTAGTTAATTAGATGATTATCTGATTTAAATATCTAGTTTTCCTACATTCATGCTTCTTGCATTTCATATTCAATCATTCGGTTTGTGGTTTTTTTTTTTTCTTAGAACTATTCCTCCACCTTTGTGTTACATGTTAGTAGGAAAGGCTATTCCTTGGAAAGATACATCTTACTTGGGAAAGAGGATAGTTAACAGAGGAGAGGAAGATCCTCAATGAGATGAATTAATACATTGTGTATGGCAAGGGACTCAAATGTATCAAGGATGATAAAGTTGGTACAGGTAGGGCAGAGTTCATATTTATTGTTCTTAAGTTTGTTACAAGTCCTACTCTACTTGATAGCCTTCAAAAACAACAAGTCTATCTTGGGGAGGATTTTACATTATTTTATTTGAAGCTATTTTATTGATTTTTTTCCCTCTGTAGGGCAAAATTCTGCTAGCTTGCTTGTATACACACAATTAATATGTGAAAGAAATAGGACATGATCCTGTAAATTCTGTTGTAAAAGCTTGTACCAGTAAATTAAAATATTGTTAAGTCCTTGGCTTAAGTGTATCCAAAATTAAGAATATCAATTATATTGCATTCTCTAACAGAACACAATAATTATCATGTTCTTTTCAATCTAGTTTAAAATAGCTTTGGCTAATTTGTTTTCATATTTGTGTCTGATCTAGAATGCTGTCACTTGTTTTAATAATTCTTGTATAAATTCTCAACAAAAAAAATTAAAATTTTTTATTATCATATGAGAAGTTTCAAAATAATGTGCTTCCTGAATCTGAGAGCTAGGCAATGAATACGGAAAACAGAAAAATAATTGATACCTTTTGTCTGTGCTTTTGGTGAAATGTTCAGAACACTGAACATCCCATAGACGGCCAAGAGAACTAACAGATATGTCTTGGAAAGGGTGAACCTGAAGTACTTTTTGCAGGCAAGAGTGATGAGGCTTCACTGCACATACTTTAGGCATTTTGCTAGGAGAAAGACATTTCACTGGAGAAAGACATGATGCTGTGAAGTGTGGAGGAGTGGCAAAAAGGAGAAAGACCCTAATGAGGTGGATTGACATTCTGACTGCTGCACTGGGCTCTGTATGTTAGGAAGTGTGTGGATGGTGCAGAAGAGAACAGGTTACAAATCTTTTATTCATAGGGTCATTATGAATTGTACTCTACCAGATGGCACCTAATGATGACAATAACAATTTCACAAGATACTATTTTTAGATAGTCCCGAATGAGATTATATTTATCAATACAAAATTATGTACATGGACTTTTGCTGTGAATGGCTCCAAGTTTCCTTTTAAAATATAATATCTTTGAGAAACAGGTACAATTAATGGATATTCTACAAATGAAATGTGTATAACCAAAAAGTGACATATCGCTGGTAGGTAGTTGTTGCTCCTTGGTAAAAAGACAAGTAATCATGTATTAAAAACCCACGGGCACATCAGCAATGAGTTGGTTTTTACCCTATTGCTGTGACTGAGTCAGTTATACAAATCACATTCTTTATTTTCTTAGGGATACTATATTACAATATATTCATTACATTGTGTTTCACAGAAACTTACAGAAACAAATCATCTTTAGAATAAAATAATTACTGCTTTTTTAACTCTTTATTTGTATTGCTGCTTCTCCAAGTATAATGTTCTTGTCTAAGGATAGGCCTTTTCTAATGATATGAACAAAGTATATAATAGGAAATCTCATTATCTTTGCTTTAAGGAGTAGTCTCAGTACACGTCTTCCAAAAAAGGCTTGTTTATTATTTTGGAAACTCATGATAGAGTTAATATTCTTTCCCCAATTCTCCATTCAAAAGCATCAATTATATAGTCTTATTGAGTCATTGTTTAACTTTCACATGGATATTTAGCAATTTAAAATACCATGGTTTGAGTAATGCTTGGGTCAAACTGACTCAAGCTTTTTATTACTTTTAAAAGATCCTCAGAATTCCTCAATGCAATACATTGTTTGAATTCTTGACTGCTGCTTATATTTGTTGGTTTTGGGCAATTGTGAATCCAAGTAAAAGAAAATCATTTATAACTTCAAAGCTTTCTTCATTTATCATAATCTTGTCTCTATTTCTGATTGTAATGATTTTGTTTTGCTTATGTTGAGGTGTTATCCATGGTAAAGGCTGTATAGTCTGTGATGTTCAGTAAGTGCTTCAAATCCTTGTCAGTTTCTTAAAGCAAGGTTATGTTGTCTGTACAATACAAGATGTTGATGAATCTTCTTCAGATCTTGATGTCATATTTTTCTTCATATAGTTAAGATTCTCTGATCATTTGCCTAGCAGAAGATTGAGTTGTAGTTGTTAAGTGTTGTCAAATGTTTTACTACTTATAGCAAACCTGTGAACAGTTGACCTAAGCCCTGCCCTACTTTGTGCCATCCTCCTCATCTCTGACACAGTAGAGCACCTTGTTGAAGTCACGGTGTCAATTCAAAGATCCTCCATTTTTCCAAGAAAACTTCAAAAATTAAATGGCTTTTCTGGCATGAATGCTTTCCTAGAATGCTCCTAGAAGTGGCTAATAAGGTTTGTGTTAACTGGAGAATGAGGGAAAAGGGAAGCAGAACAGCAGTTGAAAAAGAAAGCAGATCTTATTGCCCTTTCCTAGGTAGGGAGGGACTGAAGTGTCCCACTCAATCAATGTGGGGTGGAGGGAGGGGTAAGACAAGAATAAATCAACCTTCTCTACATCATAAGAAATGTGCCTGCTGCATGGAGATAGGTCACTAGAAAAATGAATGTTCCTACAGGCAGCTTGGTGTAGTACTTTAGCAGAAACCAAGGCCAGGGAGAGACTCTAGATTATTTAATGTGGAAAGGAACTCATTCTTTGAAGATTGAAGCCAACCAGATTTGTAAGCCTAAAGTCTGAGTGAATGAAGGCAGACAGGAAGCAGATTAAAGAGCTTCTGGGTGCTGTGAGGTTCTCCCAAATATGCATACCAAACTTTGCAGTACTGGAAAAAATCACTGTATAAAGCTACAAAATGGGGATGAAAAAGAGTAAACTGAATGGGGAACTAATCAGCAAAGGGCTTTTGAAAAACTAAAATAGAAGCTACAAGTAGCTCCAGCTTTAGAACTTCCTGACATTGCCAAACTTTTAAACAGTATGTATCAGAAAGAAATAAGGTGGCTGTAGGGTATTCACTCAGAGACTTGGCTCCAGGACTAGACCAGTTGCCTACTTGTTCAAACAGTTGGATGGGGTTTTGCAAGGCAAGCTCCTCTGCCTGAAAATACTAGGACTACCACTGTGCTAGTACAAGAAGTAAATGAGCTGATTCTGAGCTAAGACTCAAAGATTCACTACCCTCACATAGTAGTCACCATTCTGAACACAAAAGGGCATCACTAGCTAACTAATTCATGCCTCAGCAAGTATCAAAGCCTGTTGTGTGATAACCTGCTGTTGTCTATCAAGATCTTGTCTTTACTAAACCAGGTCACTTTGCTTCCTGTCAGCAACAAAGAGCCGGAGTCTGACTGTGTAGAGATTATTGAAGCTGTGTACTTGAGCTGACCAGATCTATCAGACCAGTCCCTAAGAGATCCAAATCAAGAACTCTATGTGAATGGGAGCAGCTCTGTCAGCTCCACTGGATACAGGTGAGGAGGCTACACTATGGTTACTCTAACTGAGGTAACTGAGATAAAACCTTTGCTTAGGGGACACCTGCCCATAAAGCTCAACTGATGACACTAACTCACACCTTAGAGCTAAGTGCAGGGAAAGGTGTAAACATTTACAAAGACTCAAAATTTGTTTCCTCATATTACATGTACACAGAGCTATATGTAGGGAAAAAGGACTCGTGACAGCAAAGGGAAAGATTTAAAATATTCAGGTGAAATTCTGCAACTGTTTGAGATGGTTTGGAAACCTAAAAAAG
Source organism: Elephantulus edwardii (assembly GCF_000299155.1). NCBI lineage: Eukaryota > Metazoa > Chordata > Mammalia > Macroscelidea > Macroscelididae > Elephantulus > Elephantulus edwardii. The sequence continues at coordinate 381,403 of NW_006400097.1, read as the reverse complement.
CAGAAGTTATTAAATCCAAGGGATATCAGAAAGCAGAGATCCCAGAGGTAAAAGGAAAGGTGAAAGCAGATGCTGAAACACAAAGTGCAGCAACCTTCAATTACTGAACACCTTCTATCAACTGTCTAATCCCCCTGACATCAGCCATGACCCCTGTGTATTCAAAGGCAAGAAAAGATAAATAAAGCAAGAAAAAGTCACAGACATAGGAGAAGGAAAAAAAGAAGCTGCCACATAGGAAAATAATACTACTCAGAAATTATCCCAGTTTTGTATTATGTCTCCAAATTGAATCTGACAATCGACCAATTTCTGGAGCAGAAGTAGTGCAGCTGGAATTTTGGACATCACCTGGAAAATGGAAGCAACTTACAGACCTCAGAGCTTGGGAAGGGTAGTGTACATGAATTGGACTCTTAAAGCAGCGATGTTACAAATCAACACTAAGATGGGTCCAGACTTTGCCACTGGTACTGTTCAAAGTCAGATGTACTCCCATTAAAAGGTCTGGATATTCCCCTTACAAGATAATGTGTAACATGTCTCCACTAATTCTCTGCAATTCATCAAGCTCTCAAAGAGTTAGCAGAAATAGACAGTTCGAAGCCTTAGGGAGAAAAACCAAGGAAATCTCAACATGGGTGACTGACTGACTCCTGTCATCTTTTGCACCTGTTCATATCTTTTCTTCAGGAAATTATGTCTGTGTAAAAGACCCCTGTTAAGCTCCAGTGAGAAGGACATTACACCATCATTCTAATTACATCCCTACAACCAAGGTAGAAGGGATCCCTGCCTGAATTTACCACAGATGACTATATAGGTCCTTGTCTGTGTGGGAAGCAGAGATCAACCCAGACAATCCTTGCAAGGTAACACGGAGGAGAACAACTAGCCTTCCTTCAGCCACAACCAGAATCTGAAGATCTATGCATGGCTGAAGCACGAAGCCAGCTGCCATGAGACTCATCTTAATGAAAATTTAGGATAGGGAAAAGTGAGGAAACCTATTTGATTTATGTGGTCATATCACTATTGTGGATCAAACAGTGACTACCACAACACTTTCCTATAGTTTCTATGAATGTTAAGGCACTGTCCTGGGAAGTTGTACCTAAAACTCCATTCAGTTCTCCATATGTGCCTATGTGCCATCCTGGAAGGAATACACAACTGTTATGGTCTGACTGAGTGTCCTACTCTTGTCTTTGAGGTTTTGATGAATAAAAACATTCTGCCCCCCCCCCCCCCCAGCCAGTGCTGGCCTTGTTGGGTCCCTTGTTGCTTAAACTAAGGTTAAAGGAAACCCAGTGATAACATTAATATGTGATGTTTGTAAAACCATTAGTTATTCCAGGGGCCTCATATGTAGCTTTCTAAGCTGAAGAAGAAGCTATTGCTGTTGTTGTTATGTGCCAAAGAGTTGCTTGTAACTCACAGCGACCTTATGTACAAGAGCTCTAAACCCTGCTCTATCCTGTGCCAACCTCAGCATCTTCAACACTCTCATTCCCATCACCCCAATCATAGGATCGATCCATCTCATTTAAGGTCTTCCTCTCCTGCATTGTCTCTCCACTTTCCCAAACATAATGTCCTTCTCTAAGGACCAGTCCCTCCTTGCAACATGCCCAAAGTATGTCAGAGGAAGCTTCAGAATCCTTGATTCCAAGGAACTTCACCATCTCCAGGACGAAACTGTTTGTTCTCCTAGCAGTCTACGGTATATTCAAAAGTTTTCCAGCACCACAGTTCAAAGGCATCAATTCTCTTTCCGTCATCCCTAGTCACTGTCCAACTCTGACACATAGCAAGTAATTGCAAATACCATGGCGTGGATCAGGCTCACCTTAGTCTCTAGCCTGATGTCATTGCTCTTCAGTAATCTGGAAAGGTCCCTGACAGCTGACTTTTTCAATGCAATTCATCTCTTGATTTCCTGGCTGTTGGCACCAAGAGTGTGTTGACTGTGGAGCCAAGAAAACTAAAACTTACAACTATCTCAATGTCTTCACCATCCATACTGTTGCTGCCAATTGGTCCAGTGGTGAGAATCTTTGTTTTCTTGATGTTGAGCTTCAATCCATTTTGAAGGCTGCAGTGCTTGACCTTCTGCAGCAAGTGCTTCAGACCCTCCTCCTCCTCAGAAGAAGTTACACAAAAGAAAATAAGTACCTTCGTGAGGTAGGCATGTGGTTCTTTCTAGAGTGTGATTATTGGAGTTATGTCAAAGGGGCCACCTGAAAAATAAAGCATCAAAAGACACTCAAGTGCTCTTTAAAAAAGAAGTAATCTTATCTAATTACCAAACACATCAGTACAACCTCTTGCAATTGACTCACTCTGTCTCAAAACCCACAATGGCATAACAAAGTGGCTATGACTGGCAGTGGATGGGAAAAGGCTAGCTTCCAACACTGATAGTGTTATGAAGAGGCAAATCCAAAATCTCTATAAGATTGCTTTCCAAGTGTTCTATTCTTTTTATGACAGGTTTTAAAAAAGTCTTTCTCAAATTCCAGGAATTGGCTGAAGATACAGCATAACCTTTAAATGTATCTTCATGTTATGTTTATGGAGGCATCCTTATTGGAGATCAGTGGTCA
>NW_006400097.1:344175-370884 GCF_000299155.1 Elephantulus edwardii | reverse complement strand
TTTGGTAAGAGGAATGTTGTAAATGTGGATACATTTCCACTATTCCTCCTCCATAACACGATATAGTGTTATTAGCATGAGCAGTTATAAATCCATTGCCATCCTTAGTCTAACTTAATTCTTTTTTTTAAATTTAAATTTGTTATTAATTTCCAATGAGAACCAGAAAGGTAGAATAATGGTGGCCATGGTATCTGAGGTGATTATTTTTATAAAACACAATGTATGGGAATGATTTTATGAAATACCATGTGAATACAGGAATGTATGAAACACAATGTATATAAATGAAACACAATTTATACCAAATTTCTATGCAAACCAATATAAATTGAAAATAATTTAAAAAATAATAATCCAATTTATAAAGTAATATGAAAGAGATACTTATCATAGTTGTTGTTGTTATATGCTTTCATGCTGCCTGCGACTCATAGCGACCCTCCAGAATTCTTGCCTCTGAGGAGAAGCCCGGTCTCACTCTCTCACGGACAAACTTGTTTGTTCTCCTAGTAGTCAGTGGTATAGTCAATACTCTTCTCCAGCACCACAGCTCAAAGGTTTCAATTCTCCTTCTATTGTTGTGGTTGTTATTTTCCTTCAAGTCCCTGTGACTGATAGCTGCTCTGTGTACAACAGCCCTAAATTCTGTCCTATCCTGTGCCAATCTCACCATCTCCAACACACCTGCCCCTATTACTCTAGTCACTGAATCAATCCATCTCATTGAGGGTATTCCTCTCCTGCGCTGTCTCTCTACCCTCCCAAGCATAACATCCCTCTCCAAGGACTGGTCCCAACTTGCAACATTTCCAAAGTATGTCAGACAAAGCTTCAGAATCCTTGCCTCCAAGGGGCAGCGAGACTTCACCCTCTCCATGACAAACCTGTTTGTTTTCCTAGCAGTCCGTGGAATATTCAATACCCATCTCCAACACCACAGCTCAAAGACATCAATTTTCTTTCTATCATCCATAATAATTGTCCAACTCTCCAATGCATAGCAAGTGATTGCAAAGACCATGGCTTGCATCAAGCGCACCTTAGTCTCCAGATTGACATCTTTGCACTTCATCCCTAGTAATTGTCTAGCTTTCTGATCCATAGTAAGTACTCACAAAGGCTATGGCCTGGATCAGATGCACCTTAGTCTCCAGAATGACATTGTTGATCTTCAGTACTCTGGAAAGTTATGTGCCAGCAGACTTTCTCAATGCAATATATCTTTTAATTTCCTGGCTGCTGGTATCAAGAGCATTGACTGTAGAGACAAGCAAACTGAAGCTGGCAGCAATCTCAATCTCTTCATGATCCATCGTTATGCTGCCAATCAGCCCAGTAGTGAGAATCCTTTTTTTTTTCTTTCCTTGATGTTGAGCTTCAATCCATATTGAAGGCTGCAGTCCTTGACTTTCTGCAGCAAGTGTTTCAGGTCTTCCTCAGTTTCAACAAGCAGGGTTCTATCATCTGCATAATGTAGATTGTTGCTGAGTCTACTTCCATTCTTGATGCCACACTTTTCCTCATAGAGCCCAGCCTCATGGTTAATCTATTCCACATATAGATTGAAAAGATATGGAGGTGGGATATATCCTTAATGCACACCCTTCCCAATTTTCAACCATTCAGTGTTTCCTTCTTCTGTCTGATGACTGCCTTCTGGTCCAAGCATAGGTTTTGCATAAGTACAATCAAGTGTTCTGAGATTCCCATTGTTCTCAGAGTCAGTCACAGTTTTTTGTGATCCACAGAGTCAAATCCCTTTGCATAGTCAATGAAACATAGATTGACATTGCTCTGGTACTCTCTGTTTTCAGCCAAGATCCATCTGACACTAGCTATAATATGCTTAGTGCCGTGGCCTCTTCTAAGTCCAGTCTGCACTTCAGGCACTTCTCTGTTGATATACTGTTCCAGTCATTTCTGGATGATATTTCCCAAGAGTTTTGCTTGCACGTGATATCAATGATACTTTTCGACAATTTCCATACTCTGTGGCATCACCTCTCTTCAGAATGGGAACAAATATAGATCTCTTCCAGTAAGTAGGCCAGTTGGTTGTCCTTCAAATTAATTTCTCTGCACAACTTGGTGAGCACATCAGGGCAGCATCTGTTTGTTGATATGCCATGAATTCCTCAGGCCTTGTTTTTTTGACATTTTTTTCAGAGCATCTTTAACTTCTTCCTTCATCATCACATGGTTCAAAATGAAGAAGGGAGTGTATCAGGGTTGTATTCTCTCTCCATATGTTTTTAATCTCTATGCTGAACAAATAATCAGAGAAGACACACTGTATGAGGAGGAGTGTGACATCAGGATCTGAGGAAGACTCATGTACAACCTGTCATCCAGATTGTGAAATCTTGCTTCTTGAAATTGAGGAGGAATTGAAATACTTGTAGACTATTAAAGAATATAGCCTTCAATATAGATTGCATTTCAACGTCAAGAAAACAAATTTCTTTCCACTGGAACTATAAGTAACATCATGATAGATGGAAGCTGTCAACAATTTCATCTTACTTGGATCTATAATCAACATGCTTAGTACCAGCAATCAGTAAATAAGGAGACACATTGCCCCAGAAAGTCTGCAGTAGAGGATGTCTCCAAATTATTAAGAAGTAATAATGCCATTTTGAGGAATAAAGTGCATCTAATTGAGGCCTTGATCTTTCCCATCACTTTCCTATGCACCTGTGAGGTGAACGATGAATAAGGATGACAGAAGAGCAATTGATTCCTTTAAGCTGTGGTGTTGGAGAAGAACATGACAGGCACTGTTGAAAGAACAAAGATATGTGTCTTGGAGAAGGTGTAGCTGAGCGATCTTTGTAGGCAATGATGATGAGACTCCACCTCACATACTTAGGGCATGTTGCTATTGGGGGGAGCTTTGAGAGAGACATTATGTTCAGAAAGACAGAGGTATGATGAAGGAGAGATCTTCAACCAAGTGGATTGACTCATTGACCACCACAATGGCCACTAATATGTCAGAAAGTATGAAGATGGCACAGGACAGGGCAGGGTTTAGATCTGTTATTGATTGGGTCACTACGGGTCGTTCTCAAGTTGACGGAACCTAATAACAATAACAAATGCAATACATGAAATTATAAGAGATTTTGACTTTTCTCTTGCAGAGTAGTTGGTAGAGTCAACTGCTTGCTTTTGGATTGACAGAATGTCTTTCCTTTAATAGGCCACCAGAACTCCCTCTAAAGTTTAAAAGATATCTTCTTATTTCCTTCAGATTCTGACAACCCCAGTCATTTCTTAGGTTTTGAGAACTATATGAACTCATTGAAAAATTATGGCTTATTAGGCTGATATGAAGGAGCTGTTCACTAAACCTGGTCTCTCACTATGTATATTCTTCATCCTTCTCACTCCCACCTATTTCCTAATCAACATCTATGAGTAAAGTCTATAAGTAACATTACTGCACATCTAATGAACATTACATCTAAGTGATTCACAGATATAGAAACAGGAGGATGAGGAGTGGCATGTCTGACAATGTAGCTATCTCTCTATCTTTTTGTTTGTTTGCTTCTCTGTTCTAAGAATATTATTGATGGGAACAGTTCCCTTATATGAAGCAGGTAGAACTCAGACTAAGTGACCTCTATGTTGTATACTTGTACAGATGGTATCACAAGTGGTGAAATTTGTTGTTCCACATTCATAGAAACATAATTAAAATGTGAAAGTCTGCAGTTAGGGAATTCTCCAAATTGTTGAGGAGTAATGATGTCAGTAAGAGGACAGTTTTAATTTATCCTTTGTTCTTACAAAGTTGGAGAGAAAACTCAAAAGGTAACTTTTGCTGCTACTAAGATGGAAAGTCAGGGGTGTGTCCTGTCTCCATACCTTTTCAACTTGTATGCAGAACAGATTATCTGGGATGCTGGGCTCTATGATGAGAAGTGTGGCATCAGGATTCGTGGAAGATCTATTAACAATCTGCGTCACGCAGATGACACAACCCTGCTTGCTAAAACTGAGGAGGACCTGAAATGCTTGATGCAGGGGTCAAGGACTGCAGCCTTTAGTATGGATTGAAGCTCAATTTTAAGAAGACAAAGATTCTCACCACTGAACCAATTGGCAGCATCAGGATGGATGGTGAAGAGATTGAGATTGTTAACAACTTTAGTCTGCTTGGCTCCATGGTCAACACTCTTGGTACCAGTAGCCAGGAAATTAAAAAAAATGTATTGCAATGGGAAAGTCTGCTGTTAGGGACCTTTCCAGGGTATTTAAGAGCAATGGTATAATTCTGGAGACTAAGGTGCGTCTGATACAGGCTATGGTCTTTGCAATCACTTATTATGCATCAGAGAGTTGGAGAATGACTAAGGAGGATAGAAGGATAATTGATGCCTTTGAGCTGTGGTGCTGTAGAAGAGCGTTGAATGTACCATGGACTGCCAAGAAACCAAACAGATTGATCCTGGAGAGGATTAAACCAGGCTGCTTCAGGATTCTGAAGCTTCGTCTGACATACTTCGGACATGTTGTAAGGAGGGAGAGGTGCTTGGAGGGGGACATCATGCTTGGGAGGGTGGAGGGACAGCACAGAAGGGAAAGACCCTCTAGAGGTGGGTTGATTCAGTGACTGGGGTAATCGGGATCGGTGTGTCAGAGGCAGCGAGATTGGCACAGAATAGAGCAGGGTATAGAGCTATTGAACAGAGGGTCGCTATGAGTTGCAGGCGACTCGACGGCACATTATAACAATACAACAAGAGGGAAAGAAGGTTGAGAAGCCACTTTATGGCCTGAGTGATATGAAGAGGTAGAGAATGAAGATGAAACTGAAAATGTCTTTAAAACTCTATGAATCATGCTTTGTCCCAACTATGAGATAAACTTTAACAATGAATATGATGTAGGTGTAATATTAAGATATAAAAATGAGTCAGGATTTGTTGATTTAACTCCACTTGTTGTTGTTAAGTGCCCTTCAGTTCAATTGAGTACGACTCATAGCAACCTTGTGAACAAAAGATCTGAACCCTGCTCTCTGCTGTGCCATCCTCACACTTCCTGACACACAAGAGCAAATTGCAATAGTCCCTGTTTCAGTCTACTTCCTCTCCTTCGCTAACCCTCTGCCCTTCCCAGCATCATGTCCTTCTCTAAGGAATAGCACCTCTTAGCCACATATCCAAAGTATGTGATGCAAAGTCTCATCATTCTTGCCTCCATAGAGCTTCCTCTAGGTGCACCCTCTCTAAGACATATCCATTTGTTCTCCTGGCTATCCGTTGGATGTTCAGTGTTCTTCTCAAATACCACAGCTCAAGGGTTTCAATTAATCATCTATCACCCTTATTCATTGTCCAGCTCTAGATCCTTAGCAAGTTATTGGGAATATATTTGCCGGAATCAGACACCCCTCACACTGACATCATTACTCCTCAATAATTTGGAAAGGTCCATAAATGTACTTTTTCCCACTGCAATGTGTCTCCTTATTTCCTGGCTTCTGGTACCAAAGGTGTTAATTGTGGATCCAAGCAACATGAAACTGTTGACAATTCTAATCATCTTTCCATCCATTATGACACTGCATACATCGGTCCAGTGGTAAGAATCTTTGTTTTCTTGACATTGAAATGCAATTCATACTGAAGGCTGCATTCCTTGGTCTTCACTGCAACAAGTGCTTTAAGTTTTCCTTACTTTCAGCAAGCAAAGTTCTATCATCTGCAAGAAAAACAGATTATTGATGAGTCTTCCTCCATCCATGATGTCACACTCCCCTTCATAGAGTACAGTTTCTCAAGTAATTTGCTAGCATACACATTGATTAGAATCATGCTGTTTTTCCATGCTCTGTTTGCACAACAGCCTCCTGATCTAGTTATAGATTCCACATAAACACAAATAAATGCTCTAGGCTTTCCATTTTTCTCAATGTCACATATAGCAGTCAAATACCTTTGCATAGTCAATAAACCACAACCAGACATTATTCTGGTATTCCCTACTTCAGCCAGTATCCATCTAACATCAGAAATTATATCTGTGGTGCCGCAGCCTCTTCTAAATCCTGCTTTAACTTCAGGCTTTAATCAATTCCATCTGAATTTCAAGATCATGTTAAGAATAAGTTTGAGGCAAGGAACACCAATGATCATAGACCAGATAAATTGTGGGATTATAGCAAGGTATCTATCATCCATGAAGAAAAGAAAAGGTCATTACAAAAACAGATTAGAAAGAAAATATTGAAATGTATGTCAGAAGAGACTCCAAAGATTGCACTGGAACACGAAGGAGACAAAACAAAAGAAAAATATGTTGAAGTGAAAGAACTGAACAAAAGATTTCAAAGGTCAACTCAGGAGAAAAAAGCAAAGTTTTAAAATGGAATGTACAGAGAGTTGGGATTATCGAATAAAAAAGGAAGAATTTACTCTGCATTTCTCAAATTGAAAGAACTGAAAAAATGAATTTATCTTCATGTTACAATATTGAAAGATGTCAATGACCCAAAAACTTCAGAAGAAGATGGAGGGAATAAAGAAAATCACTGTACCAGAAAAAATTCATTGTTCTTGAAAAAATTCAGGGAGTATTATATAAACAAGAACCAATATTAATCAAGGAGGAAATAGAAGTTTTACTGAAGGCATTGGCCAAAAAAATTAAAATAAAATAAAATAAATAAAATGATGCCCAGGAATTGAAAGAATACCAACTGACTCGTTTCAAATAAAATATGCAGCCTTAGATGTGCTCACCAGTCTGCCAGGAAGTTTGGAAGAGTGCTGCCTGGCCAAAAGATTGGAAAAGGCCCAGTAAAGGTGATCCAGCTGAACGTGGAAACTATCATATAACATCATTAATATCACATGCATTCAAAATACTGGTGAAAAGTATTCAAAACCTGCTAGAAGGGAGCTCTGGTAGCCTAATGGCAAAAAGCTGTGCTGCGTTCCCAAAGGCTCACAGTTCAAATCCACTAGATGCTCCACTGGCAAAGGAGGGACAACCTTCTCCTGTGCCTGTTGGAACTGACTTCACTGTACACAACAACAACAAAACAAACAAAAAAATGGTAGAACATATGTACTCTAGGAATTGAATATTGAGATGTATTTTGTAGATTGTGGGAACTTGATATACTTGAAGGATATTGGTGTATCCTATGTAAAAATGTTAATAAATACTAGATGTTATAATTATGTTGTTGTTCTTAGGTGCCGTTGAGTTGAACACGACTCATAGCAACCCTACAAATAAAAGATCTGAAACCAGTCCTGTTCTGCTCCATCCTCACACTTCCTGACACACAAGAACCCATTGCAGTGGTCACTGTGTCAATTCCCTTGATTGAGGGTCTATCTATCCTTCACTGATCCTCCAGCCTTCCCAGCACCATGTCCTTCTCCAAAGAATAACACCTGTTAGCAATATGTCCTAAGTCTCATTATTCTTGCTTCCAAAGAGCACTGGCTGTACTCTCTTCAAAACATATCTATTACTTTTCTTGGCAGTCCATGGAATGTTCAGGGGTTTTTTTCCCCAACAACATAGTTCAAATGTGTCAATTATTTTTCTGTAATCCTTATTCATTAACCATGTCTTGGATGCATAGCTAGTCATCAGAAAGACCATTCACACTGAACATTTTCAGGAAGTACCATATGAACAGGAACCATCAGTAATGAAAGAGGAAGTGGAAGCTGCATTGAAGACATTGGTAAAAATAAGATCCTAGCAATCAATGGGATTTCAATTGACATGTATAAACTAACTGATACAGCATTGAATGCACTCACCAGTCTATGACAGGAAATTTGGAGGATGGCTGTCTGGCCAGTCGATTTGAAGAGGTTTGTATTTGTTCCTATTCCCAAGAAGGGTGGTCCAACTGAATGTGGAAATTATTGAACAATATCATTGATATCATAAGCTAGCAAAATACTGCTGGAAAGCATTCAAAAACTGCTAGAACAGTACATAGATAGGAAATTACCAGAAGTTCAAGTGGGATTTAGAACAGGCCATGGCACCGGGGATATAATTGCTGATGTCAGATGGATTCTGGCTAAAAGTATGTACAATGATGAGACATATCATAATTTAGAGGAAGAATGTAAGCCAGTTCATTATTAATTGTGTATTTAATAAAGGAAAAATTTTTCCTGAAGAATGCTTGCAGTATATTATAGAGTTTAGTAAAGAATGCAGAACTTATTGAAAAAAAAATAAATTCCTGTCAGTACCTGGAGTCAGAAAATTGAAAGGACTGAACTTGCTCAACATTTCTTAAACTGAAAGAACTAAAGAATAAATTCAAACCACGAGTTGCAATACTGAAGGATGCTATGGCAGAATTTTGAATGATTGAGGAAGCATTAAAAGCAGATGGAAGTAATATACAGTTATTGTACCAAAAAGAATTGGCTGACACAGAAGAATTTCAAGAAACAACATATGATCAAGAGGCAATGGTGATGAAAGTGGAAGTGCAGACTGCTCTGAAAGACCTGGCAAAAAATAAAGCTTCAGGAATTGATGGAATACCAACTGACGCTTTTCAGCAAACAGCTATTGCCCTGCATGTGCTCACCAAGTTGTGTCAAGAAATCTGGAGGATAACTACTTGACCAACTCACTGGAAGAGATCCATATTTATTCCCATTCCAAAAAAAAAAAAAAAAAAGGTGACTTGTAAAAACTATTGAACAATACCATTAATATCACAAACTAGCAAAATCTTGTTGAAGATTATCCAAAAATGGCTGGAACAGGACATTGACAGAGAACTACCAGAAATAAAGGCTGGGTTTAGAAGAGGTCGTGGCACTAGGGACATTATGGACACTGTCAGATGGATCTTGGCATAAAGCAGAGTGCACCAGAAGAATGTCTATCTGTGTTTCATTGACTATGAAAACACATTTGATTGTGTGGATAACAATAAATTGTGGCTAACCTTGAGGAAAATGGGACCCTCACAACACTTTATTGTGCTTGTAAGAAACCTCTACTTGGACAAAGAAGCAGCCCTCAGAACAGAGCAAAGAAACTCTGCATGGTTCAAAATCAGGAAAAGAGTGTGTTAGGTATGCATCCTATCTATCCCTGTACATTTTCAATCTGTTTATAGAACAGATTATTTGGGAAGCACAACTTTATGAGGAGAAGTATGGCAGAAAGATTGTAGGAAGGCTCATTAACAACACATTATATGCAGATGACACAACATTACTTGCTGAAAGTGAGGAAGACCTGGAGAACTTGGTGCAAAATGTCAAGGACTGTAGTCTTCAGCATTCATTGAAGCTCAACATCAAGAAGGCAAAGCTTCTCACCACTGAGAACTGACAACCATAGCACCATAATAGATAGAGAAGTGATTGAGGTTGTTAGCAATTACAGCTTGTTCATATCCACAATCAAAACTCTTAATTAACACCAGCAGTCAGAAATTCAAAAGATGAATTGCACTGGAAAAATGTGCTATCACAGACCTCTCCAGAGTGCTGAAGAGCAGTGATGTCAGTCTAGACACAAAGGTGCCCCTAATCCAGGCCATGTTCTTCTCAATTACTTGTTATGCTTCAGAGAGTTGGACAATGACTAAAGATGACAGAAGAATAGATGCCTTCGACTTGTGCTAGAGAAGAGTCTTGAACATACTATGGACTGTCAAGAAAACAAATAGTTCTGTCTTAGAGAGGGGGAAACCAAGTCTCTCCTTGGATGCTAGGATTTTGAAGCTCCAACTCACTTATTTTGGACACATGGCCAGTAGAGTTAGATCCCTGGAGAAGGACGTCATGCTCAAAAGGGACAGCACAGGGGAGAATTACCCTGGATGAGATCGTATGATATAGTAACTGGGGCAATAGGGGTTCATGTGTCAGAATTAGTGTGACTGGCTTAGGACAGGCAATGATTTTAGAGCTGCTGGACATAAAGACACTATACATTGCAGATGACTCAATGGCACATAACAACAATACATATTATGACATATTTGGGACAGAAATCGCACCCATTTCCTAAATAACATGCCTCCAAAAACTCTATGAACTTTGATAAATGTCGATAGTTATAGAGGGGCTGCAGGTCTTTTGTTCATGGAGTCACAATGAGTAGTGCTAGACTCAGGCAATCAAAAGCAACTCTGAGAATAGTTACATTTGAAAGAAATCATGTATAAATATAAGACTTTTATAATAAACCAAAGCCAAGTAAAGCTGATGTTCATCAGTACCTTCTTACTGGGGATTGAGGAGTGAAAGTAGGAAGTATCAGAATCTCCTTTCTAGGATTTAACTTTAAAGTAAACTGGTGATTATTCTCAACTTTTAGTGACCCCCTGGTCCCATTCGATGAGTGGATGTGGGAGAAAAGCAATCATGAAGAAACAAGTTGAGTTTGGACATGTTCCTTCAGCACTGTTCACCTAGCATGATCTATGGATAAGTGAAGAAAGGTTGCTTGTTTATGGAACAAGGAGCTCTTACTATCCCTCATTTGTAGATTTAGTCATGTATGGCTATGGCTGAATGAAGGGACAATCTAGTCTGAAAGACTGGAAGAAGTGTAGACTCCTTAATTTGTGGCTGATGTCCATTTAGATAGAGCCACCAAACCAGATGAAGAAAAGATATTTCTTTCTGAGAGCTAGTGTTTATTACTCTTATATGATGGTTTGATCTGGGTTGAACCTTTATTTATAGATATTGCTGTTGTTATTATGTGACATCGAGTCACTTGGGTCTCATAGTGACCCTATGTACAACAACCGTGAAACCTCTTCTATCATGTGCCAACATAACATTACTGTCTCTGATACACCTACCCTCATTAACCCAGTCATTGTATCAATCCATCTCTTTAATGGTCTCTCTCTTTCTCCATTCTTTCACACTTCCAAGTCTGATGTCCCTCTCCAAGGTCCCTCCTTGCAACATGCCCAAAGTACATCAGACTAAGCCTCAGGATCCTTGCCTCCAAGGAGCAGTCTGGCTTCACCTTCTCTAGGATGAACCTGTTTTGTTTTCCCCTGGCAGTTCATGGTATATTCAACACTCTTCTCCAGCACCACAACTCAAATGTATCCATTTTCTATAATCCCTAGTCATTGTCCAGATGAGGATATTCAAAATTTCTACAGTACTAGAAGATTCTTCAGAGAAAGAAATAAAATTTTAAAAAAGGAAATGTTTATTTCCTCAGATTAAGGAATGAATTAGCTGGCTAACATAGTTCTATGAAGATAAATGATGATAAAGGGAAGCTTGATCCTTCAGATAATGAGAAGTAAAGGCTAGAAAAGCCAGAAATGGTATGTGGTGTTAGAACTTTAAAAAGTTACTTTTCTGTCCATCATATTAACCCTATTGCTGCTATGCTCTTCAGCTGCTTCAGTTGCACACACACTGTCTTGTAAATCATCAAGAGCTATGTGACCAATATAAAAGAGGGGTTTTGAGACTGTGAAGATTGTGGTAAAGTGTAACCTGACAAAACCCTCTAGATGAAATGAAAGGTAAATTGTTTGCTGCTGGATGACTGAATGAAGTCTGACTCATGAATGCTATGAAATAAAGCTGCTGGATAATTGAGAAAATAAAAGATTAATTAGTGATGCTGAACTGAACCTACATTTTCACTTTTTGACTAAGCAGCTGTCTGAACTAATTGAGAAGTTGTATCTTACTGTTAGTCTGATTTGGGACTGCTGTTCACTAAACTTGGACTTTCACTATATCATACCCTTTGTTTCTTCACCCCAACCTATATATTCTTAGCAAAACCTACAACTGTGAGTAATGTCTGTGAATAAATTTGTCATCAACATTGGACCCATATGCTTCATTTAACAGGAGCAGGAGCATGGGGGGTTCAATGTTTGACCATAAATTTATTTGTTTGACACTCTGTGTATTATTGATAGGGACCATTCCCCAATATGAATGGGTAGAAGTCTGCTCCTTTTACATGTATCCTGACCCATTCTCATGATTTCTATCATACTAGAGCCAATTGGTGTAGTTAGAGTGTCAATTCACTCCAAGATGATATTTTTTTTTTTTCACTTTGTTACCTTTCTCAAAAATATGTCTTATTCCAAGGACTGGTCCCAAAGTACGTGAGATAAAGTTTCACCATTCTTGCCTCAAATGGACACACTGATTGTACTTCTTCCAAGACATACTTGTTTGTCTTTTCAGAAATCCTTGGTATATTAAATACTCCAACACCACAATTCAAATACATAGATTCTTTTTTTTTATATTCCTTATTTATCATTCAATTTACATACGTGTTGCAAGCAGTTGAAAATACTGTGGTTTTTATTAGGCAAGCATCAGTCTTTAAACTGATATCCTTGTTTCTTAGAACCTTGAAAAGTTATTGACATGTACTTGGATTTGTTCAAAGTTGCTTCCATGGATTTTTTATTGTGGATCCAAGTAAAAGGAAATGGTTAGCAACTTCAGTCTTCTCTCCATCTATTTTGATATTGTCTACTGGTCCATTGGTGAAAATTTTTACATTTTAGATTTTGATATGTAACTTATATTGAGGGCTGTACACCGTTATCTTCTTCAATATATTGTTCATGTGTTCTTCAGTTTCTACAAGCAAGGTTATTTGACCTGTATAATGCAGGTTGCTGATGATGAATCTTCCTTGAATCCTGGTGTAATATTCTTCTTCATGTAGTCTATATTGTTAAATACTTTTCTCAGACCACAAACTGAATAGGATATCACGCTGAAATCCATTTTTACTTAATTAAATAGTTCATTGCCTCCTGTTCTATTAAAACAACTGCTTCTTGGTCTATGTATAGGCTTTGTATAAGTACAATTAAGTGTTAAACATTCCCATTCTTGTCAATGTTAGCCATAATTTGTTATAATTCAGACAGCCAAATCCATCTGTATAAACATAAAGCACTATAAACATCTTTTTGACTAGTACTCTCTGTTTTTAGACAAGATCTGTCTGACAACAGAAATTCTACCTCTAATTTCATTGGCTCTTCTGAATTCAATTAGAATTTTTGAATCTTCTCTGCCATTGTACTGTTATAGCCATTTAAAAAAAACTTCCCCAAGGTTTTACTTGTATGTTATATTAATGTTGTCGTTCAGTAATTCCCACATTCCAATGGATCACATTTTTAAAGAATGAGAGCAAATATTACTATCTTCGAGTTATTTGTTTATGTAACTCTCTTCTAAATTTCTTAACATAGAGACTTAAGTATACCCATGTCTCCATTTGTTTGTTGAAACATATCAGTTGGTATTATATCAATTATTCTGTCCTTTTTGTTCTTTAGTAATATTAAATTTTTGCCATATGCTGCTTCCTGAAATATTTCAGTGTCAACTATTTTTGGTTGACAAAAATATACAGCACAGATACTACTGTTTTCCTTTCATCTTCTTTTTTGCTTCCAGTACTAAAGATATTTCCCACAAAATCCTTCAGTGTTGCAAATCAAGTCTTGAATAGTTTTACAGGTTTGTTTTTTTGTTTTGTTTTGTTTTTTTAGTTTGAGAAATGTTAAGTATGTTCTTTCCTTTCAGTTTTCTGACTCCAGCTCTTTGTACATTTTATTATGATGCTTTCTTTTGTAATCTTAAACTATCTTTGAAGTTTTATGCTTCAGTCTCTTGGTCCAGAATTTCTTTGATTTGTTTTGTCCTAAGTTCTATCACAAGTTTTGGAGTATCTTCTAACATTATGTACTTTTATCTTTTCTTCCTTTCCTGTCTTTTAATGACATTTTGGATTTTCGGTTTTTTTTAAATTTATTATTAATTTCAATGAAAATTCACCGAGACTTTGGATTTCCATTCATTCATTCATTGTTGCACTTTTCTCGCCTCCCAACCCTCCACCCTAGTACACTACCATCTTGGAAAAGTAAAAGAAAAATTATTTCATTGATTTAAAATCCCTTTCCCCAGGTCCACTCCACCATACAGCCTTCACTCTGACTCCTGTCATGACGAAAATTCCTAATAATTTTCTGTCTTAAACAGTTTTCTCCCTCATCTGTTTCAATGAAGCATACATTATTGAAGCCATCTTTCTCAGTCTCCTACCATCCCCATGATTTGACGCCTGTTTTACAACAGTGTCACCATGCAGTATTTGTCCTTTTGTGACTGGGATATTTCACTCAGCGTAATGTTCTCCAGAGTCGACCATTTTGAATAATATTGCCTGAGTTCCTTGTTTTTCAATGCAGCATAGTATTCCATTGTGCGAATATACCACAGCTTCTCCATCCATTCGTTTGTTGATGGGCACTTAGGTTGTTTCCAACTCCTTGCTATTGTGAACAAAGCTGCAATAAACATGGGTGTGCATATATCTGCTTGGATGTCAGTTATGGTCTCTTTGGGGTATATTCCCAGTAGTGGAATTGCTGGGTCGAATGGTATCTCTATTCGCAACTTTTTGAGAAAGCACCATACCGCTTTCCACAGCGGTTGCACCATTTTACACTCCCACCAATAGTGAATAAAGGGTTCCAATTTCTCCACAATCTTGCCAGGACATTTTATTTCCTTAATGAAATATGTCCTTGATGAGATCCCACAGTTTTTTGGCCTTGTTTTATTAGTGTTGAATGCATCCAATCTATTCATATTCACTTGAGAATTCACTTCAATGTCACATTTGTTTCTCCTGTATTCTTTTACATTTTCCTAAGCTTTAATTTGCACTTGCACATGAGTAATCAATGATCTATTCACTGCTAGGCTCTGGGCTAGTACCTTGACTGTTGATGTTGAGTTTCTCCATCAAATAATTTCATACACATAGTATGTAGGCTTCTGCAGCTCAAAATTTCTTTGACAACACTTATTAGCAAAAACTACCACAATCTACTGAATGAGGCATTTTGTGTTGAGATTCAGACATGTGTTTTAACAAATTATTCTGTTGATTCTGATGTATGTGTAATTTTGAAAACACCTGATATTTTTTAAAAGTAGGAAAAGCCATATAAATTTTATTTTCTTTTTGTATTTGCCAAGTGAACTTCAACTTTGTTAGTGACTAAATTAACAAAAGAGAGCTTTCCAGAGATATATGCATAAAGAGAATGTAAATAGTATGTAGTAAGGACAGATCTCCCTCTTTTAGAAAAGAGATAGAAAATATCTAAAGAGTATAGAAAGTTACAGAAGGAATCTAAAAGGTAAAGTAATACTAGATTGTTCTGTATATTTTAATCATTTATCCCATATTTACTTACTGATAGACAATTATGTTCCAGGCACCTTTTTACCTGCTTAGACTATCTGTATATACCAAGGAATGAACTAAGAAAATTTCTACCTTCTTGGAATTTGCCGATTTACATTTAAGTTAAAAGTACTATACGATAAAGATAAAAAATAATTAACTGTCTAAAAGTGGTAAAATTATGTTCTGATAAGGTAGTAAAGTTCTGCTTATGCGTATATTTGTAATATAGACGTACATACAAATACACACAGGCAAACACAAATGAGTGTATGTATATCAGAACCAACTCATAGCTCCCTCTCCAGCTTGTTTTCATAGACAGTAAGCAGCTGGTGGATTAGATTTAGGAATTTTGGGGTGGCAGAGCAACTTCTTAAGCCACCATAGCTGCACACCCCCCCCCCCCCCCCACACACTGGTGATGTAGTCCCTTATGAGTTGTTCTGTTAACCCAAACACGACACCTCTCAATGTATTTGAATCCATCAATGTTGCAATAAAAATTTCAAATCATAAATCTGCATAGCAGTATAAACTTTAAACATAGTTATATAAATAAGCTGGATTTATGAAGAATGTTCTGCTGTTCTAACTAACTGCTTGGTCTTCTGACAGTTGAATGTCAATATACTGTTCTAAAAGATCCTCAATGATCTTTAGCAATATTTTACTAGCATGTGATCTTAAAGAAATTGTTTTATAATTTCTACATTTTATTGGATCACCTTTCTCAGGAATGGCGAAAATAAAGATGACTTCCAGTCAATTAGCTAGGTATCTCTCTTCCAAATTTCTGCGCACAAATTAGTGAGCATGCCCACCAAGTATGCTCCTATTAGTTGAATCATGGCAATTGTAATTTTCTTTATTCCTGGGGATTTTTTATGTTGTTGTTTCACAATACATAAGTGCAGCTTGGAATTCTTCCTTATTTACTCTCGGGTCTTACTCCTATACTACTTCACGAAGTATTTCTTTATTTACCAGTTCTTTTTGGTACCTTAACTGTGTGTATTCCCTCCATCTGATTTTAATTCTTTTTGAGCCATTTAAGGCTTTCTCTGCAGTTCCCTTAGCTTTAGAAACCCTGGGCAAGTTTCTGCCCCTTTAATTCACTAACTCCAACTCCTTGTATATCCCATTATAATACATTATGTTATCTTATCAAGTTATTCTTTGAAATTTTCTATTAATGTCTTTTATGTGTGCATCTATTCCCTTTGTTTTAACATCTCCATTCTCATGATAGATGGTGAAGAGATTGAGATTATTAACAGCTCTAATTTACTTGGCTCCACAACCAACACTCTTGGTACCAGCAGCCAGGAAATCAAAAGACAAATTACCTTGGGAAAGTCTGTTGTCAGAGACATCTCTGCAGTACTTAAGAGCAATGATGTCAGTCTGGATACTAAAGTGTACATGATTCAGGCCATAGTCTTTGCATTTACTTGCTATGTATCAGAAATTTGGACAATGGCTAGGGATGATAGAAGGAGAGTTGATAACTTTCAGCTGTGATGTGGGAGAAGAGTATAGAATATATCATGAACTGCTAGGAAAACAAATAGGTTTGTCCTAGAGAAGATGAAACCAGACTGCTCCTTAGAAGCTTCATCTAACATACTTGGGACATGTTGCAAGGTGTGTTCAGTCCTTGGAGAGGGATGTCATGTTTGGGAGGGTGGAGGGAGAGTGCAAGAGAGGAATACTCTCAATGATATGGATTGATATTCAGTGAATGGGATACTAGGGATAGGTGTGTCAGAGACAATAAGATTGGCACAGGATGAAACAGGACTTAAGACTGTTGTACATAAGGTCGCTATGAATCACAGGCAACGCGATAGCACATAAGAAGAACAAATTCAAAATTAATAAGTACTAACTGTTGATTTGAATAAATTTCCTGATAAAACCTATAGCATTATTTTGAATTTTATTTTAGATATGTAAAAAATATACTGAAGTCATTATAATGTATGTTTGTAAGAGAATAATAAGCTATCAGAAAAAGGAAAAGATAATTTTCATACTACCCCTGAGGATACCTTTCAGGGAAATATTTCCTTTATCATAGAGATCAAGATAAAACAAAACAATTCTTACAAGTCGACTGATGTGAACTCTATAATAAAATTCTTTCATTATAATAGTTATAAGGTTTATAAATTATTTCTGCCATCTCCTATGAATGCATGTTTTCAGTAAATGTACCTGTCTTGTATGCATTTCCAAAGAAAATGAAAATGACATGACTTCAGGGTTAGAATGGTTAGAATATTTTGGTTAGAATATTTTCCTAATTATTTGTGTCAGCATAAAGAGAAATAATATTAATTCTGACCTAAAGATGTGGTTCAAGGATCTTTTTCTCAACTAATCTCCCTTAAGATTTTCAATGATCTTTTAAAATGAAGCCCACTTAGTGAATATTCCGTCAGTAAATCTAACATATCTTTTGTTTTTCAAGTTTTAAAGACCTTACTGCATGTTTCACAGTTAATGGTATTGACAGGTAATTGGCATTGTTATACTTGTCCTCATTATCACTGTCAATTTTGAAAAAACAATCTAGTATAAGTATAGGATTCCAAGTTAACTGTCAATTGTATTCTTACTAAACAGAAAGAGCATCTGCTTTTCTAAACGGATTACAATCATAAACCTGAGAATAATCTTTTAAAGTATCACTAAATTTTACAGTCTTGGACTCAAATATTTAATAGAGGGGCTGTATCGATCTATAATGTCTTACACAGCAAAAGGCTTGGTAGAGAGATGAGTATTTTCTTTTTATAGAAAATTATTGTTTATAAAAACTGCAATGAAACACTAAAACAGAAAGTTACATATGCTTAAGACTATTACTATACAATAGAATTTACAAAGACCATTTATTGTACATCTGTGAGCATTAAGCCATATGCTGAACCTGATTAGTCTAGTAAATTAGAACATTGCAAAGCCCAGAGGGTAATTGCAAATCTGTATCAAATATTCTCAATACTCATTTACTCTCTTTAAAAAAAAAATAAGAACATGAACAAATGGACAGGTCTATGATATTTCTCGGTATCATTTGTAAGACACGTTTTAAAATTACTGCATATCCAAAAACAGATGATTATGGTAAATTTTGACATAGTTATTAATTCCGATTATGCTTTTTGATATATTTTTATTACTTTTGCTTGTTTAGTCTGACTCATGACTACTTTATGTAGTACATTAGGAAATTTTTCCCAGTTATGTAGGCCACCTTCAACACTGTTGACATGCTACTGTCCATTGCTATGACTATTATATATTTTTAGTGCCTCCTAAAGCCAGAGACTTCACCTTTCAGCTATCTTTTTTTGTGATTTATAAAGCAGTTATTATGTAGTTTTTTGAAATAGTTTACCAGGAATTTCTTCCTGGTCTGTCTTAATCTAATTATTTTTATTTACATGACATTAACTTTTGGATAGACGTATATTTGTGAACTTAAAATGTACACATGATTTATAAAGTTTAAAAAGTTATTAAGTAACTTTCAGTGAAAATTCTGTGTCTTTTTGTATATGTGTGTGTGTTTGTGTATATGTGTGTGTGTGTGTGTATGTATAAATTTCATAATAGGTGGCAGTTGTTGTTTGCTGTAAAGTTAGAACCAACCCATAGTTTACCCTCCAATAGCTTTTCAGAGGCACTTAATCATGTAGAAGGAGACTCCTCCTACATGACAGCTGATGGATTCTAATATCACTTCAACTCCAAAGCCATATGGTATTTTGATTCCACCAGCTGATCCAGGTGAAATGGATGGGCACTCTCCTCCCACGCAATTAATTATCTAGCTCCTAAAACCCATAAATTGACCTTCTTGACCTTCCGTTGGGTTTTCAGAGACGGGGTGTGTGTGTGTGTGTGTGTGTGTGTGTGAATTTCTTTGAGAAGTGAAGGATTACACATTAAATGTTCCAAAAGTAGCATTATTATTGACTTTCTCATACTTTTAATTACATAAAACCCACAAAAATGTAATCATTGAAATCAGATATTTTGAGGATAAGAATTTTTTTAAATAACAATATTTTTGTTATCTTCACTGGTGTTTTAGAGCTCTTATCCCCCCTAGAGTTTTCCAATAACTTCTATGCATTGCACACAGACAAAATTATAGTACTTTTATAATAACCAAGCATAAGCTAGACAGAAATATAGATTCAATATCATTACTTTTAAAATTCTCTCATCTTTTCTTTGTACTTTGTGTGTCTATTTAGAGCACTTAAATACACATCTTCGGCAAAATGCTGAATAATACTAAGGTTGTGAAAGAACTCCAAATAAATGATTTTCAAATTCTGCAGAAAGCCTGTTTCTATAAGCATAACTTCACATATCATATAATATTTTCAAAAGACTTGTGTCCAACTGGTGACATAATAAGCTTATTTTTCTCTTTTTATATGGCAGAATTAATAAGAAAATGTCTTTATGGATATGTAATAGTAAATGAAAGATTGTATTAATCAGCTTTCCTCTAAGTGTTTGAAATAATTTTGTTAATTCCATTAACTCCCATTTTGGCTTTGTATTGCTTCTCACTGTAACATTTAAGTGAAAGAATTTCACAGTATTATTAGTTCTTACTTTTTTTAATTGGAAAAATATAAAACTGACTATTGTAATATCAATTAAAATTAATTACTCTGATTTTTGTATAAAAATGTTGAACAGTCATAATGAATTTTTTTCAGTCTACATAAATATAGGTCTATTTGTTTGATAATATTCTGAATTAAAATTATGACACCATTCAAACAATATAAGTAAAGCTTTTTTAAACCAATGAAGCATTTTTAAACTTACTCAAAGATCTTTTTCTCTCTAAAATCTTAAAGCTGTTATAGGAGCAAGTTCTTAAAATGTAATACAGCAATCATAATGTTCAATTAAGTTTATTAGGATTCCTGATGGTGCAGTGGTTAAAGAATGTGACTTCTAACAAAAAGATTAGAAATTCTAACCCAAGATACATTCCACTAAAGAAAGATCTGACAGTTTGCTTCCATATATAAAGCGCGAAAACCTGCAGATGTTCTCCTTTATTCTGTGCAGTTAATATGCGTTAGAATCAATAATGGTGGGTTTTGCTATTCAGAATTTTAAGTTCTTAAGTCATTTGGGGACAACAAAATATATTATATTAAACATTTGTCAAGCAACTATTTCTCAAAATAGTTTCCTCATAATCTTGATAAACTTCTTTCTCTGAGAAGTCAATGAATTTAGTTAAATAGAGAGCACTGTGCTAAGGAACTCTGGAAGTGTACTGTGTGATATGTTGCACGGCTAACTAAAAGGGCAATAGTTCAAATCCAATAACTCCTTTGAGGAAGAAAGATAGGCACTGCCTTTCCAAAAAAGATTTATAGCCCCAGAAACATGATTACATTTTGCTGTGTGCTTCAGGATTATACCCTGTCTCCATAACTATTCAATTGCATGCTGATCAAATTATCTGAAAAGCTGGACTCAGTGAAGCTGAATGTGGCATCAGGACTAAAGGGAACTTAATCAATTGCCTTGCTTTATTTACTGAAAGTAAAGAGAATTTGAAGCACTTGCTGCAGAAGATCAAAGGTCACAGCCTTCGATATGGATTGCATCTCAGAACAAAAAAATGAAATTTCTTATCATTGGACCAATAGGTAACATCATGATAGATGGAAAAAAGATAAATACTGTCAATGACTTCATCTCCTTGGATCCACAATGAATGTGCTTAGTACCAGCAGTCAGAGATATGGAGATATGTTGAACTGGGAAAGTCTGTAATCAGGAATCTCTTCAAATCATTTGAGGAATAATGATTATAGTTTGAGGAATAAGGTTTGCTCGATTGAAGCCATGGTCTTTTAAATCTTCTGCTATGATGCTGAGAGATACACAATGAACAAGAATGATAGAAGAAAAATTGTTTACTTTAAACTACAATTTCGAAAAAGAAGAAAGAGATATGTCTTGGAGAAAGTGCAGCCACAATGTTCCTTGGAGGAACTTCATCTCACATACTTTAAGCATGTAGCAAAGAGAGGCTATTCACTAAAGAGTGACACCATGCTTGGGAAAGTGGAGGAACTGTGAAAGAGAGGAAATCCCTCAACCTGGTTGATTGATGCAGTGTCTGTGTCTGTAACAACAAACTCAAGGATGTCAGAAATTGTGAGGCTCAACCAAGGTAGGACATAGTTCAGACCTGTTGGGCAGAGGATCACCATGGGTTGTACTTGACTCGATGATACCCAGCAATAACAAAAAATATAATTTTAGATGTTATCAGATAAAATTGTGTAATATTAATCATACTTTACATACCCAATTGATGAAAATTTGTTATGTAGTTATTTAAATATTTGCCTATGAGAACTCCTCTGTGAATTAAACAATATTGCTTGAATAGAATTTTGTTAATTTTGTTTCCTAAAAAGAGTGTTCCGTCAGAGAGTGATTTCTGCCTTCATATCATGGTATAAATATATATTGGTTTAAGAAATGTGATTGAAACCTTAGATTCTGTATGCAACTAATAATGTAACAGAGTGTGTCTAAAATGAAGAAAATCATTAGATAGAATACGTATATAAAGACCAATCTGCATACTATTGGGTTATGTACCAATTTCGCATGGTAATTTTAGTTTACCTTAACCGTTTCTGAGCTAAACTATAAAAAGAAGTAACAGATGTTAATCTAGGCTCCACAGACTTTAAAAACTCACAAAATATAACAAGTTAATCTATTTTTCCTTTTTTGATCTGTTTTTGTGTGGTATCAATGAGGTTACACAAACTAAACCAATTGTTTGTAGGTGCCCTCTATTTGAGTATCATCCATAGGGACCCTCTGGACAATAGAGATGAACCCTGCCCAATCTTGTGTCCTCTACACAATTCTTGACACATTAATGCTCTCTGTGGCAGTCACCTTGTCAGTCTACCTAGTTGAGGATTTTCTTCTCCCTCATTGGCCCTCTAACCTACCGAGCATCATGTATCTTTCCAAGGGATATCCCTTCCTAGTAAGAAGGACCTGAAGGGCTTGCTGCAGAACGTCAAGGATACAGCCTTCAATATGCATTGAAGATCAACATCAAGAAAACAAAGATTCTCACCACTGGACCAATTGTCAGCATCAGTGTGGATGATGAAGAGATTGAAATAGTTAACAGGTTTAGTTTGCTTGGCTTCACAAACAACCCTCTTGGTACCATCACCCAGGAAATCAAGAGACGAATTGCATTGGGAAAGTCAGCTGTCAAGGATCTCTCCAGAGTAATGAGGAGCAACAACATCAGGCTATAGACTAAGGAGCACCAAATCAGGGCTATAGATTTTGCAATTGCATGATATGCATAGGAGAGCTGCACAGTGACTAGGGATGATAGAAAGAGAATTGATGCCTTTGAGCTGTGGTGCTGGATATACCATGGACTGCTAGGAGAACAAACAAGTTTGTTCTGGAGTGGGTGAAGCCAGGCAGCTCCTTGGAGTCAAGGATTCTGAAGCTTCCTCTGACATGCTTTGGGCATATTGCAAGGAGGGACCAGTCCTTGGAGAGGGACATCATGTTTGGGAGAGTGCAGAGACAACACAAGAGAGGAAGACCCTCTATGAGATGGATCAATTCAGTGATTGAAGTGGTGAGAGTAGGTGTGTCACAGTGAGGTTGGCACAGGAAAGAGCAGGATTCAGGATTCTGGTACATAGGGTCACTATGAGTCATAAGCAACTCAATGGCACATAACAATAACAAACAAGCAGCATACCCAAAGTATGTAAGGCATCTGGTAGATTTGAACCATGTGCCTTTGAGCTTGCAGCACAGCTTTTTGCCATTATGCCACAGAGAACTCTGGCTGCACCCTATCCAAGACATATTTATTTGTTTGCTCTTTTTATAGTCAATGGGATGTTCAGGGCTATTTTCCAATACCACAGCTCAAAGGTATCAATTTTTCTTTCATCCTTATTAATTTTCCAGCTGTCAGATGCATAGCAAGTGCCTAGAAAAATTATGGATTGAATCAGATGTGCCTTAGTCCTCAAACTGACATCATTACTTCTCAATAATTTTAAGTTAAAAACAGGGGGGGAAAGCCTGGCACTGTTACTACTCAATAATGTAAAATGAAAATCAGAAGAAGAATGGTGTTGCATTCATAGTTAAAAAATTAATTTCAAGCTCCATCCAGAAATACAGTGTCATGAGTGATAGAATATTATCCATGCACATGCAAGGAAGACCTGTTCATATGCCTATTCTTCCAATATACACTCCTATATCTGGAGCCAAAGAGTAAGGAATCAAAAATTTTTATCAAATCTTGTACTATGAAATTGATTGACCTTAGGATCAAGATACATTACTGATAATTAGTAACAGGAATGCAAAAGTTGGGAACAATGATAAAGGATTGCTTTTGTTGTCAGGTGTTGTTGAGTCTAGTATGGCTCATAGCAAATCCATCAACAAATGATCTGAATCCTGTTCTATCCTGTGCCATCGTCTTACTTCCTTACATGCAAGACCCCATTGCAGCAGTCACCATGTCAATCCACCTTGTTGAGGATATTCCTCTCCTTTTCCAACCCTCTTTCCTTTACAGAATCATGTCTCTCTCCAAGGAATAGCCTCTCCTAGCAACATGTCCAAATTATGTGCGGTGAAATCTCATCATACCTCTAAAGAACACTCCAGCTGTACCCTCTTGAAGACATATCTGTTCTCTTGAGTGTCCATGGAATGTTCAGTGTTCTTTTTAAACACTACAGCTCAAAGATACCAGTTCTTATTCTATCATCCCTTTTAATTGTCCAGTTTTCCAATGCATAGCAAGTGATCAGAAGGAATATGACTTGAAACAGATGCACCTCCCTCCACAAATGGACATCACTGCTCCTCAATTTGGAGATGTCCTTAACTGCAGATTTCCCCAGTGCAGTTTCCTTACTGTTGATACCAAGGGTATTAGTTGTGGATCCAAGAAAGATGAGTCTGTTGATAGTTGCAATCTCCTCTCCATTCATCATGATGTTGCCTGTTGGTACAGTGGTTAGAATCTTTGTTTTGTTAACATTGAGATGCAATCCATACCAAAGGTTGCATTCCTTGATATTCTGCAACAAGTGCTACAAGTTTTTCTCACTTTTAGCAAACAACCTTGTGTCATAGGCATACCTCAGGTTTTTGATGAGTCTTCTTCTAATCCTTTTGCCACACTCCTCTTCATAGAGTACAGCTTCTTGGAGATAATTTTCTTAGAGACAGAGTAGGTATGAATAAAGAATACAACTCTGACACAACCTCTTCTCAATTTTAAATCATGCAATATTACCCTTCTCTGACATGGACCTCTCTTGAGTGCTGGAGAACAATGATGTCAGACTAGATAAAAAAGTGTGCCTAATCCTGACCATGGTCTTCTCAATTACTTGTTATTCTTCAGAGAGTTGGACAATGACTAAAGATGACAGAAAAAGTATAGATGCCTTGAGTTGTGGTGCTGGAAAAGAGTCTTGAACATATCATGGATTGCCAAGAAAACAAGTTAGTCTGTCTTGGAAAGGGTGAAACCAAGTCTCTCCTTGGAGGCTAGGATTTTGAAGCTACTTCTCACTTACTCCTGGGCACATGCCAGGAAAGATTGATCACTGGAGAAGGACATCATGCTCAGAAGGGCAGACAGACAATACATGAGAAGAAGAGTCTGATGAGATGGACATATACAGTAACTGGGGCAATGTGGCTTAGTGTGTCAGAATTAGTGAGATTGGCTTAGGATAGGGAAGAGTTCAGAGTTGCTGTACATAGGGGTTGCTATACATCACAGGTGACTCAATGACACATAACAATAATAACATAATATGTCAGATTTGCAAGCAGGAGTGGAATCCTGTTCCTAAATAACATGCTTCTGAAAACTCTATGAACTTTTAAAAATTTTCATAGTTGTGTAGGGGCTTTAGGCCTTTTGCTCATAGGGTCTCTATGAGGTATGCTTGACTTGATGGCAATTAACAACGACAACAACAACAAAATTTTTGCATGGCTGCCTCATGGTCCAGATACAGGTTTTGCCTGTACACAATTAAGTGCTCTGGGACTCCTATTTCTCTCATTGTTAGTCATAAGTTGTTATGATTCACATAGTCAAATTCCTTGCATAGTCAATAAAAAAAAATAGACATTCTTCTGGTATTTCTTACTTTCAGCCAGGATCCATCTTGTATATTCCTGGTGTTATGGATTCTTCTAAATCCTGATTGAACTTGTAGCAGGTTCTCATCTATGTACTATTCTAGCCACGTTTGAGTTATCTTCAGCAGTATTTTCTTATATTTCATATTAATAATATTGTTAGATAGTTCCCATATTCAATTGGATCATCTTTCATGGGAATGAAAACAAATATGGACCTATATAAATCTGTTGGCCAGACTGCTGTCCTCCAGCTTTCCTGGCATAGTCTGATGAGCACATCCAAGGCTGCATCTTAATTGAAACAAGTTAATTAATATCCCATCAGTTCCTGAGCCTTCTTTTTTGCCAGTGTCTTCAATGCAGCTTTCACTTCTCCCTTCATTACCATTGACTCCTTTTCACATGGTATTTTCTGAAGAAGGAATGTTGTTGTTGTTGTTATGTGCCATTAAGTTGCCTGTGACTCATCATGACCCTATGGATAATAGCTCTGAATCCTGCTCTATCCTGAGCTAAACTCTTTGTATCTGAACACCTCAATCCATCTCATCCAGGGTCTTCCTCTCTTGTGTTGTCCCTTAACTCTCCAAAGCATAATGTCTCTCTCCAAGGACTGGTCACTCCTTGCAAAATGCCCCGAGTAATTCAGACACAGCTTCAGAATACTTGCATCCAAGGAGCAGCTCAATTTCACCCTCTCCAGGATGAACCTGTTTGTTCTCTTAGCAATCCAACGTTGTTGTTGTTGTTATGTGCTGTCGAGTCACTTGCAACTCATAGCGACCCTATGTACAACAGCCCTAAATCCTGCTCTATCCTGTGCCAATCACATTGCCTCTGACACACCCATCCTGATTACCCCAGTCACTGAATCAATCCACCTCATAGAGGATCTTCACCTCTTGCGCCATTCCTCCAGCGTCCCAAACATGATGTCTCTCTCCAAGGACCTGTAACTCCTTACAACATGTCTAAAGTATGTTAGACAAAGCCCCAGATCCTTGCCTCCAAGGAGCAGCCTGGTTTAACCCTCTCCAGGCTGAATCAGTAGAAATTAACATAACTTATATTTCTTGTCAGCTATGCTGATGTTAGATGGATCTTAGCTAAAAGCAGAGAATACGAGAAGAATGTCTATCTGTGTTTCATTGATTATGCAAAGGCATTTGACTGTGTGGATCATAACAAACT
>NW_006400097.1:324853-343350 GCF_000299155.1 Elephantulus edwardii | reverse complement strand
TTTAGAGAGGGACATCATGCTGGGTAGAGTAGAGGGACAGCGCAGTAGGGGAAGACCCTCTATGAGGTGGATTGATTCAGTGACTGGGGTAATAGGGGTGGGTGTGTCAGAAGCAATGCGATTGGCACAGGATAGAGCACGGTTTAGGGCTGTTGTAAATAGGGTCGCTATGAGTTGCAAATGACTCGATGGCACATAAGAACAACAACAAATATGGAAACAACTATATTTATATTTGTATTTCATTTTTCATTGCTTTACTTGCTCTATTTTATTCTTTATGATTTATTTTATTTTGTTTAGGGCTCATTTCTTGCTTAGTTTTTATCATCTTTTTAAATAAGAGTGCTTTATAAATCATAATTGATCCAATTATAGGTTTTCAAACCAAATAGCAAGAATTGGTAATATTGTCTGATAAAGTACTTATTGTACTGTTTGTAATTTCACTGTATCACATTTAGTAGTTGAAATAAGAAAAATGGATATATATATATTATGTATGTTTTCGATGTTGTAAACTGTTGAGAAGAAACTGACCTATAGCTGACCCTCCAGTGAATTTTCAGAGGCAGTTAATCACATGGGAAGCGATTGTTCATCTTTCCCATGGGGATTCAAACTGTAAGCCTTCAGGATTGCAGCATAGCTTTTTACGATTAGGCTACCAGAGTTCCCTATATTATAGATGTTGCTGTTGTTTTTCTGTATTTTCCAGTCGGAATTGACCCTCCTGCAGGTTTTAAGAGGCAATTAGTTGAAGGAGAGGAGATTGCCCATTCTTCCTCCCACAGAGCAGTGGATGGCCTCAAACGGTAGGCCTTCAGGCTTGTAAAGCAGCTTCTTGCCACTAGGCCACCAGATATTTGACTCCACGTATCTGACTTATTTTTTCATAAAATATAGCTAATTTTCATAACACATTTCAACATTAGTTTTTGACAATCTAACAGACTGTTATCATTGTTAAGTGTCTTCCTATCAACTATTACTCACAGAAACCCCAAAATCTAACCCTATTTTATGCCATCTTTACAATATCCACCATGCTCAAACTCATTAATGTAGTCATTTATGAGTCCATCCTATTCCTAAATTTTCTCTCTTTTATCAGTTCTCAACATTTCCCAGAATGAGGCCTTTTTCCAAGAACTGGTAATTTACTGGAAACATGCCCAAAATATGTGTGACAACTTTTCACTTCCAAGGAAGTTTTGTTTTGTTTTGTCATTTCATATCCTATTCAATACTCTTAATTAATGCCACAATCCAAAATTATTAATATTAGTAACATAATAGGTTTAATTAAGATTAATAAGATTCTTATATTTTAGATAAAATTTTAAACTTATACAAGTACAGGGATATTTTAGGGCACTGTACTATTGTAATCCATAAGAAACTGAGATGCTAACAAATCAAACTTTCTTAAATTATAATCCACCAATACCTTGGGCATGGAAAGATGGGTTATCTTCCCCTTTATGATTTAAAGGATGAAACATGTGAAAAAATCTTTTCACTGATGAAGACATTTGGATGGTCAAAAGACAAATGAAGGAAAGTTCAAAATCACTGGCAATAAGACTGAAGAAAAAAAAAAAAAACAACCAACCAAAAAACAACACAATGAAATACTATCTCAGGTCAGTAACAATAGCAAAGTTTAAAAGGGCAGTAAACAATAAATGTTGGAGACGAGAACATTCATACACTTTTGGTGGAATTGTAAAATGGTACAGCCACTCTGGAAGGTAGTTTGGAGTTTCCTCAAAAATCTGAACACAGAAATTCCATATGACCCAGCTATTCCACTGCTAGGAATATACCCTAGAAGAAAAGTACTGAGACACAATGAAAGAGACAGATGCACCATGGAGGTGGCTGAGTGTGAATTCTACTCAGAACATAAAAGTAAACACAGCAGCAAACAGATAGTTGCTGGTCAGACATACAAGCTAATCATTGACTAACAGACTTTAATTGCAGTTGTGGAGTTTATTAGTGAAATAGGTTTGAGAGTGCGGGTGGCAAAGAAAATCACACGATTTAAGTCTATATTTATTCAACTAATGCCAACTCAGATTAGTAAAGTACAACGCCTCATTTTCAGACAGTCCTGATTCAGTTCAGCCCCATAAATGCAAGTAGGCTTTAGTTACCTCAACTATACAGAAAACTTTATCTCAGAGCAGTTATAAATCAATTTTTTCTTCAATCACCCAGCCAACACATTTTATTCACACTTGCAAGAACATGGATAAAGTTCAAATGTCCAAGCACAATTGAATTGATTGGGAGATTATTGTACATTCACATGATGGAATCCTATGCAGCTTTCAGGAGCAATTATTTAGAAAATTATTACATAATTGGGGAAATAATGGAGAAAATTATGATGAGTGAACTGTCTCAGTCTTATAAGGACAAATACAGCATAAGATCATTAGGGTAAAGCAGAAGGTTAGCTACTAAAAATTGAATGAGGATCCAAGCTGGAAAGGATGGGAGCAAAGGGGTGGGGTCTCTCCAATTAATGAATAGATGAAAAAGTAAAGAAATGCAAAAGAACTGGCAGGGATCTGGAAAGAGAGTAATGGTGGGCATGGTAAAATGATGATTCATTTTATAAAACACAATGAATAGGGATGATTATAGAAAACAGAATGTGGATGAAAGATATTGTGACACACAATTCATATGAACAGACCAATTGTTGTTGTTGTGCCATTGAGTCACTTGCCACTCATAGAGACCCTATGTACAAGAGCTCTAAACGCCGTTCTATCCTTTGCCAACTTTGCCATCTCAAACACATTTATCAGCAGCACTCCACTCACAGAATTGATCTATCTCATCGAGGGTCTTCCTCTCTTGCACTGTCCCTCCACTCTTCCAAACATGATGTCCCTCTCCAAGGACCAATCCTTCCTTGCAACATGCCCAAAGTATGCCAGACAAAGCTTCAGAATCCTTGACTCCAAGGAGCATTCTGGCTTCACCCTCTTCCTACAAACCTGTTTGTTCTCCTAGCAGTCCATGGTATATTCAATACTCTTCTCCAAGACCACAACTCAAAGGAATCAATTCTCTTTATATCATCCCTCTTCATTGCTCAACTCTCCAATGCATAGCATGTAATTGCAAAGACTATAGCCTGGATCAGGGGTACCTTAGTCTGTAGTCTGATGTCATTGCTCTTCAGTCCTCTTGAGAGGTCCCTCACAGCTGACTTTCCCAGTGCAATTTGTCTCGTGATTTACTGGCTGCTGTTACCAAGAATGTTGACTGTGGAGCCCAGTAAACTAAAACTCTTAACTATCTCAATCTCTTCACCATTCATACTGATGCTACCAATTGGCCCAGTTGTGAGAATCTTTGTTTTCTTGATATTGAGCTTCAATCCATATTGAAGGCTGCGGTCAGTGACCTTCTGCAGCAAGCACTTCAGGTGCTACTCAGTTTCAGCAAGCAGGGTTGTATCATCTGCATGAAGCAGGTTGTTCATGATTCTTCTGCCAATCTTGATGCCACATTTCTACTTGTACAGCCCAGGGTCTCAGATGATCTGCTCTGCATACAGATTGAGATGGTATGGAGACAAAATACATCCCTAACGGACTCCTTTCATGATTTTGAACCATCCAGTGTCTCCCTACTCTGTTCTGACGACTGCCTCTTGGTCCAAGTGTGGGTTTCGCATTAGCACAATCAAATGTCCTGTGATTCCCATTCTTCTCAGAGTCAGCCATAGCTTGTTTTGATCCACACAGTCAAAAGCTTTTGCATAGTCAATGAAGCACAGATATACATTCTTTTGGTATTCTATGCTTTCTGTCAAGATCCATCTAACATCAGCTATAATACTCCTAGTACCATGACCTCTTCTAAATCCAGTCTGCACTTCTGGCAGTTCTCTGTTGACAGAGAATGTTCCAAACATTTTTGGATAAATTTCAACTGAATCTTGCTTACATATACTATCAATGATATTGTTCAATAATTTCCACACTCTGTTGGGTCACCTTTCTTTTAAATGGGAACAAATATCAAGTTAGTTGGCCAGCTGGCTGTCCTCCAGATTTCCTGGCACAACTTAATGAGCGCATCCAGGGCTGTGTCTGTCTGTTGAAATAAATCTCAGCCCATTTCCCAGACACGGGATCAGTTCCTCAGGTCGCGTAGGGGAGGCATAAAGAAACCCTGACTGGAGGAGAAGTTGGACAGCTAAAAAGTCCATAAAAATCCCCGCCCATTTCCCAGGTAACATCAAAGACCTCAAAACAGTGTGGGATCAGTTCAGGCCCTCAGCTCAAGAGAAAGCTATCTACACACCACTTCAACAGGACACATCACCTTCACTCAGGAAACATTACCACTAAACCTCAGAGACAATGGTCACAACATAAGAAACGACCAGCAGCTAATGTGTTTGGAATCACAGAAGCCAAGGAAGCTTCAGCTTTCAGCTATCAGATCAAGGGCAGGACAATGGGAGATGGATGTTGAATAGAGTGTGTAGAAGTGTATGGGTATCTTGGTGGATGGTGGAGCAGGGAAATAAGTGGGTAAAGACACGTGTGCCAAAGGCAGGGACAACACTGATACTAATGGTTAACTCCACAATAAGGGATTTATCTTTCACTTTCTCTATAAAATGCTGATCTGTCTGATACTTCTCCAAATCTGAACATTCAGATTAAGACAGACTAGAAAGAAAGATAGGCCATCCACTTCTGAAATAGGAGGCCTTTGAAAACCCTATGTACAACAGAGCACATGTAGATAACAGAAAGGGCAACTGAAGTTTAGCTTTCAGGTATGGAAATACAAAGGAAGAGGAACACTAGTAATTGGGACATGGAATGTGAGAACCATGAATATAGGAAAATTAGATATCATTAAGGAAGAAATGGAAAGCATAAATATTGACATACTAGGCATTGGTGAGATGAGATAGACTGGCATGGGGCATTTTGAGTCAGATGATCATATATTTCTCTGGAGATGAAAAGGTGAGAAAAAATGGAATTGCTTTTATAGTTAAGAAAGTCATTGCTAGATCCATCTTGAAGTACAATATTTTGAGTGACAAGATAATATCCAAACGCATATAAGGATGTCCAGTGAATACTACTATCATTCAGATATATGCACCAACAACCAGAGCCAAGGAAGAGGATATAGAAGATTTTTACCAACTTTTACAATTGCAGATCAATTGAGCATGCAATCAAGATGCATTGGTAATAATGGGTGACTGGAATGCAAAAGTTGGGAACTGAGAAGAAAATTTAGTAGGTGGAAAACATGGACTCCGTGACAGAAATGGAGCTGGAGAGAGAATGTTTAAATTTTGCACAATGACTTATTCATAGCAAATACAATTTTTAAGAGACATAAACTCAAGTTATGTACATGGATTTCATCTGATGGTATGCATAGGAATCAGATGGATTACATCTGTGGAAAAAACTGCTGGAGAAGCTCAATATCAGCTGTGAAAACTAGGCCTGGAGTTGATTGTGGAGCACACCACCAACTACTCATATGCAAGTTCAGGCTGAAGCTGAGGAAAATTAAACCAAATCCATGGTAACAAAACTATGACTTTGAGTCTATCCCACCTGAATTTCAGAACCATCTCAGGAACAGGTTTGAGGCCTTGAACACTAATGAACGAAGACCACACAAATTGTGGGAGGATATCAAGGGTATCATCCAAGAAGAGTACAAACGGTCATTGAAAAGACAGAAGAGGAAGAGAAGGTCAAAATGGATGTCAGAAGAGACTCTGAAAATTGCACTGGAGAGCAGAGAAGCCAAAGCAGAAGGAATAATTCAAGATACTAAAGAGTTTGAATAGACGATTTCAAAAGGCAGCAAGGAATGACAAAGTAAAATATTACAATGAAATGTGCAAGGAGTTGGAGTCAGATAGTTGGTTTCATTATTAAAAGAGTCATTTCTAGATTTATCCTGAAATACAGTGTGGTGAGTGACAGGATAATATCCATGCACATTCAAGGAAGTCCAATGAATACCATTATCATTCAAATATATGCACCAACAACTAGAGCCAAAGAGGAGGAATTAGAAGATTTCTATCAACTTTTGCTGTCAGAAATTGATCAAACATACAATCAAGATGCATTGTTAATAATGGGCGACTGGAACACAGAAATTAGGAACAGGGAAGAAGGATCAGTAGCTCGAAAACATGGGCTCTGTGAGAGAAATGAGGCTGGAGATAGGATGGTAGAGTTCTGCACATTCAATGATTTATTCATTTCAAATACCTTTTATAAGAAACATAAAGACTATACACATGGATCACATCTGATGATATGCATAGGAATCAAATCGATTACATTTGTGGAAAGAACAGACCAATATAAAATAAAAATTAAAACCAAAACCCAAAGAGCTTTTCCATAGTATATTCACAGCACTGCTACAGTCTCTTTGTCCTCTCACCACTACCAGTTTTCAGGTAGTAGATTCAAAAGGTACAGAGATAGCATGTTTCTTGGTGTATACCTTTCCTAATTTTGAACCGTGCAATATTTCGTTACTCTGTTCTGGACTGCTTTCTGGTACCCATTTCACATAAACACAACTAGGTGTTCTGGAATTCACATTCTCCTCAAAGTTAACCACAATTTGCTGTGATCCAAACAGTAAAATGCCTTTACATAGTTAATGAAACACAGACATTCCTGTGGTACTCTCTACTTTCAGCTAATATCTGACTAACACTGGCTATAATATCCCTAGTGCCATTCTCTGCTAAACTCACCTTACATATCTGGATGTTCTATCTCTATGTACGTTTGAGTCATTTTGGGATAAACTTCAGCAGGGTCTTGCTTGTGTGTGTTTGCTATGGCAAGGCCTTTCTACAATACTCTGTCTCAAAGACATGTAAAGTTTTCAAAAGTAAAGTTCTTTAACGAACTCAAAGTATTTTTCTTAAACGTATCATTTTCTAATGCCTGCTAGATTAGAAAATAAATCTTTAGTATTGCGGTACTTATAGAAAAACTAGAAAGAATTAGCTTTGTCCATATTAAATGCAGGTAAGATCATTACTTTTCTCAATTTACTAGACTTCTAGAAATGATAAATTAAATCCACCTTAATGTGAATGGTATAAGTGTTTATAAAAGAGGAGAAAAATATTCTCGTTAGTATGGAAAGCAAATTAGTACAGATAAGTATAAACTAATTGTCTTCTATCCATCAAATCTTTTCGTTGTTTTATGTGAAAAGAAAAATACATCCTAG
Source organism: Elephantulus edwardii (assembly GCF_000299155.1). Taxonomy (NCBI): domain Eukaryota; kingdom Metazoa; phylum Chordata; class Mammalia; order Macroscelidea; family Macroscelididae; genus Elephantulus; species Elephantulus edwardii. Next base: position 336,063 of record NW_006400097.1, on the reverse strand, counting down.
TAGAGACAAAATCTGCAACAATTTAGACAATGTTATCCAGGCTATTTTTATTTCTTATTTTATATGTCTTTTATTTCAAAATATAAATAAGTATGAAAAGAATGACATTACAGAAATAAAAGCTTAGGGACTTAGATTACTTTTATTACAATTTTAACCTGAAAATACCTTTATGTTATCAATTGCACTCTGCTTAGGGACAGAAATATTAAAGCTATGGAAAATTATATGAGTTTTGGAATTTTCCAACACTACTTGTGATATAAGTAAGATTGTCAAGCATGAAAACAGTCCAGAATAAAAGGTGCATAGCAAAGTGGACTGGCGGGGGGAGGAAGGAAATTATGCAGCAATTAATGAATGGAAATCTAAGTTTTCTGTTAACTTTCATTAAAATCAGAATAAAAAATATTTTCAAAAAATGGAAGCAGTAAAATATTTTTATTAAACAAATGTGCAAATGATGAATATTAGTATTCTCTCTGACATTATCAAATAACTTAAAGGTACCTAATAACTGAAAAGCCATGTGGCTCAATATCTTTTTATCGTATTTCACGTCACACATTTTTGGAATGTTATTGCAGAGATGTAATGTTACAGCATGATGCCTGTTGCAACATCGACCTGGTCATATTATGTAAGGATTGGTAGTATTGCAAAAGCACATTTGTCATTTCAGAAAATAGACTAAAAAAGAAATATCATTTTGAAATGTTAGTTGTCTTGTGGTATGTTTCACCAGTAATCCTGTATTTATCAAATCAATAAGCTGAGTATCATTAAAATAGAATCACACTTGAATATTTCATATTTATCAACAGTTACAGAATTAAAAAAAATAAAAGGGTAGAAAAAACATTTTAAATATGTTGGCTTTTATCGTTGCTTACTTTCTAATTGACATGAGAAATTTCTCCATTTACATATTCTCATTTAATATAATGTTCTATTAAATAGAAATATGCATAAATTCTTTTATTGTAGTATTGATAACCATACTATTATTGTTATTATGAGCCATTGAGTTGCATGCAACCTGTAGGGACCCCACGTACAGCAGCTCTGAACCCTGCCCTGTCCTGAGCCAGTCTCACAAATCCTGAAACAGCCACCTCCACTTCCCCAGTACTGTATCAATCCGTCTCACCAGGGGTCTTTCCTTCGTTCACTGTCCCTCTATCCTTCTAAGCATGATGTCCTTCTCCAAGGATCGATTTCTCCTGTCCCCATGCCTAAAATATGTCAGAGGGAACTTAAAAAATCCTAGTCTATAAGGAGAAACCTGGTTTCACCCTCTCTAAGACAGACTTACTGTATTTTTGGCAGTCCATGGTATCTTCAAGACTCTAACAACACAATTCCTTATAGTTAAAAAAAAACCAAAGTTCTTATTTTTTTATTTATTGTTTTAACATTTTGAAAATTCCATCAAAAATTTAATTCTGTAAAATACCATAGTAAAATTGTCTTTATACCAGTCTATTTTTATAATATATTACGAGATATTCTATTAACATTCTAGTCTATATCCTCATAAAAATTTGATGGAAAGTTGCTATAAACTTTTATTAATAAAACACGTTTTTGATATAGAAACTACTTAGGATAATTATTCACAACATATTAATTATTTCACATAAAATGACGTCCAGATCGTAGTCTTGAGTGATTGTTCTGAGATATTTTAAAATAAGTGTAATTTTGGACAAGTTATTATTTTAAATAATGTTGTTATTAATTTCAAATTGTTTGCTTTTATAAATATTCATCACAGAAGTATAATTCCAGTAACTACTATATATCCACTGAGTGATGCTGTATTTTTTTAATTTTTATTTTATACTGGTGTATTTGCAAAGATTGTATACTTTGTTTTTCATGCAGGATCTTTCCCATTTCCTTCACAACCCCTATCAAATTGTGTTACCCTCTGATTAAAACCCCACATCCTCACTCCTCTGCTCTCACCCTCTTCCTCCCCCTTTGACCTCAGACTCATTCTATAATAATGCTGTACTTTAAAATTACTTTATTATAGTTAGGCTCTCCTATTATATATTTGGAACATTTTTATTCAGGTTTTTTTTTTATTTAGAGTAATAAAAAATGGGGTTAAACAAATATAGAACTGATCTCATATTTTTAGGACTTTAGTTCATAAAATGAACATTATAGCATTAAAGTCAATGCTTTCTTCCAATGTAGATATCTAATTAATAATATATTTACTTTTTTCATCAATAATTTATTATATAATAGGATACAAGTGTGATATTATTAATGCATAGTTAAAGTATTTTGTTAATAATATAAGAAATAAATCACTATTATTTTATGTGTTCAAATAAAGACAATGTAAATAGAACCTCAGTTTTTTAATCCTTTTATTGTCTTCTATTACCTTTTGTCTTCCTATTGCTTCATGTTCATTTTAAGTTATTTCTTTAATATAAATCTGTTTTTCCTCACAGACTCTGTTTCCCTGGGAGAACATATGCTGTCTTGACATATTTCCCTTATGTGTATCTATCTGGTAGGTTCTCTTGCTCTCTCATTCTCGTTTGGGGAAGCTGCATTTTCCCCTTGGCTTCCACTTTTTCATTATACTTTATGAGACTACTTTTGCTCACTCTTTATTTCTTCTTTTGTAACTGAGGAGAGACTGGTATATAATCCATTTTTCTTCATTTTACTTCTAAATGACTATAAATTTCTCATTTTTTGTTTGCTATATTTAAGTACAGATATAAGAATAACATCATGAGAATGAGAAGGAAGTAAGTTTTAACAGGCTATTATTTGCATTTGTCATTATATCTGTCACATCTTTGGAGAATTCCTCACGAAATTCATGTGATGAAATGCTGTTTCACTCTTGTTATTTTGTTCTAGTTTGGTCGGTTTCAGTGTTATGATTTTTTTTGTTGTTTTATATTGTGTTTTGTTTTGTTTTTGCTGTAGAAAACCCACATACATAAACATATATTCATTTGTATACCTCTTTGTATATGAAAAGGCAAAAAGATGCCAATAACAATAGATATTAAAAGATTTCCAATTTAAACATAGATCAGAGACAATACACAAACACATAACTTGGCAAATATTTTATACTTTTGTTTTATTACTTGAACACTCTCAAAAGTGTCATATGACAGCAAAGAATAATATCTAAAAGAATGATTTTTGTATTAGGATGAAAGTAAAATAATTGAAGTCTTGCATTTTTCACCAAAATAAATGGATGCTAAAACCACAAAGATCATGGAAATCTGAAAACACCTTATAATTTTGTCAAAAACCAAAGTAAGTGCTCATACCGAGAAAGCAGGAAGTATAGGATCCTGGGTTAAATAATAGAAGATAATTTTATATGTTTTCTGTTTCTTTTGTTATTTTAGTGGATATCTGTATTCTCAGATGGATTTGTTCAATTGACTTGGCTTAATTCTATATCTCCTTCTTGTCTCCAAGAAAAAGAATCTGTTATTGTGACCCACTGTGGAGTCAATTGTTTAATATTGAAAATGTCTTTCTTAGACATTGATTACTGTTTAATTTGAGCTGAAGTATTTATTGTATTAAGGAGAGAAGATTAGGCCAGGCTACAAGCCAAATGCTAATAGAGGCTTAAATAAGCTCAAAGGACCTCAGTGTTATATTCATACTTCTCATATTGCAAATTTCTATTAATAGTGTCTGCTTACAACTATTCCTTCTCTTTTAGGTTTCCCAGTACAAAGGCTCAGCATCTGGTGGCATCTATGCTACTCTAAGTGTACTCGATTGCATATAGAATCTTCAAAGGCCTGTTATTTCAGAAGTGGAAGGCCAATCCTCTTTCCTAGTCGGTCTTAATTTGGATTCACAGCTTTAGAACAGTATTTGATAGACAAAAATTTCATTCAAAAGAGCAAAAGACTCTTCCTGGTTACACATCTGATAGTTTGGGTGTTGGTCCCACCTTCTTCCTCTGCCAATGCTTTGTGATCTCATCCCCTATTCCTTGCCCTATAAATATCCCCTCAGATCCCTCCCCTTACCTTACTCTACCAGCACCTTTCCCCTTCCTTTCCCCAGCTAACCCCAATATAACAGCTCAGGCCTTTGACCACTTCTGTCTGCTTTTGACCTCCTTACTCCCTAGTGATTTTGGTATTCTGCACAGGTCCAGAACAGAGTAAATGTGACACAAGTGCAGGTGTAGAGGTGGGTGCTGGGAGGAGAGCATAGACCTTGTGGAATGAGAAGGCAACACAGCAGCAATTTTATCTTGAGGAGGTGGGTACCAGCTGTTGCAGAGCTGCACAGTGATAGTCTTTATGAGATGGAAAGAACAGTAGTGTAAGAAACACATGCCAGTTAAAACATAACAAACATTCCTGAACAAAAGTAGAAATAAAAGATTTTTTTTGTGTCTTTAGTATTCTTCTTGAAGATTACTGTCTATAAATATAAAATCAACTCCTTACATATTGAAATAGAATAATCAACAATGAAGGAATTTGCATTTGGCAATCTAACTTTACTCTGTGCAATTTCACAGGATTTTAAAACTTGAACTCAATTAATGTAGATAGAATAAAGTGTTGAAAGTAAATTCACAAAAATGTTTTTGTTGTGTACCATGAAACTGGAATAGATTCATAGGTGACTTTCTGGTGGATTTTCAGCGGCAGTAAATTACATGGGAGGAGATTGCTCATCCTTCTCTTCCAGAGCAGTGGATGGATTGGACTCGTGTATCCTTGAGATCGTAGCATAGCTACCAAGTCACTTAAAATTATATGTGGGGAGGGATCTGTAATATTTATTATGTTTTCTACATCCTCAAAACTGACTGGAAGAGATCTATATTTGTTCCTATTCCAAAGAAAGATGATCCAGCACAGTGTAGAAATTATCGAACAATATCATTGTCATCACATGTGAGCAAGTTTCTGCTGAAGATTATACAAAACGAATGTAACAGCAATAAACACAGAACTGCCAGAAGTGCAGCTTGGCTTTAGAAGGGGTCATGGTACTAGGGATACTGTAATTAATGTTAGATGAATCTTGCCTGAAAACAGGGAGTACCAGAGAAATGTCTATCTGTGTTTCATTGACTATGCAAAGGCAATTGACTGTGTGGATCACAACAAACTGTGGCTGCCTCTGAGAAGAATGGGAATCCCAGAACACTTAATTGTGCTAATACGAAACCTATACTTGGACCAAGAGGCAGTAATCAGAACAGAGCAAAGAAATACTGCATGGTTCAATATTGGGAAGGGTGTGCATCAAGGATGTGTCTTATTTCCATATCTTTTCAGTCTACATGTGGAGCAGATTATCTGGGAGTCTTGGCTCTATGAGGAGAAGGGTGGCTTCAGAATTGGAGGAAGATTCATCAACATACTGTGTTGTGCAGATGATACAGCTCAGCTTGCTGAAACTTAAGAGGACATGAAGTGCTTGCTGCAAGGACTGTTGTCTTCAATGTGGATTGAGGCTCAATATCAAGAAGACAAAGCTTCTCACCACTGGGCCAGTTGGCAACATCAGGATACATGGTGAAGAAATTGAGATTGTAAACAGCTTTAGATTGCTTGGCTTCACAGTCAACACTCTTAGCAGCAGCAGCCAGAAAATTAAAAGATGTATTGTGATGGGAAAGTCTGCTGTTAGGGACCTCTCTAAAGTACTGAAGAACGATGTTGTACACTAAGATGCCCCTGATACAGGACATGGTCTTTGCAATCACTTGCTATGCATCAGAGAGCTGGACAGTAACTAGGGATGATAGAAGGAGAATTGATGCCTTTGAGCTGCAGTTTTGGAGAAAAGTATCTTATATACCGTAGACTGCTAAGAAAATGAACAGGTTCATTCTGGAGAGGGGATTAACCAGGCTGCTCCTTAGAGTCAAGGATTCTGAAGTCAAGGATTCATCTGACATACTTCGGACATGTTGTAAGGAGGGACCACTCCTTTAGAGAGGGACGTCATTCTTGGGAGAGAGGAGGGACAGTGCAGGAGAGGAAGGCCCATGATGAGATAATTTGACTCTGTGACTGGAGTATTAGGGGTAGCTGGAGACAGAGAGATTGGCACAGGAAAGAGCAGATTTAGAACTGTGTACATATGGACATTATGAACAGTAAGAAACTCAATGGCTTATCACAACAACAACTAAATCCATAAATGGAAAAAAAGAAATTCACAGTTACATTTCAACTTCAGAGCAACACATCTAAATAATACCTGTTCTAATTCCCTCAAATTTATCTTCCACTTTCATATAAACACACATGTTGTTGTTGTTATTATGTACCGTCAAGTCACTTGCTACCCATAGCGACTCTGTGTACAACAGCTTTAAACCTTGCTCTATCCTGTGCCAATATTATCATCTCTGACATACCTACCTACCCCATCATCCCAGTCACTGAATCAATTTATTTCATCAAGGTCTTCCTCTCCTGTGATGTCCCTCCATCCTCCCAAGCATGATCTCCATCTCCAGGGACTGATCCTTTCTTGAAAAATGTCCAAAGTATGTCAGACAAAGCTTCAGCATCCTTGTCTCCAAGAAGCAGCCTGGTTTAACTCTCTCTAGGATGAACATGTTTTTTCTTTTAGCCCGTGGTTTTTTCAGTGCTCTTTTTCAATACCACAGCTCAAAGGCATCAATTCTCCTTCTATCATCCCTAGTCATTGTCCAACTCTCTGATGCATAGAAAGAACAAGTGAGCAAAGACCAGATGAGTTGTAGGAGGATATCAAGAATATCATTTAAGAAGAAAGCAAAAGGTCATTACAAAAACAGAGGAGGAAGAGAAGACCAAAATGGATGTCAGAGGAAACTGACTATTGCACTATAAAACTTAGAAGCCAAGGTAACGGGAAGAAATAAAAATATTAAGGAGCTGAACAGAAGATTTTAAAGGGTAGTGTGGGAAGACAAAGAAAACACATGTATGCACAGCAAATAAGGAGAGAGAGGGGTTTGAATCTTAATTAACACAGTATAATCTACTTAATATCTTTAAGTTATATAAGAGTTATACTTTTAGAAGAAACTAATTGAGCCTAAGGGTATATTTCCCCCAATATCCATTGTATATACAATTTGTCTTTATTTTTGTTACTTCATTTGCGAGTTATGCTGGATATTAAGCTTTAATCAGTTTCTGCAAATCCACTGATTCCAAATCAAAGCAAATCACTGCTATTTGCACCCAATGTACCATAAGATTTTTAAGTCTGCCCAAACGGCTAAATATATAACAAATCATTCAAACACTTTAAGCAAAGATAATTATACTACTTTATAGAGCGTGCTGCCTCGAAATTGTAGAGAAGTCTCATATTAACTCATATTTTCAGTCATAGTGTCATTGCTATTTAGGGTACAATTTCTACCTTTTTATACCAGAATTTTTTAAAAATAACACTTTAATTATTAATCTGTAGTTGCTTTAATACCATAAGGAAACCATTAAATGAACATTTGTTTACTATTTAAGTTGTGCTTTATCTTATTACAGTATTATAGCCCAGGCTGCAGTTATTACTAATGAACTATTATTTCGCTGAAATGTAAAGTAAATCATAACACAATATAAGAAAACTGAAAAAACATAACATTGATGTACTAGAAAGAGGATGATTTCCGACATCTAACTACTTATTTGTAAGTTGTGAGTATGGACTGTGTTATTTAATTATATTATCAGTAGGCATTCAGCCTTCTTACTGCCAAGTCCAAAACAAAACTGTTCAATCTACAGAGATACAGCTTCAGGCATAAATTCATTTGCCTGTCACTTGAATTATGTTTACTTTCAAGATTCAAAATAAAATAACCCAGATGCTACTTTTATTACTATTTCCTCTTTTAAATTTCTTTTGGATTTTGTTGAAGATACATATTTTTAAATAGTTAAAAATGTCATACATACAAAAGTTCCTCTGAGTATTTTCTCAAGGTGTATTGCATCCAATTCTTGTGAGTTAAAATTAGAACAAAACTGCTCCAATTCTTGTTTGTTTTAAATTTTTATGCAAACTATTGGATATCACATGGAATTTTACATAAAAATGAACCCACCCTTAATAGAAACCAAGAATTCTGTCAATTACGGAATAGGGTAAAAGGGACTGCTTTCAAATATTTTAGTTACTCTCCATTGAATTATGTAAGTGACTGCAGAATGTGACAGTAAGTATTAACAGCCTGAATTGAACCCACTGGTAGGTAACAGAGTGGTGGTCTTATCACTGAATGGTCATTAACATATGGAATAATGTTATGAATAATAAAATGGTGGAGACTATGCTCATTTATTTTTATTTTTCAGATCAGTCAAGCAGCTATATACAGCTATATATTAGAAATGTATTGAAAGACATCATTGTTAAATTTTTTATTAAATATTTTTAATTTTTTAATCTTATAAATAAAAGTTTTCAAATCAATACAAATATTTTCCCGCAGGGATAAAAATGTATCATTAATGATCACATTAAATAACAATAGATACTCATCAGTTACAGAATGTAGTTGTAATGAAGAATAATAAAATGCACTTTTGAGGTACAAGTTATACTATTAGATATTATATTTCAAAACCATCTCAGGATCAGGTTTGAGGACTTGGATGTAAATGAGTAATGGTGATGAACTATGGAAAGATACAAAGGATATAATCCAGGAAGAGTACAAAATATAATCACAAAAAAAATATAATCACAAAGACAGAGGAAGAAGACCAATATGGATATCAAAACAAACTCTAAATATTGCACTGGAGCACTGAGAAGCCAAAGCAAAGGGAAGAAATCAAGATATAAAGGAGCTGAACAGGAGATTCCAGAGGCAGCACAGAAAGATAAAGTAAAATATTATGATGAAATGTGTAAGGAACTGGAAAACAAAACAAAATATTACAATGAAATGTGCAAGGAGCTAGAGTCAGAAAATCAAAAGGGCTGAACACACTCAGCATTGCTTAAGCTGAAAGAACTAAAGAACAAATTGAATCCTCTAGTTGCAATGTATAAGGATGTGTTGCACAAAATATTAGATGATTTAGGAAGCATTAATAGAAGATAGAAAGAGTATAGAGTAATTGTACCAAAAGGAATTGGCAGACACAGAAGTATTTCATGAAACAACATATGAGCAAGAGTCAATGGTGATGAAGGAAGAAATTCAAGCTGCTCTCAAAGAACTGGCAAAAAAAACTAGGCCCCAGGAATTGATGGCATACCAATCAACATATTTCAACAAACAGATGCTGTCCCAGATGTGCTTATCAAGTTGTGCCAAAAAATCTGGAGGACAACTACCTGGCCAACTGACTTGAAGAGATCTATATTTGTTCCCAATCCAAAGAAAGGTGATCTGACAGAGTGTGGAAATTTTGAAAAGTATCATTGATATCACATGCAAGCAAGATTCTGATGAAGATTATCCAAAAAAGACTGCAACAGAACATCAACAGAGAACTGCCTGAAGTGCAGGCTGGATTAAGAAGAGGTCATGGCACTAGGAGAGTTTGCTGTCTGAGACCTCTCCAAAGTACTGAAGAGCGATGATGTCAGTCTGGAAATTAAGGTGTGATTGATGCAATTACTTGCCACACATCAGAAAGTTGGACAATTGCTTGGTTTGATGCCTTTGAGCTGTGGTGCTGGAGAAGACTATTGTATATAAGACAACAAACAAGTTCATCCTTGAGATTGTGAAGCCAGGATGCTCCCTGGAGGCAAGGTTTCTGGTGTTTGTCTGACATACTTTGGACATATTACAAGGTGGGATAAGTCCCTGGAGAGGGGCATCATGCTTGGGAGAGTGGAGGGACAGCAGAGGGGAGGAAGACCCTTTATGAGATAGATTGATTCAGGTACTGGGATAATAAGGAGGGCTATGTCAGAGACAGTAAGATTGGCACGGGATAGCACAGGGTTTAGGGCTATTGTACATAGGATTACTGTGAGTCACAGGTGACTCAACGGCACACAACAACAACAACGTAAACAAATGTTGTATTTGATTTTTCTAACATATAAGTCATTAGGTGGGAGTAAAGGACTTCTGATGGCTTAGTGCTAAAGAGTTGCACTTGCATTGTCAACCCAAAATCATGTGGTACAAATCCACCATCCACTTTGAGATAGAAAGATGAGCAATCATCTCCCATGTGACTTATGCTTCTGATAACCCACTGAAGAGTCAACGATGAGTTGGTTCCAATTCGATGTCACATAATAATAACAACAAGTAGGAATAAGATCCTTAATTTAAAAAAAATATTTCATTATTTATGCAAATTGAAAGCACTGAGAAAATTTATTATGGAAAATAATTCAAGAAAATGTTCAGTCTTTTAAATATAATCTGTAAATTACTGTGAGACCACTGATATTTAAAGAATAGTAGAGAGAAGATGAAATGGAGAATTGAGCAAAAGCCACGTAGAAAGGTGAATAAACTAAGGTGGAATTTCTTAAAGGAAAGACAGTAGTTAATTTCAGCATTTGATTAAAAAAAATTGCTCCAAAATAGTAGCAGTGTTTTTAGTGTCTTTGCATCCAGTGTAGTTACAAGGTATTTTTTCACCTTATTTTCATCCTCTTTGGCTTTTTTCCGCTTGTATAAAACTTTATGATTGATTAAATTCTGTTATTCTCTGGGCTATCAGGACAGTTGGAATCCAACACTTTGTCTTTTGTGAACTAAGACCAGGAACCCAGATTGCTTCATGAAGAACTCTAGTGGTACTTAGTAATTGTGCTGCTAATAAAAAGAAACATGGTCAAGTCAAACAGCTATTCTACACGACAAAGTGGTGTAATCTCTCATGAGATTTATTGCATCTGCAAAACTGCTGCAGAATCTGCTACGGGTATTTTAACTCAATAGTACACAACTTCAATAAACTGGTACAATAGGGAGTTTTGGTGGCTTAGTGGTATGAAGCTGTGTTACAATACCAAGGGTGAGTGTTTCAATTACTGTCTCTGAAAACTTTCTGGAGTGTCGTCCAGGAGTGGGTTCTGAAACTCAATGGCACACAACAGTGGCACAAGGACTAAACAATCAACAATAACTAAAAGGTTGATAGTTCTAATCCATCCAGTAGCTCTGTAATAGAAAGACGTGACAATTTTCTTTTACAATTATAGCTTAGACAAATCTTGTTGTTGTTGTTGTTGTT
>NW_006400097.1:322080-324148 GCF_000299155.1 Elephantulus edwardii | reverse complement strand
TTCAGTGAGCAAGGTTGTGTCATCTGCATAATGCAGATTGTTGATAGATCATCCACTAATCCTAACGCCACGCCTCTCCTCATAGAGCCCCGCCTCTCAGATAATCTGCTCTGCATACAGGTTGAAAAGGTATGGAGACAGGACACATCCCTGATGTACACCCTTAGGTATTTATATTTCACAAGATCCCTGGTGGCACTGTGTTTAAACACTCAGTAGCTAACTGAAAGTAAATTTAAATTTGAGTCACCAACTACTACCTGAAAAAAAAACACACAAACAAACAAACAAACAAAAAAACATGTGACAATTTGCTGCTGTAGACTTCAGAATTGGAAATTCTTTGGGGCACTTCTCCCTTTGTCCTACAGGTTGCTATGAGTTGGACTCAGCATGATAGTCCTGAGTTTGATATGATTTCATTGTGCAAAAGGATCATCAGTACAATAGGTTGTTGTTACACTTGTACAAATATACTAATATTTTAACTATGTTTTAATTATGTAATAAAGTATCTACTATAAAATAGGAGCACAGGTATATGTACTAGAAATGCATTGCTTTTTACTTTCTGTAGTATAATTATATGATTAAATTACTGATCCATTTCCAGTAAGCATGACATTCAAAAGTATGTGAATAAATTAAAGTTTAATAGTACTCATGTTTTACCTAATAAGATTTAGCTAAATAATTGTTTTTATTCCTTTAGAATATAGAGGAATGAATTCTTTACTTAATGAAATATGAAAATTTCCAGGAATATAGAATTGAATAAGGCACAATGTGTGCTCATAATAGAATAATATTTATACAAGGGACAGACACTCAAAAAAGTTCCAACATTATGTAATGCTGTTCATAAAAAAGAGTAAAGAGATCAAAATTAGGTAAAGTATGATGACTTTAAGGGAGAGATAAATCTAACTATATTGAGTTGGTTTTGTACATAGGATGTGTTATTAACAGAATTTAAATGAATTTTGCTGAATAACTTTCCAAAAGAGGCTAAAAGCAAGGATTTTCAATTGGGAGCTTTATAATTTATTAAATTAAAAAATCAAATGCCAAACTTAGAATAATATGTTGATTTTGATGAGTATTGAATAACTTATGCAGGTTTATTATTTATTTTAACTAATTTTATGAATATTGATGACATACAAAGATATTCACAAAAATATCAGTCAAATATTAAGCCATATAGAGATTTTTACTAGCTTTTCAATTTTATTTTATACTAAAGTAAGATTAAATTAAGTTTAAAATTATAACAAATAGGATATTTACATTTAAGTCATCTTATATGTTTATATATGACACTTTATCAAGTGTTATCTTTAAGAAAAGTATCACAAGTGGTGGCTGTTAAGAATAGAAATTTATTTTATCACAATTTTAAGTTTAGAAGTTCATAATAGTTATACTGGTTAAACCATTTTTTTCTATAGACCTAGTCTCTTGGAAACACTGTTCCTTGAGGTTTCAGAACCCTGGAAAATTAAGTTTTCTAGCCCTTGTATTCGCCTGTCACCTCTGTTGGGGGCATGATATCCAACTACCTTAACTGTGGTCACATGGTATTCCAAACCTCAATAGCTGTGGGACCAATATAAGAAAACACTTTCTACACTAGGAGAGATGGAGACACTATGAAGAGACTGTGTCATGGTTGTAATAAGATGATGGCAAAATGTAACCAAAGGAACAATGGAGAAAAAGGGCCCAGATAAAGATTTAACTTGCTAGATGATTTAAAGAAAAGCTGACTTGTAACTGCTCTGAGGAAAAAATTAATGGACTAATTGATGAAAAGAAAAGACATTCCCCAGTCCGCAGCTTCCTGTTTTCCTTCTCCGGCCGGTTTTTCCTGGGTTTTACCTGAAAGATGCCTCTTTGCTGTTATCCGAGGTGACCTTCCCCAGTGCGTAGTTTCCTGTCTTCCCTCTCCTGCCCCGGGTCCTAGGGCAAAAAGAAAAACATAATCTACACAGGAGTTCAACCAGACTCGTCACCTTCCCTTGGAGAGAGTAAACCTAAACTTAAGAGACAGTGGTCAAAAGAAAAA
>NW_006400097.1:312547-318771 GCF_000299155.1 Elephantulus edwardii | reverse complement strand
TCCTTGGAGAGGGACATCATGCTTGGGAGGGTGGAGGGACAGCGCAGGAGGGGAAGACCCTCTATGAGATGGATTGATTAGGTGACTGGGGTAATCGGGATGGGTGTGTCAGAGGCAGTGCGGTTGGCGCAGGATAGAGCCAGGTTTAGGGCCGTTGTGCATAGGGTCACTATGAGTCGAAAACGACTCGACGACACACAACAACAACAATAATTGATGAAACCTGAGGCTTTTTGCTGTTTTACTGTTGAACTGTACCTGAACATTCATTAATTGAGGGACCGTGTTCTTTTAATCTGACTGGAGGAATGAGGCATCAGTATTGGAGGGAGACACATCAAATACATGTGTTATGTAGATGACACAACCTTACTTAATGAAAGTGAGGAGGAATTAAAGCACTTGTTGCAGAAAATCAAGGATTGCAACCCTCAGTATGGTATGGATTGCATTTCAATACCAAGAAAACAAGGATTCTTACTACTGTACCAATAGGCAGTGTCATGATGGATAAAGAGGAGATTGAAACTTTCAGAAACTTCATCTTGCTTGGATCCACAATTAGCACTCTTGATATGAGCAGTTAGAAAATGTTTCACTGAGAAAATTGGCAGTTACGGACCTTTCCAAATTATTGAGTAGTGATGTCAGTTTGAGGACTATGGTATGTCTGATTCAGGCTATAGTCTTTCAATTACTATGCATTTGAGAACTAGACAATGAATAAGAATGACAGAAAAAGAATTGATGCCTTTTAATTGTGCTGTTGGAGAAGAGCACTAAACATCCCATAGACAGCCAAGAGAATGAACATATACATCTTGGAGAGGACAGGAATTCAAGAAATATTGGACATTGAAGAATTCAAGAATTCTTTAGCAGGAGTGTTGTTTGGAAGAAATAAATAAAATGTTTTGCCTCACATACTTTGGACACATTGCTAGGAGGTGCTATTCCTTGGAGAGAGACATGATGGGAAGGGTAGAGGTGAAGGAGAAGACTAGGATTGACTAGGTAACTGCACAGCTGCAATTGGGCCGTTGTGTGTCAGGACGTGTGAGGATGGTATGGGGCATGACCGGGTTCAGATCTTTCGTTCATAAGTTTCCTATGAGTCCTATTTTACCCAATTGCACCTAAAACCAATTTGGCTGAAGATTGCTGAAGCACCCCTGGACTATCTTTGGGTGATATTATTTGCCTTTCCTGCCCCTTCAACCTTGGAAACAGGAGTGGCATCCACTTCCTAAACAACATGTCTCTGTAAACTCTATGAACATTGAAAAATGACAACAGTTATAGAAAGGTTTAAAGCCTTTTCTTTATAGGGTTGTTATGTATTGTGCTTGATTGGACAACAATAAAATATAACAACAACAACAGGTGTTATTATATGCCATTGAGTAACCTGAAACTCATAATGACCCTATATAAAACAGCCCTAATCCCTGCTCGATCCTGTGCCATTCTCTTTGTCCTTGACACACTTAAGCCGTTATCCTAGTCACTGAAACAATCCATCTCATTGAGGGTCTTAGTCCCTTCTGCTATTCCTCCACCTTTCCAAAAATGATGTCCCTCTCCAAGGACTGGTCTCACCTCACACTGTGTCCAATTTTTGTCAAAGAAATTTCAGAATCCTTGCTCCAAGAAGCAGCCTACTTTCACCCTCTCCTGTTTATTCCTCCACTGTTTATTCTCCTAGCAGTCCATGGTATTTTCCATACCCTTCTCCATCAACACTGTCAAAATGTGTTAATTCTCCTATCATTCCTATTCATTGTCAAGCTTTCTGATGCATAAAAATTAATTGCAAAGACTATGGCCTGGATCAGGTCACCGTAGACACCAGACATCATTGCTGTTCAGTACTTTGGAGAGCTCTCTGACAGCCAACTTTTCCAATACAATTAATCTTTTAATTTCCTGGCTACTGGTACAAAGAACATTGATTGTGGAGACAAGCAAACTAAAGCTGTTAACAGTATCATTCTCCTCAATATCTATCATTATGCTGTCAATCAGTACAGAGAATCTTTGTTTCCTTGATATTGAGTTTCAATCCATATTGGAGGCTGCAATCCTTGACCTTCTTCAGCAAGCTCTTCAGGTCCTCAATTTCAGCAAGAATGGTTGTGTCATATGCATAATGCAGATTATTGATGAGTGTTGCTCCAATCTTGAGGACACATTTCTCCTCCTAGAGCCCAGCCTCTCAGATAATTTGTTCTGCAAATAGATTAGTAAGGTATGGAGATAGAACACATTTCTGGCATACACCCTTCCCAATTTTGAACCATGCAGTGTCTCCTCACTCTATTATGACAACTTCCTCTTGGTCCAAGTATAGATTTCACATAAGCACAATCAAGTGTTCTGGGATTTCCATTCTCAGATTTAGCCACAGTTCTTTGTGATCCACGCAGTCAAAAGACTTTGCATAGTCAATTAAAAACAGATGACATTCCTTGGGTATTCACTGCTTTCATCCAAGATCCAACTAACCTTAGCTATAATATCCCTAGTAGCACGGCCTCTTCTAAACACAGCCTACATTTTTGTGTTTATTTGTTCCAGTCATATTTGGATAATCTTTAGCAGAATCTTGCTTACATGTGATATCCATGATATTATCCAGTAATTTTCACACTCTATCTGGTATCCTCTCTTTGGAATGAGAACAAATATAGTCTCTTCCAGTCAGTAGGCAAGGTAGTTGTCCTCCAGATTTCTTGGCACAACTTTGTGTGCAATCAAGGGTAGCTTCTGGTTGGTCAAATAAATCAATTGTTATGCCACCAGTTCTTGGGGCCTTGGTTTTTGCTATTTCTTTCAGAGTGGTTTGACCTTCTTCCTTTATCACCACAGGCTCTTGCTCATAAGTTGTTCCATGAACTTCTATGTCTGCCAAGTCCTTTTGGTACAATGACTACATACTCTTTACACCTTCTTTTAATGCTTCTTGGATCATTTAATATTCTGCTCAAAGCATCCTTAAGTATTGCAACTCAAGGCTTGAACTTCTTCAGTTCCTTCTGCTTGAGGAGTACTAAGTAAATTATGTCCCTTTAACTTTCTGACTTTGGCTCCTCACATATTTCATTTTAATACTTTGTCTTCCTGCACTGTCCTTTAAAATCTTCTGTTAGCTCCTTAGTTTCTTGATTTATTTTCTTTGTTTTGGTTTTTCAGTGCTCTAGTGCAACATTCAGAATCTCATCTGAAATCCATCTTAGTCTTTTCTTCCTCCTCTGTCTTCATAAGGACATTTTGCATTCTTCCTGGGTGATATTCTTGATATCCTCCTACAGCTCATCTGAGCTTCTCTCAGTAGGTTTCAAGGTCTCAAACCTATTCCTGAGATGGTTTTGAAATTCAGGTGGTATATACTCATGGTCAAATTTTGATTCCCATGTATTTGATTTAATTTTCCTTAGCTTCAACTTGAACTTGCATCTGAATAGTTGGTGGTCTGTTCCACAATCAGTACCTGGCTTAGCTTTCATAGCTGATATTGAGCTTCTCCATCGATTCTTTCTACAGATGTAATCAGTCTGATTCCTATGCATACCATCAGGTGAATTCATGTGTATAGCCTGAATTTATGTTTCTTATAAAATGTATTTTCTATGAATAAATGATTGTGCAAAATTCTTTTTTCTTTTTCTGTTACTCTGAAACTTCTTTAATGGTAGATTGTGGTATCCAAGATCAAAGCCAAACCTGATGCTTTCTAGTTGATTCTAACCTATTATGACTCTATAGGACAAAAGAGAACTACTTCATAAGCTTTCTGATGGTGTAAATCTTAAGAGAAGCATATGTTTCTCCTCACCTCAGAGTAGCTGCTAACTAAACAGTACTTTACCACTTTGCCACCGCAACACCACCATTTTCCAGTTGATGTATAATTGTTATTTATTTCTTATCCGTGACCAACACTGGTATGTGTCTTCAAAGCATAGACACCTTCTTTTATTGCTGCTGCTGTTGTTGTTGTTGTTATGTGCCATCGAATAACTTGTGACTCATAGTGACCCTATGTACAATGGTCCTAAAGTCTGTCCTGTCCTGTGCCAATCACTCTGTCTCCGATACACCTATCCTGATTACCCCAGTCACTGAATCAATCTACCTCATAGAGGGCCTTCCTCTCCTGTGCCTTCCATCCACCCTCCCAAGCATGACGTCCCTCTCCAAGGACCGGTCCCTCCTTACAACATGTCCAAAGTCTGTCAGACGAAGCCTCAGGATCCTTGCCTCCAAGAAGTAGCCTGGTTTAACCCTCTCAATGATGAATCTGTTTCTCAATACTCTTCTCTAACACCACAGCTCAAAGGCATTAATTCTCCTTCTATCCTCCATAGTCATTGTCCAACTCTCTGATACATAACTAGTGATTGCAGACCATAGCCTGTATCAGATGCACTCTAGTCTCCAGAGTGACACCATCACTCTTCAGTACTTTGGAGAGATCCCTAACAGCAGACTTCCCATTGCAATACATCTTTTAATTTCCTAGCTATTGGTGCCATGAATGTTGATTGTGGAGCCAAGCAAACTAAATCTGTGAACAATCTCAATCTCTTCAAACAAAATTTCTTTTATTAAAGAGAAAAATATTCTTAATTTAAATTTGTCATGTCCTCAGGTTTTCTTGTCACTGAGTGACTGTAAAATAATTCTGATCAATATCATATAACTTGTAATATACTTACTAGTTATAATTCCTTAGGTTCTAAGAAATTTATTGATATCCATTTAAATATATGTTCATGCAGTACTAATATGAATATTCTTTTTTGTTCTTATCTTGCCCTCATATATTTTACTGAAGGAAAAAATCAACTTAGTGCTTGGGTTCTGGGATTCCCATTCTTCTCAGAGTCAGCCACAGATTGTTATGATCCACACAAACGCCTTTGCATAGTCAATTAAACACAGATATACTTTCCTCTGCTATTACCTGCTTTCAGCTAAGATCCATATAACATTACTATTCTATTCCTAGTACCACAACCCCTTCTAAACCCAACATGGACTTCTGGCAGGTTTCTGCTGATTTTGAGGCTCCATCTAACATACTTTGGATATG
This sequence comes from Elephantulus edwardii, assembly GCF_000299155.1. Classification (NCBI taxonomy): domain Eukaryota; kingdom Metazoa; phylum Chordata; class Mammalia; order Macroscelidea; family Macroscelididae; genus Elephantulus; species Elephantulus edwardii. Next base: position 313,676 of record NW_006400097.1, on the reverse strand, counting down.
CTGTAAGGAGAGACTGGTCCTTGGAGAAGGACATTATGCTTGGGAGATGGAGGGACAGAGCAGGAGGGGAAGGCCCTCTATGAGGTGGATTGATTAAGCTGGGAGTGTTAGAGAAAGTGCGATTGGCACAGGACAGAGCAAAGTTTAGGGCTGTTGTACATAGAGTCGCTATGAGTCGCAAGCAATTCAATGGCACATAACAACAACAGTACTTGTGTAAAGAGTTGGAATTTTACACTAAAATATGTAAGGAAAGTGGATATGCAAATGAGTAAGAATATGTAAACAAGTAAGTTATTGATTGTATAAAATTCTATCATTCTATCTTAAGCTTCATTTCTGTAATGAAGTCTATTTTTTCCAACTACTGATCCTTCTTTATTCCCACCTTTTGCATTTTAGTCACACATTATTATTAATGCATCTTGATTGCATGTTTGATCTATTTCTGACTGCAAAATTTAGTAGAAATCTTCAGGACTTCCTTGTATGCATATGAATATTATCTTGTCACTCACAGCATTATATTTCAAGATGAATCTAGAAATGACTTTTGAAACTTAAACGTAACCTCATTTTCCTCACCTTTTAATTCCCATACAAGTAGATCATATGACAATCTGACTCAAAATGTTCCATGCCAGTCGACGTCATTTCACCAATATCTAGTATGTCGCAAGCAACAAATGCTGGCAAGGTTGTGGAGAAACTAACTGGAACCCTTATTCGCTGGTGGTAGGAGTGTAAAATGGTGCAACTCTTGTGGAAAGCAGTATGGTGTTTTCTCAAAAAGTTGCAAATAGAGATACCATTTGACCCAGCAAATCCACTAGTGGGAATATACCCCGAAGAGACCATAACTGACATCCAAGCAGATATATGCACACCCATGTTTATTGCAGTAGCTTTGTTCACAATACCAAGGAGCTGGAAGCAACCTAAGTGCTGATCAAGAAATGCATGGCTAGAGAAGCTGTGGTATATTCACAAAATGGAATACTATGCTGCATTGAAAAACAAGGAACTCATGCAATATTATTTAAAATGGTTGACTCTGGAGAACATTATGCTGAGTGAAATATCCCAGTCACAAAAGGACAAATATTGCATGGTGCCACTGTTGCAGAAT
>NW_006400097.1:311029-312267 GCF_000299155.1 Elephantulus edwardii | reverse complement strand
ATTGAAAATTAAAAATAATAAACTAGAGTGAGGATGGCAACGGATTTATAACTGCTCATGCTAATAACACTATATCGTGGCATGCAGGAGGAATAGTGGCAGTGTATCCACCTTTACCATATTCTTCTTACCAAAACCATTTATGGAAAATAGGTACTGCATTGGAACATATATCTCTGGATTGGAAGTGATCATATTGTTAATATTTCTAGTCTTAATCTTAAGAGATTATAAAGTTCAAAATTATTTGTTATATATTTGTTTAAATTTTTCCCTTTTTTAACAAATGGTGTCTAGAGGGAAGAGATAAAACCAGAGAATGGTCAAAATTACTGTGGCAGCTATTGCTGCCAGTTTAGGGCCTGTGTCAGGAAAAGGAAGTCTTACTCATAAACAGTGTCACCCAAAGGTAATAAAGGAGGTCAGAATTACTTCCACTGTGGAAAGCTGGGCCACTTCAGTAGTCAGTGTCACAGATGAGAGCCACAGATAGGCAACGGAGTAGAGAGGAAGCTCCCACTCACTTGCTTTAATGTGGATCTGAAGGACACTTGGCCAAGGGTGGCCCACATCAGGTTCTTGTGACTGACAGGACTGCCAGGCCCCAGCTCACAGCTGGAAACAAAGGAAGACGCTTCAATGATATAGATCCTTCCAGAAGAGCTGTGGGTGAGCATTAACATTACTGTTAAGTATATTCATTTTCTCCTGGACACAAGAGCCTACTATTTGGTACTAAAAGCCTTCTGAGGTCCCAACTCTTCTATTTCTTAGTTTTTGGAATTGATGGAAAACCTCATAAGCAGTTCCTTACTTCACCTATGCCTTGCATGTGGACTTCCGAATTGTAAAGCAACCCAGTTGTAGATGGAATTTGCTGCAGGACTTAAGAACAAAAAAATGACATAGTTGAGCCTCTATATCTTGTGGTTCCTAACCTTTATACTATAATAGACAAAGTGTTAGTCAATAGGTCTTTTATTGTGAGAACTACCTTCCCTCTGTAACTTGATTTGTGCCACTATTAGAGCCTCTACTTGTAATATTATTATATTTTAATTTTTGACTCATGTACTTTTAACTTGTTAGTTAAATTTGTGTCTTGTAGGCTGCAACACTTCCATGATACATCTTGGAGGATATGGACATGTATGGCTAAGCACAATTGATAACAGTGCATCTAAATTCCAAAATCAATCTCCACAATAGTCTATGTATTTCCTATTGCCAAAGGGGCC
>NW_006400097.1:303624-309404 GCF_000299155.1 Elephantulus edwardii | reverse complement strand
TCCGGCAGTTCCCTGCTGATGTGCTGTTCTAATCGTTTTTGGATAATCTTCAGTAGAATCTTGCTTGCATGTGAAATCAATGACAGTGTTCTGTAGTTTCCACACTCAGTTGGGTCACCTTTCTATGGAATGGGAACAAATATAGGTCTCTTCCAGTCAGTTGGCCAAGTGGTTGTTCTCCAGATTTATGTCAATATTTGCATGTTCCACTCTTTCTTTACAATATTTCTTATAATCTCTATTATTGGGTTATTTCTCAGCATACATATTGCAGAAGGAAACCAAATTGGAAGCACACTCTTGGGATTTATTAGGTTTAAAACCTTGAAGAGTGAAGAGAAATTCAAATTTCAAGTTACTGTTGTTGTTAGCTGCCATTGAGTCTAGTATGACTCATAGCTACCATATAAACAAAAGATCTGAATCCTGCTCTACCCTACTCCATCTTCACACTTCCTGATACACAAGAGCCCATTGTGGCAGTCACCATGTCAGTCCACCTGGATGAGGTTCTTCGTCTCCTTCACTGACCTTTACCTTTCCCAGCAGCATGTATCTCTCCAAGGAATAGCACCTCCTAGTAACATTCTCACAGTATGTGAGTCGAAGCCTCGTCGTTCTTGCTTCCAAAGAACACTCTTGCTTCACCCTCTCTAAGACATATTGGTTTGTCCTTTTGACCATCCAAGAGATGTTCAGTGTTTATCTGCAACATCACTTCTCAAAGGCATATATTATTTTTTCTGTTTTCCTTATTCATTGTCCAGCTTTCACATGCATAGCAAATGCTTAGAAAGTCCATGATCTGAATCAGACATTCCTTAATCATTACTCCTCAATAGTTTGAAGAGGTCTCTAACTGCAGACTTACCCAGTGAAATGTGTATACTTATTTCTTGACTGCTGATACCAAGTGTGTTAATTGTGGATCAGAGCAAAATGAAGCTGTTAACAGTTCCACTCTCCTCTCTACCCATCAAGATGTTGCCTATTGGTATAGTGGTAAGACGCTTGGTATTCTGAGAAAACTTGGGCTTGGTGTGATACTGAAAGTTGTGCCACTGGGATATCAAATGCCATAAGGGTTACCCATGGTCAACAGGTTTTGGTGGCACTCCCAGATTAAGTCAGACTAGGAAGCAGGATGAGCCATCTACTTCCTAAATAATAGGCCTTTGAAAATTCTATGAACAAGTTATAATACTCAAGAATTTATCAACAAAATGGTAGATGATGTAGGAAGCATCAAAAGAAGTTGTATACAAAAATAAGTGGTCAACACTAAATAAGTTCAGAAAGTGTCATGTGATAAAGGACCAATGATAATGAAGGAAGAAGTTTCACTAAGATGTTGATAACCAGGCCTAGTGAGTGGGAGATATCTGCATTTGTTCTGAATTCCCATAATTTTGATCCAACAGAAAGCAGAAATTATCAAATCTTATTATTAAGGTTATATGCAAGTAAAATCTTGCTAAAGATTTTTTAAATGGCTGGAATAGCAAAAGCTGTGTAATTAGTGATATCATTGTTGATGTCAAGTAGATTCTAGCTGGAAATAGAAAATATCAGAAGGATGTTTATTTGCATTTAGACATTTCATTGAACAAAATAAGGAGATATTAAATGTTTTAAAATTAGATAAGGTGTATGTCATCATATTTTAAATTTTCTTCCTTTTCTGTATGCCTATTAAATGTGTAAGTAGAAAATTTAAAAAAGAAAAAAATAAAAGAAAGCTTGACAATATGATAAGGAATGTGGCATAAGAATTAAAGTTTCAGAAACAACATGAATGTCATACAGATAACCTGACCTTGCTTGCAGAAAGTGAGGAATATTTGAAGCACCTGCTGAAGAAGATCAAAGATGACAACCTTCAATTTGGATTACAGCTCAAAAACAAGAAAACAAAACCCTCACAACTGGATCAACAGAAAATGTCATGATCCATCACACACTCATTGCTGTAAATCAGAACTGACTGAGAGCTTACTCTTCATTGGGTTTCTGAGGGTGTAAAACACAGAGGAGATATTTCATGGTTTTCTTCTAGAACTACTGTGTGTTTGAACCCCTGAAGACACACAGACTCTATATTAGCAGTGAAATTCACTGCGCATTGTGGCAACTGATATTCGTAATACCATGATAGATGGAAAAAAAGAGATTGATTTTGTCAACAATTTCATTTTACTTGGGTCCACAATCAACACCCTTGTAAATAGCAGTCAAAACACCAAATAATGTGATGTGTTGAGACAATCTGCTTTCAAGGACCTCTTCAAAGTACTAAAGAGCATGGATGTGAGTTTTAAAAAGTCAAGTATTTCTAACCTAAGGAGTTTTATTTTTAATTCTTTCACAAACATGTAAAATATGTACAATCAATAAGAAATCATAAAAATTAATAACTTGAATTTTAATACAGGTGAAGAATATTGTACATACTATGAATGTCTGGAAAAGTAAATCATTATTTAATGAATTGCAACCAGTGTCCTTATTGGCATGAGACTCTATCTCACATGGTTTAGGCATGTACTTAGTTGCCAGTCCCTGGAAAAAGATAGTGGGGAGAAATAGAGCATAAGAAAAAAGAAAGGAATACTCCCTACATTGATGGGCACAGAACATTAACAACGAACTTAAGCATGGCAGAGATTTTAAAGTTAATGTAAAGTATGGCAAGATACAATTTTGCTATTCATATTGTCTGTATAAGTTGCATTGTATTCAACTGCACCTTACGAAATCATAAATATATTTGGGTAAATGTAGAATCTATAGTCATAAGTCCATTATTGTTGTTTTGCGCTATTAATTTGACTGCAACTCAATGCAACCATATGAATAGCTCTGAACCCTGTATTATTCTGAGCCAATCTCACTGCCTCCAGTATCCCTACTCCTATTACACATATTACTGTATCAATCCATCTCATCCAGTGTCTCCCTCTCTTGGTTCTGTTCCTGCTTCTAAGCATGAAGTATTTCTCAAAGGACCTTTCCCTCCCGACAATGTGCCCAAAGTGTATGAGATGATGTTGCTGTTGCTATATGTCATCAAGTCACTGCAATCCATAGCAACCACATGAACAGCGGGTCTGAAGGCTGTCCTGTCCTAACCAGTCTCACTGATTCCAACACATCAACCCTCATGGCCCCAGATACTGTATCAATCCATCTCATCTGGGTTCTTCCTCTCCTGCTGTCTTTCCACCCTTCCAAGCATGATGTCCTTCTCCAAGACTGGTCTCTCCTGGCGACATGCCCAAACTTTGTGTGAGAGAGAGCTTCAAAATCCTAGCCTCCAATGAGAAACTTTGTTTCACCCTCTACAAGACAGACCTATTTGTTTTCTTGGCAGTCCATAGTATGATCAAGACTCTATAGCCAAGTTCAAACTGAAGTTGAAGCAAATGGACATAAATACACAGAGCTAAAATATTACCTTCAGTATAGTCCACCTGTGTTTAGAAACTATCTTAAGAATAGACTTAAAATATTGAATACTAATGAGCTGAAATTAAAATTGTTGTGTTGGTAGAGCAACTTCTTACCACCAGGCCCTCAGTTGTTGCTAGGTGTCATCAAGTTGAGTACAACTTACAGGGATCTTGTGAAAAACAGACATGAACCCTGCCCTAGTCTCTGCTATCCTCACTAGACCACCAAATGTTGTTGTTAGGTGTCATCAAGTTGAATGACTCATAGCTACCATACAGATAATAGATTTGAGACTTATCCTATCCTATGACATTCTCACAATCTCTGACATATTTGAACCCACTGCTGTAGTGACTGTGTTCACCTGCTTGAGGGACTTCTTCTATTATGCTATCCCTCAACCTTCCCAAGCATGAAGTACCCTTCCAAAGAATAAACTCTCCTAGCCTTTCATAGGTCCAAAATATGTGAGATGAAACTTTATCATCTTTGCTCGTAAGGAGTCCTCTGTACCTTCTTCAAGACAATATGTTTTTCTTTTCGAGGACCATGGAACATTCTGTACTCTTTTCCAACACCACAATTCAATGTATTAAATCTCAGTGGTGAAAATTTTTGTTTCCTTGATATTGAAATATAATTCATATTGAAGGCTGCAGTGTACATACCATCAATTACTCACGTACAAGTTCAAAACAAGGCTGAAGAAAATTAAAAAGGTCCATAAGAATCAAAGTATATTCTTAAGTCTATCCGACCTGTATTTAAAATCATTGTAAGAATAATTTTGAAGCATTGAACACCAATGATAAAATACCAGATGCGTTGTGGGTGGGCATCAATAATATTATCCTTGAAGAGACCAAAACTCACTCCAAGGACAGAGGAGAAAAAAAAAATCCCTCAAAATGGATGTCAGAAAGACCCTGAAAATTTCACTAGCATGTCAAGAAGATAAAAGGTAAGAGAGATTGAAGTAAAAGAGTTGAACAGAAAAATCAAGAGAGAAAGACCTAGTATCTGAAAGTAAAAACGGAGGAACTCCTTCAGCATTTCTCAGTCTAAAGGAACTGAAAAACAAATTCAAGCCTCAAGTTGCAGTACTTAGATATCCTATGGCTAAAATCTTAAATGATCTAGGAAGCGTCAATGGAACTTAGAGGGAATACACACAATCACTCTACCAAAGAGACTGGCTAATAAGGAAATAGATTAGGAAGTAGGATATGATCAAGAGGAAATGGTAATAAAAGATGAATTTATGGGATATCAATTGGTATGTTTCAAATTATAGATTCAAAGCTAGACGTGCTAACAAGACTATGTCAGAAAATTTGGAGGGCAATTGCCTCACTGACTGAATGGAAAGCATGCACGTTTTTTCTCAATCCTAAGAAAAGTGATAGAGTAGACTGAAAATTAATGAACATCACATACAAGGAAAACATTGCTGAAGATCAAACAAAAACGGCTAGAATAGCCCGTAGAGAGAAACCTGGGAAAAGTTTGAGCTGGTTCTAGGAGAAACCATGGAATCAGGCCTCCAGAATTACAGAAATTACAGAAAACATTAAGAAGAATAGGGATTTCACAAGTTATTTGTGCTCAGGGGGAACATGTACATCTGCCACACTGCCTTCTATAGTGATTACATCATTTTATGATTGAACCAGTAGTGCATGCTATATTGTTGCTGACAGAGGATCCTCTATGTAAACAAAAATATCAGAATAATGTCTATTTGTGCTTTATTGACTGCAAAGACATTTGACTGTGGAGATTAAAAAATATATATGACTGAATAGAAAAAATTAGTACTAAATTGTGCTAATGTGAAATCTATACCTGGGCCAAGAAGCTGTTGTGTGAACAGAGAAATTAAATATTACACGGTTTTAAATTTAATAAACATGTGAGTCAGTGTTGTATCTTTTCTCCATAACTATTCAATTTGTATACTTAGTAAATTATTTGAAACACTGGACTCTATGGAGAAGAATGCCACATCAAATTGGAGAAAGACTCATCAATAACCTACAGAATGAAGATGACATAACCTTTTTTACTGAAAGTGAGAAGGACTTGAAGTGTTTATTGCCAAAGACTGAATACTACAGCCTTCAATATGGATTGCAACTCAACTTCAAGGTAACAACAATTCTCAACACTATACCAGTAGATAACATTGATTAAGAAAACGTTCAAACTGTCAATGACTTCATTATACTTGAATTTTCAATCAGCATTTCTTAAGCTCAAGGAACTGAAGAACAGATTCAAACCTAGAGTTGCTGTAATCAAGGATGCTTTGGGCAGAATATTAAATGATC
>NW_006400097.1:255095-302290 GCF_000299155.1 Elephantulus edwardii | reverse complement strand
TTTGGACATGTTGCCAGGAGGGACAGGTCCTTGGAGAGGGACATCATGATTGGGAGGGTTTGGGGACAATTCAGGAGGGGAAGACCCTCTATGAGATGGATTGATTCGGTGACTGGGGTAATAGGGATGAGTGTGTCAGAGGCGGTGCGGTTGGCACAGGATAGAGCAAAGTTTAGGGCTGTTGTGCATAGGGTCCCTATGAGTCGGAAACGACTTGAGGGCACATAACAACAACAACAACAGTTAGTACCGGAAGTCAGGGCATCAAGAGATATATTGGAGTGGGAAGGTCTTCAGTCAACAACCTCTCCAAATTATTGAGTACTAGTGATGTTTGTTGCAGACCAAGGGTCCCAAAGAATGAAATAATTTTATAATTATTGATAATGAGACAAACAACCAGGAATGAGATAGAGCAGAGGGCATAAACCAGGGGGCCAGCAATTCTGATCGAAGACCCCAAGCCAAGCTTCTCTGTACCCTTATTGAAAATTATCAGGAAGTAAATCACAAAGAGAATTCAGTGCAAATGAAGCCAAGCTCTTTCTATTGAAAACCTTCTGCTTGACTCATAAAGGAGGGGTTCACAAATGCAAGAATTTGGTTTACCCTTAACTATTAACCTTGATGCCTCAGGGTGAACTCTAGTTTAGGAAGTAACACTCCATCTGTAGCGGGCCCCTTGCTGTCTCCAGTCTGCAGGGAACAAACAGCTCATTTTCTAGGATCTGCCAGAAGAGAAATCCTAACTTATAAATCTGTAATTCCTTCAATTCCTGAACAAGGGTTTTCATATAATATTTGGTATAAAGTTTGGCTTCCCATAGATGTTGATTTGAGAATGAAGATATGTCTGAATCAGACTCTAGTCTTTTCAATTACTTCCTATGGTGTTCACAGATTAACAATGACAATTTCCCCCTGTTCCAGTCATATCAAACTTGGTGGTACACACATATTCACACACACAAAAAAACTCTACCAAAAATAATAACTCAAAGAGCAACAAAAACTGGCTGTGTGTGGGGATCTGGGGGGAGGGAGGGGAGGGCTGAGTGGTGAGGATGGGTGAGGACGGGGGGATGGGGGAGAATCATAGGATCACACAATTTGATGGGTGGTGGGAAGAGTGGGTAATGGAAATGGGAACGAACTTGTGAGAAAAATGTACATATGAACTTTATAAGTAAATCAGTATAAAATAAAATTTTATTTACAAACAAAATGAAACAAAAATATAAATAGAGCAAAACTTAAAAAAATATAAAACACTACCATAAAAAACTAGAACAAATAATTTAGCTTCTAAGACAGGTTAATACCCCTTTCCAGGGTTTGAAGTTAAAGGCACCTGGTAACTATGCTCACTTGTGGTGACCACCAGGATCCACGAGGATGCAGCCTTAAAGAGACAGACTGAGTTTAGATGTGTTCCATCAGCCCTGTTGAGTTAGCATGCACATGGATAAGTCTGCTGACTTTGAAAAGTAAAAAACCATGAGGATCCCTATCTTGCTGACTTGATTCCATGCTGGGGATAAGACTGTATGAAGGGACCAGTCAATCTGGAATTGGAGCAAGAGTGTTTATTCCTGAGTTGGCAGCTGTTGCCTATGTGGCCCTAGCCTTGGATGGCTTGAAATTAGTTGACCAGAACCCGAGAAGGTGTTCCATACGGTGAGCTAGTACTGAAGACTGCAATGTGATGGTTTGCTCTTGAGTGAAATTAGCTTATGAATACAGATGCTAAAAGTTTTAACTGGAACAGAAGACTCTTCAGAGAAGTGAACATGCTTGTTTCCTCAGAGTACTAGTTTCATAGGTATGGGAAAATAATTTAAAAAAATAGATAAAATACAAAAAAAAACCAAAGGGAAGAAATCATGATACTGAGGAGTTGTCAGAAGATTCTAAAGGGCAGTGTTGGAAGACAAAGTAAAGTATTTCAATGAAATGTGAAAGGAGCTGGAGTTAGAAAATCAAAGGCATTAAAATCACCTAGCTTTTCTTAAGCTGAAGAAAATGAAGAACAAACCCAAGCTTTAAGTTGCAATACTGAAGGATGCTTTAGTCAGAATAGTAAATGATCGAGGAGGCATTAAAAGAAGATGGAAGAAGAGTCATTGTACCAAAAGAAATTGATGGACACACAAGAATTTCATGACACAATGTATGAGTAAGAACCTGTGGTGATGAATGAAAAAGTTCAAGCTGCTCTGAAAGAATTGGCAAAAAAACAAGGCACCGAGAATTGATGGCGTACCAACTGGCATATTTCAACAGATGCTGCCCTGGATGTGCTCAGAAAGTTATTTCACCGTGAAATCTGGACCACCTGGCCAACTGACTGGAAGATATCTATATTTGTTCCCATTTCAAAGAAAGGTGATCTGACAGAGTGCAGAAATTATCAAATATCATTGATATCAAATGCAAGCAAGATTCTGCTGTAGATTATCCAAAAACAACTGGAACAGCACATCAAAAGAGAACTGCCTGAAGTCCAGGCTGGATTGAGAAGAGGCCGAGGTACTAGGGATATTATAGCTAACGTCGGATCTTGGCCGAAAGCAGAGAGTACCATAGCAATGTCTTGTGTTTCATTGAGTTTTCAAGGCATTTGACTGTTTTCATCACAACAAAGTGTTGCTAATTCTGAGAAGAATGGGAAACCCAGAACACTTTTTTGTGTATATGTGAAACCTATACTTGGACAAGGAGGCAGTCTTCAGAACAGAGCAAGGAAACACTGCATGGTTCAAAATGGGAAGGGTGTATGCCAGGGATTTTTCCTGTCTCCATACTTTTTCAATTTGTATATAGAACAAATAAACAGGGAATCTGGCCTCTATGAGGAGAAATGTGACATCAGGATTGGAGGAAGACTCATTAACAACCTACATTATGCAGATGATACAAACCTGCTTGCTGAAAGTCACAGCCTTCAATATAGATCGAAACTCAACATCAAGAAAACAAAGATTCTCACCACTGGGCCTACTGAAACCATCATGATAGATGGTGAAAACATAGAAATTGTTAACAGACTTCAGTTTGCTTAGCTCCACAATTAACACTCTTTCCAGCAACCAGGAAATTAGAAGTATTATTGCATTGGGAAAGTCTGCTGTAAGAGACATCTCCAAAGTACTGAAGAGCAATGATGTCAGTCCGGATAAAAGGTATTTCTGATCCAGGCCATAGTCTTTGCAATTATTTATGCATCAGATAACTGGAAATTGATGCCTGTGAGCTGTGGTGCTGGAGAAAAGTTTTGAATATACCATGTACTGCTAGCAGAACAAAAGGTTTGTCCTACATAGGGTGAAACCAGGCTGTTCCTTGGAGGCAAGGATTCTGAAGTTTTGTCTGAGACACTTTGGACATGTTGCAAGGACATGTCAGTTCTTGGAGAGGGACATCATCCTTGAAAGGGTGGAGGGACAGCACAAGTGAGAAAAACTCTTGATGAGATAGATTGCTTCAGTGACTGGGTTAATGGGGTAGTCATATCAGAGACAATAAAGTTGACACAGGCTGAAGCATGATTTAGAGCTGTTGTACAGAGGCTTGCTATTAGTTTCAAATGACTTGAAGCATAATAACAAATGATATTCCTTCGTTCTGTTTGCACACATTGTTTCAATTTGGGGATAGGTTTTGTATGAGCACAACTAAGTGTTCAGAGATTCCAAAATTTTTTTTTAATGTTAGACACAATTTGTTATGGCTCACATAATACAATGTCTGAATAGTAAGTAAAATTTTGTCTCTTTTTATATATTCAAAACTAAAATATCTTATACTTTCTTTTTTTATTCATTTACATTGTGTTTCATACAATCAATCATATACATTCTATTTTACATTATGTATATATTAGTTTACTTACGAAATTAGAATACATTGTTTTTCACACCAGATTCTTCCCAATTCCCTCACCCCACCCATCAAATAGTGTAACCCCTCCGTCACCACACATCTTCACCCTTCTGCTTCCAACCTCTCCTCCCTTGGATCTTCCTACTTATATATAATAATGGTTTTATACAGTATTTGTCCTCATGGGACTGAGTTAGTTCACTTAGCTTAATGCTCTCCAGAACTTCTCAAGTTAGATAGTTGTTGTTGTTGTTGTTATGTGCCATCAAGTCGTTTGTGACTCATAGTGACCCTATGTACAACAGCCCTAAACCCTGCTCTATCCTGTGCCAATCGCACTGCCTCTGACACACCCATCTCGATTACCCCAGTCACTGAATCAGTCCATCTCATAGAGCGTCTTCCCCTCTTGCGCTGTCCCTCCACCATCCCCAGCATAATGTCCCTCTCCAAGAACCTGTCCCTCCTTGCAACATGCCCAAAGTATGTCAGATGAACCCCCAGAATCCTTGGCTCCAAGGAGTTTCTCGGTTTAATCCTCTCCAGGATGAATCTGTTTGTTAGTTAGATAGTAATTTACAAAATTATTGCTCCTACATTGTGTGAATATACTGTAATTTTTCAGTTAATTCAATTATGGTTGGACATGGGTGCTGTTTCCTTGTTCTTACAATGGTAATAACGCTGCTATGAACATTGCTGTACAAGTCTCTATTTGTGCCTCGATTCTCATTCTCATTTTCTTGGGGTATATATGATATACCTAGGTCATAAGGAATTTCTATGCTCATATATTTGAGGAAGCACCACATTTCCTTTCAGAGTGGTTTTTCAAATTTATAATTCCACCAACAATGTAAAAGAGTTCCTATCTCACCACATCCCCTCCAACATTTATTACTTGATGTCCTGTTAAACTTTGCCACTGCTACCATGGCAAGTCCCTGGAGTGAGATGGTATCTCATTGTGGTTTTGATTTGCATCTCTCTTATTGCCAGTGATTTGGAGCCTTTCTTCAGGTGTCTATTGGTCATTTGAATATCTTCCTTTGTAAAAACTCTTTCCTTATCTTTTGCCCATTTTATAATTTATTTGGTTATCAGTCTTTTTCTTGTAGAAGTGCAGAAGGATTCTGTTAATTTTCATTAGGAGACTTTTGTCTGAGCTAGCATTTCCAAATGTTTGCTCCCAGTCGGTAAGTTTTCTTTTCACCCTGTTGGAAAAAGTTTTTGATGCACACAGAAACTTAATCTTTAAAAGTTCCCATTCATCATTTTTTCCCCCTCTTCATATTGTGTTTGTCGGGCTGTATTTGGCAGTCTTTTTATGCCGTAGACTAGGCCTTCTAAGCTTGATCCCATTTTGTCTCTTATGAACTTCATAGTTTTGGGGCTTTACTCCCAAGTCACTGATTCATCCTATTGTGACACAAAACAAGTTTTTAAAATCAGTGGTTAAAACAAGGTGTATGTATCATTTCACTGCTTCTGTGATTAATGCATATAAAAATGAGTAAGGCAGGTCTTTGTAAGATCTTGCAAGATCAAGAGCACAATATTAGCTGAAGTTGCAATATTACATAAAGTCACTGTTTAAGTTCATGTACATATTGGAAGAACTCTTACCATTGTGGAAATTAATTTCATTTTTTTGGTTCATTTTCTCTTATTGTTGTTAGGTGCCATCGAGTGTATTGTGACTTATCCTATGTTCAACAGTCCTGAAATTTGCTCTATCTTCAGTTAATTTTATTATATATGACACACTTATCCCCATTACCTTAGTCTGAATACACAGAGTCACTATCCCTGAAAGACTTAGGTGATACAGAAGAATTTCCAGAAACAACATATGATCAAGGGCCTATGGTGATGAAAGAGGAAGTTCAAAATGTTCTGAAGGAAATAGAAAAAACAAGTCCTCAGTAATTGATGACATATCAGTTGACTCAGTTAAGCAAATACATGCTACCCTGTACACACTCTTTAGGTTATGCGAAGAAATATTAAGGACAACCATATGCCTTCCAGTGAGTTGACCAGGTGGTTGTCCAACTGATTTCTTGGCGCATCTTAGTGAGTGCATTCAGGGAAGTGTCTGTTTTTGGAATATGTCAATTTGTATGCTGTCAATTCCTGGAGCCTTATTTTTTGCTAATTCTTTCAGAGCAGCTTGTACATCTTCCTTCATCACCACAGGCTCCTGCTCATGTGTTGTTTCATGAAATTCTCCTGTGTCAGTCAATTCCTTCTGGCACAGTGACTATATATACTCCTTCCATCCTCTTTTAATTCTTCTTGGATCATTTACTCACAAATCACTGAAAGAGGTCCATGTTTGTTCCCATTCCAAAGGTGACCTTACAAAGTGTGAAAATTATTGAACAATATCATCAATATCACATGCAAGCAAGGTCCTGCTAAAATCATTAAAAAAGATTGGGACAGGACATCAACAGAAAACTGTCAGATAAGCAGGCTGGGTTTAGAAGAGGTCACAGCGTGAGGTTTATTATAGCCAGTGTTAAATGGATCTTTTCTGAAAACAAAGAGTACCATTGACTGTAAAAGCATTTGACCGTAGATCACAACAAATCGTGAATAATTTTGAGAAGAATGGGAATCTCAGAATACTTGAATGTGCTTATGTGAAACCTATACTTGGATTAGGAGGCAGTTGTCAGAAGAGAACAAGGAAACACTGTACAGTTCAAATCAGGAAAGGTATATGCCAGGGACACATCCTATCTCCATACTGTTTCAATCTACATGTAGAACAGATCATTCAGGATCTGTTCTGGGCTCTCTGAGGAGGAATGTTGGCTCAGTGTTAGAGGAAGATTTATCAATAATCTGTATTATGCAGATGACACAACCTAGCTTGCAGAAATTGAGGAAGACCTAATACATTTGCTGCCTTCAGTGTGGGTTAAGGCTCAATATCAAGGAAAAAAAAGAGATTCTCATCACTGGGCCAATTGGTAGTATCATGATAAACAGTGAAGAGATTGAGATTGTAAACATCTTTTGCTTGCTTGACTCCACAATCAACAGTCTTGGTACAAGGAGCCAGGAAATCAAAAGACAAAAAAATCTGCTCTCACTAACCTTTCCAGTGTACTTAAGTGTAATGATGTTAGTCTGGAGACTAAGGTGATCCTGATTCAGGCCATGGTCTTTGCAACGACTTGCTATGCATCAGAAAACTGTACAATGAATAAAGATGATATAGAAAGAATCAATGCCTTTGCGTTGTGGTGCTGGAGAAGAGTGATTGAACATACCATGGATTGCTAAGAGAACAAAGAGATTTGTCCTGGACCGGGTGAAATCAGGCTGCTCCTTGGAGGCATGAAATTTGAAGGTTCAACTGACATTTTTTTTTCACTCTGTGAAACACTCTGATTCTGGTCACTCACACCAGAGCCAGAAGATCAATATCATTCTTGTCTGCTGTGATAAAGATTCATGTTAGTATTATATTCTGCCATGGTAACTATCTCATCAGTATAAGGAAACACAATGGAGGAATATAATACATCACATTCACAGATTCTAGGAATACTCCTTGCAGAGATTATATGTGGATTATATGCCAAAGGGAAGGAATCTTAGAAGCAATCTTGGAATCCTGTCCTTTGATATGGTTAGAATTAAATGAATATTCTAAAATAGGAGTTTAAGAAATTCATAGTCTAAGTAATAAACTAATATTTTAAAATTATATATAGACTCCCTTCTGCACTATATTACCCTATATCAGTTTATTAGTTACCTATGCAAAAGAAAAAGAATTGCAGTGTTTTGGCATCCTTGATTTTTTTTTTCAGTGCTACAATGAATGCTGCAGCTCAGCTAAAAATGAATTAGAAGGAGTAAATGAATAGGCTTATTTTCTTTTACTATTTTGTAAAAATTAAAATGCTTTCCAAGATTCCTGTAGCAGGTTCTCATTGTGTCTTTTTTAAAGGCCTCTGCAACAAAGTAGATTTGAAATTCTTTTATGTCATCAACTTCCAGCTGCCTGAAACCATCTGCCTTTATGGAAGAAGTGAGCTGAGGTGAATGAAAAGGCACCTGAAAAGGATTTTATTCTGAAAATGTCAATAATTTTCATGTGAAATGATTCAAACCTATTATACTCAATGATATCATATAGAACACAAGAATATGTTTAAAAAGCTACTGGAAATACTTGCTAATGTGGAGATACTATCACTTCAAGTGTGGAACATTATGCATTTCAATTTAATATTTCTTTTATTCAATAGAAATCTTGCATTTTTTAAAAAATTCACTAAAATACAGAACCATCAAAATAAGCCATTATTCATTCATAATATATTAAAGTAAGAGACAAAGTTTTAAGAACACCAGACTTAGTAATCAAAATTAGTGTGACTGATATTTATAGTTGTATAACATTTTGCTTTAAAAACAAAAACTCTCTTTCTGTAAGAAATAACCTAAGAATATAAAATGTTCTTATTTATTGTTATGGTTGTTGATTGCCTTCAAATTGGTCACGACTCACAATGACCCTATGAACAAAAAGTCTGAAGCCCCTCTACAAATAGCAACATTTATCAAAGTTCATAGAGTTTCCTGAGGCATGTTGTTTAGGAAATGGAAGCCACTCCTGCTTCCATACCTGTCATTGTATGTTACTGATGTTATGTGCAGTTGAGTCACCTGCGATGTATAGTGACCCTATGTAGAGAAGCTTCGAATCCTTCCTTTATTAACATTATGAAATTTAAAGCAGAATCAAGAGATTAGCAAAAAGCAAAAGACAAAAACATCTGTCAAAGTTTAAGGTATTTAAAAATGAAACTCATTTCAGTTTTCACAAGTTTATTTGCTTTCTTAGTCTATTTGTTTCTTTTAGCTTATTTATTAGAGACAAAGAAAAAATTATGAAAACAGAGAATATGATAAATCACAAAGTGATGATAAAGGAAAATATGATACTTTTAAAATGAAATAGGGCTGGGAAAAACGAAAGTTATCAAAAGTTTATTTTGAACTTCTGTACATGCTTTGTTATATCTTATTTCCCCTAAAAAAAGACAATTTGAGTTTATTATTCCATTCCTCAGACAGCAATGTGCTATATATGATCAAAAAGTATCTCATTAAAGACTGACAGTGCTTTGCTTAGATGTACTCAAAGCTTCACTGGGCATTATGCCAAACAAAAAGAAAATGACAGTTGGTGTCAACACTAAACAGCTTAGGGCAAACTATTTTCTCAGAAACCTATGTAATTTAATTGAAATGCAATATTTCATGAATATTAGAAAACTAGGCTTTATTAAAAATGGCAAGGAAAGTGAATGCATGACTGTTTAGAGTAACAAGCAATACAAATTTATTCACTCAATACATCACTGAATTATTTAAAACTCAGTGTAAGCACAAGGTCATGGAATAATTTTGGCAAGTAGGCATTTTGCATGATACATTTCCATAATTCTTCTGCATCTATAAAGTTAATCACAACTTTGGCATGGAGATCTTCATGTATTAACCAAGCCAGCTGAAGGCTTTGAATCAAATTTAGAGCCAAACAAAACTGTTGACACTTGATGTGGGAGGAAAAGAAAATGAATATTTATGCAAAAAAAGTAAATGTTAACTAGCAACTTTAACACTTATAAAACAACATAAATTTAAACCCCCTATACCTTTACATTTTCATTTTAGTCCAAAATGAATCTGATATATAAGAAAAATATTAAACACTGAGATACAAATTTTCATAGAAAACACTTTAAGTAAAATCTGTTAGTCAAATTAAGAAGATAAAATGAAAAGTTATTTTTAAGTCTTAAAAGGTCTTTTGGTGAACTGAAAAGTTTGCTTCTTTCTCAATTTTCTGTGTAAATCCATATGTCATAAATCTAATATTAAATTGATGTCCAAATTCCTTTAGGACATAGCATACATTATGTAACTTCATTCTATTAAAATTAGTCACATCATAGGCAATACTTTGTCAAGACATGAAAAAATAAATTTAGAAAAGGAAAAAATAGAAATTTTCAACCAGATAAGAGGGAAAAGTGAAAAGAGAGGACATCAAAAATGTACTTTCAGTTTCTTTGGCAATATTAACCTGGCTATCCAAATCTTAAAGAATTAAAGAATAATTACTCACAACGAGTCTGATTATGTGTGGGAGGTTTTAATATATTTAAATAATTAATTAGAAGTTCCTATTAAAGTTAACAATAGTCTATTAAAATACATTCTACTTTCATGATTGGTTTTTATTTTGATGCAATATGAAGAAAAACATGGTAAATATCAATTAAATTTTAACACAGAGAAGTTCAACTAGAAATTTCACTTTCCAAGGAATTTTCTATAAGGTATTGGAAACAGGATAAATATTGTAGCAGAATTCAGGTTATGTAATAGATATCTTGTAAAGAATACCTCCTTTACTGGAGTAGCATCTAATATTTTTTGGTCTTTTTTTTTATTTAAAAAAAAAGCTTTGCATGTGCAACGTTGTATATAAAGTGCCGGTGGCCCATAAATTCTCATTAAAAGCAGTAATTGGTTTTCCATTATACACAAATGACTGATGTAGAGTAGACTAAATGCTTTGACATATGAATGGGTACTGGAAAAAGAAAATAGGGCTCAATATATCTTGAATGAGAAAGAATGACATGTAACCTATAGTACAATATCTAGGGAGATTTTTCATTGGAAAACTTACATTGTGATATTTATTTCTTATGTGAAATTTCATTGGAAAACTTACATTGTGATATTTATTTCTTATGTGAAATTTCTTAATGTCTATATTTTATTCATTTGTATAGTACACATATATTTATAATTTATGAATCTATATATAAGTGTGTGATTGTTTATTACTTATTGGGTTAATAACTAAGGAGTGGGCAGTTCAAATCTACCAGCTGCTCAGCAGGAGACAGAAGAAACATTATCCTCCCAAAAAGATTTATAACCTCAGAGACTCAATGAAGGGTCATCCTAAGTCAGAACTATCTAAGGACACTGGATTTGGTTTAAATTTTTTTACATTAGAACAAGGGATATACATATAGTCCATGGACAAAAGTTTAAGAATTTTATTTTTAATATTTTTAAAATATTTATGTCTAGAAAGAATTCATACTGAAGAGTTAAAAATTATAAAACCAGGTGAAATGAGTTTATAATTGACAATTTTATGTGAGTACATACAGTTTTTGGAAGCAGGAGTGGCATCCACTTACTAAACAATATGCCTCTGGAAACTCTACGAACTTTGTAAATGTCAATAGTTGTAGAGGGGCTTCAGCCCTTTTGTTCATAGGGTGTCTATGAATTGTGTTCGACTCAGACAATCAACAACAATAACAACAACATACAGTTTAGAAATGAAATCATCACATCAAGGATTAAGGAGAATCTATAACCTGCTGAACCCAAATCTTTCGAAAAGTGCCAAATATGTAGCCGCTACTTGAGAGAACGTAAAATGAGGTGCACAATTCAAGAAAATAGTAAATGAAATTTCTTATTTTTATAATAATAAAACAGAATCTAATTTCTCAAGAAACGATGAAGTTAAGATTATATATTATAAATTAATATTTTCTAGTAATATTGAAATTAAAGACCCATTATTTTGTTATTGTTTCTGTATGAAACTAAGTTTTTTCTACTGGGACTAGGCATGAATCCTCGGACTCATTAGAGTAATATACAACTAACTGAACCAAACACCCAAAACTTACAAATGTAGACTCTATTCAATGATTAGCAATGTGTAACGGGAGACAAAATGGAATAAGCTGTAAATTCTTTCTGAATTTATAAAATATAACTGTAGAAAGTTAAGCAATATAATCAAATCTAAACTAAAAGATAAACAAAAATCTTAATGAAAAAGCTTTTCCATTCAAATGAGTTTTCTGTCAAGGTTTACACATTAAGTTATATGAGTGCAATGTATTTCATGAAGATATATATGTTAAAGTATACTTTGATTTATTTCATATTATACTGTTAATTTCTTAAAATAGTGTAAATGTATTTCTTTAATTAATGAAATAGACATCACAAACTATTTTTAACTTTTTCTCTTTGAACTAGAAGAATGTACTAACTGAGGTAAAGAAGATTTTAGTCTTTTAAAATTATGTTCAAGCATATATGTGTGTGGTTTAGTTTATGTTTACTAAACTTTAGTTTTAAAACATATTTAAACACAAGCATATTGCTAAATCATATTCTTCGGAAGAATTCCCAAAATGGATTAGTCTTTTCTCAGTCTGACACTTAACAATTTGACTAAGCAGCCTGAATGAAACTTCGAAAATTCAAATGCACACACACATACAAATAAAAAAGTGGTAGAGCAATAGTGTAATGCTAAATCATTTGGTAATAATTAATCAATAAATTACAATACAAATATTTAATAAAATCAAATAAATATTCTTGTGTAGTTAATTAATTTATTTATTGCTATTTTTAGGTGCCATTGAGACAACAGTGACTCATAGAGATCATATGAATAACAGATCTTACCCTATTTTGTACCCTCCTCACAATTTCTGCCATGCTCAAGCCTATTGTTGAAGTCACTGGGTACTTATTCTCATTGAGAAAATACTTTTCTTTTTGGCTGATCCTCTGTATTTTCCTACATGCTATCATTTTCCAAGGATTAGGCCTTCTAATAATATGCTCAAAATACGTGACACAGTTTCACCATCTTTACTTTAAGAAGAAGTTTGGTAGCACTTCATTCAAGACAGATGTTCTTTTGACAGTCAGTGATATAATTGATACTCTTTACTAGTACCACAAATTAATGGCAATTCAAAATTGACCCAAATATTGCTTCATAAAAAGAAAAAAAATCCAAGATATCTATACATGGCTAACTGATTCAAAGAGTTGAGCATGTACAGAAATTTCTGTTTGAAAGATATGCATAGATATGGATCAAGGTATAGAAATCTGTATGTACAGAGATCCTTATATGAAAGAGATCCGTATTTTTTCGTATTTCCAAAAAGGAGTGATTCAACAGAGTGTGGAATGAGAAAAAAATAATACCATAACAATTTAATTAAAAATTATTTAAAAGTATCCTAAACAATAAATTAAAAGGAAGCTGCTAAAAATTTAAAAATCAAGTTGTATTTAGAGGTATTGAAATGAGGCAGACAGTTTGATGTCATATCTATTTTGACAGAACGCAAAAATAATGCTACAGTGTTTACCTGCTTATAATTATCAATTCAAAGGTATTCAATTTTGTGGATCATATTAAATTATGAATAATATTGAGAAGAACAGAATTTTCAGAAAACTTAACTTTGCTTATGAAAAACCTATACATACATCCATGTATAATTTGTTTGAACAGTATAAGACAAGTACTTCATGGTTTAAAATCTGAAAAGGTATATGTTAAGATTATAGTCTTCCTCCCTAATTTATTCATTCTGTATGCAGATTAACTATCTCAATCTCTTCACTATCCTTACTGATGCTGCCAATTGGCCCAGTGGTAAGAACCTTTGGTTTTCTTTGTGGTTTGTTTTTTTCCCCCCAGGATTTATTTCTTTTTCTTTTCACATTTTTTAATATTATTCATTTTAATGAAAATTTACAGAGACTTTGGGTTTCCATTAATTCATTGTTGTACTTTTCTCTCTGGCCACCCCTCCTCCCAGTACACTCTTCTTTTTGAAATGTTAAAGAAAAATTCTTTCATTGTTTTACAATCCCTACCACCCAGGTCCACTCCACTATGCAGCCTTCTTTCTGAACTCCTGTCATGACAATACCTAATCACATATCCCTTTCACCCTCATCTGTTTCAATGCAGTATACATTATTGAACCTATCTTTCTCAGTCTCCCCCTAACCCTGATGTCAGTCCTATTTTACAGCAGTGGCACTATGCCATTGAGCTTCAATCCATATTGAAGGCTTGGCTTTCTGCAACAAGTGCTTCAGGTCCTCCTCAGTTTCAGCAAGCAGGGTTGTGTCATCTGCATAATGCAGGTTGTTGATGAATCTTCCACCAATCCTGATGCCACATTCATCCTCTTACAGCCCAGCATACCAGATGATCTGTTCTGCATTCAGATTGAAAAATTGAAAAGGTATGGAGACAAGAATACACCCCTGACAGATACTATTGCCAATTTCGAACCATGCACTGTCTCCTTGGTTTGTTCTGATGACTGCCTCTTGGTCCAAGTATATAGGTTTTGCATAAGCACAATCAAACATTCTGGAATTTCCATTCTTCTCAGAGTTAACCACAGCTTGCTGTGATCCACACATTCAAAAGCCTTTGCATAGTGAATGAAACACAGATAGACAGTTCTCTGGTAATCTCTGCTTTATGCCAAGATCCATCTAACATTAGCTATACTATCCCTAGTATCACAACTTCTAAACCCAGCCTGCACATCTGATAGTTCTCTGTTGATGTGTTGTTCCAGTCGTTTTTTGGAAAATTTTCAGCAGAAGTTTGCTTGTATGTGATAGCAATGATATTGTTCAATAATTTCCACACTGTTAGATCACCTTTCTTTGCAATGGGAACCAATATTAATCTCTTCCAGTCAGTTGGCCAGCTGGCTTTCCTCCAGATTTCTTGGCACAACTCAGTGAGCACATGCAGGGCAGTGTCTGTTTGTTGAAAATAATGTCAATTGGTATGCAGTCAACTCCTGGAGCCTTGTTTTTTGGCAATTCTTTCAGAGCAACTTGAACTTCCTCCTCCATCATCA
The DNA here is from genome assembly GCF_000299155.1 of Elephantulus edwardii. Taxonomy (NCBI): domain Eukaryota; kingdom Metazoa; phylum Chordata; class Mammalia; order Macroscelidea; family Macroscelididae; genus Elephantulus; species Elephantulus edwardii. The sequence goes on along the minus strand of NW_006400097.1, from coordinate 287,624 downwards.
TAGGCTCTTGCTCGTACGTTATTCCATTAAATTCTTCTGTGTCAGCTAATTCCTTCCAGTACAGTGATTCTGTGTTCTCCTTCCATCTTCTTTTAATGCTTTTTGGATCATTAACACTCTACCCAAAGCATCCTTAAGTATTGCCACTAGTGGCTTGAATTTGTTTTTCAATACCTTCAGCTTAAGAAATGCTGAGTGAATTCAGCCTTTTTGATTTTGTGACTCAAGCTTTTTTCACATTTCATTATAGTATCTTGTTTTGCCATCCCTAGCTGCCCTTTGACATTTTCTGTTCAGCTTTTTAATGTCTTGATTTCTTCCTTTATCTTTGGCTCTCAGTGCTCTAATACAATATTCAGAGTCTCATCTGACATCCATCTTGGTCTTTTCTTCATCTGCAGCCTTTGTAATGACCTTTTTACATTCTTCATGGACGATATTCTCTATGTTATCCCACAGCTCATTTGGTTATTCTCATTGGTGCTCAAGGCCTCAAAACTGTTCCTGAAATGGTTTGAAATTCAAATGGGATAGACTTAAAGTCAAATTTTGGTTCCCATGGATTTTATTTAATTTTCTTTAACTTCAGCTTGAACTTGCATATGAGTAGTTAGTAGTCTGTTCCACAGTCAGCACCTGGCCTGATTTTCACAGCTGATATTGAGCTTCTCCAGCAATTCTTTCCACAAAATGTAAAAGATTTGATTCCTATGCCTGCCTCAGGTAATGGCCTGATCATTTGTATAGCCTTCATTTGTGTTTCTTATAAAAGGTATTTGCAATGAATAAATCATTAAATGTGCAGAACTCTCTCATTGTATCTCCAGCTTCATTTCTGTCATAGAGTTCATGTTTTCCAGTTACTAATCCTTCTTTCCTGTTCCCAAATTTTGCATTCCAATCACCCATTATTTTCAATGCATCTTGATTCCATGTCCGACCAATTTCTGACTACAAAAGTTGGCAGAAATCTGACATATCCTCTTCTTTGGCTCTAGTTGTCAGTGTATATATTTGAATGATAGTGGTTAACTGGACTTCCTTGTATGGATGGTAAAATGATTGAGAGAGTTAACTGTTTTGGTTTGCTTGGTTCCACAGTCAACACTCTTGGTACCGGCATCCAGGAAATCAAGAGACAAATTACATTGGAAAAGTTAGCTGTCAGGGACTTCTCCAGAGTACTGAACAGCAAGGACGTCAGGCTGGAGACTAAGGTGCGCCTGATCCGGACTATAGTCTTTGCAATTGTGTGCTATACAACAGAGAGGTGGACAGTGAATAGGGATGATAGAGAATTGATGCCTTTGAGCTGTGGTGCTGGAGAAGAACATTGAATATACCATGGACTACTAGGAGAACAAACAGGTTTGTCCTGGAAAGGGCGCAGCCAGGCTGCCCCTTGGAGGCAAGGATTCTGAGGCTTCGTCTGACATACTTTGGGCATGTTGCAAGGAGGGACCAGTCCTTGAAGAGGGACATCATGTTTGGGAGAGTGGAGGGACAGTGCAGGAAAGGAAGACCCACAATGAGATGGATAGATTCAGTGATTGGGATAGTGGGAGTCAGAGACAATGAGGTTGGCACAAGATGGAGAAAGGTTTAGGGCTCTTGTTCATAGGGTTGCTGCTATGAGTTGCAAGCGACTCAACAGCACATAACAACAACAACATGCAGATTAAATAATTTGAGAAACTGGACTGTATGAAAAAATGTGGCATCAGAATTAAAGGAATATTTATTAACAATCTGCTTTAAGCAGATTAAACAGCCTTATTTGCAGAAAGTGAAGTTGACTTGAAGCACCTACCATCTAAGACTGAAGACTATCTAAAACCTTCAATACTGATTACATCTCAGCCTCAAAACCTCCCATAATCCTTAACATTAAGACCAATTGGTGACATCATGATAGATGGAGAGACTATTGAAGTTGTCAACAATTACAACATCTCTGATAGCAGTAGTCCAGAAATCAAAAGACACACTATATTTTTTTTTTTACGATCTGTAAACATTTTATTGAAAGAGGAAAGTCAATTATGCAAAGAATTCTCCAGACAAAACATGAGTCCTCAGGATGAAGTATAGGAAACAGAGTGAGGGAAACAATATTATTTACAAGTTCTCCATCGGGGCAATGATGGAGGGGTGGATGTTTAAGGTCTCAGACACCAGCTACTGTCTTGATCCCCCCTGAAATGCAGAGCAGGGTGCATCCAGTCAGATGGCAGATGACTTTACAACACGTCATGGACGCATCATTGGTTTCCCACCCTCTTGTCCTCGACCTGCCATTGGTGTCAAGCTCCTCAGAGAGCGTCTCACACTTGTCCGAGGTGCCTGGCTCTGCCCAGTTTTTTTGGACCCATCGTCAGCATCTACTTCTTCTGGGACGTCTCAGACGCAACATCAGCGTGCACCTCACCCAGAGACGTCTCAGAACTACCTTCAGCATCCACGTTTTCCCAGTACATCTGGGATCCACTATCAGTGTCCAACTCTTCTGGGAACATCTCAGACTCACCACCAGCACCGCCCCCCCCCTTCCTGAGACATCTCAGAACCACTGTCAACATCCACCTCTTCCTGACATGTCTCAGAACCACCATCATTATCCATTTCTTAGCAGGATATGTCAGACCCAGAATCATTATCCACATCTTTAAGGGATATCTCCAACCCACTATCAGAATCTACAGATAAGACACATTATCTTTTTGAAAAAATCTCCTGACAATAATCTTGCTCAATAGCTGAAGAGCAAGGATATTGGTTTAAAGACTATGGTGCATCTGACACAAACCACAATATTTTCAATTGTTTTGAATTCACATAAAAGACAAAAGAAGAATTGAGAACTTGAAGAGTTGTATTGGTGAAGAGTATTGGATATACTATGGACTGCTAAAAGAACAAACAAACAATGTGTTCTGGATGAAATGCAATCCAATAGCCTTTTTAGAGATAAGAATGGTAACCTTTGTTTCACATGCTTTAAATATATTGTCAAGAAAGGCCAGCCATTGGAAAAAGGCAGAGAAAGACCCTCAACAAGATGATCTGACACAGTGACTGAAAAAACAACTTGTGCATAAACATGTGCATAGTGGAGATTTTAAGGATGGCACAGCATAGGGTAAAGTTCAGACATGTTGTTCATAATGACCCTATGGATCATAATCAACAAGATTACACTTAACAAGATTTAATTTAATATATATCTTATTGTTTTTGGAATGCTGGTGGTATAATCTCTAATGCTTTAACACCTTTAACTAAAGTTTCTGCTTCTGGTTAAAATCTATCAGTTGTTAGAGAAATATGGACAGTTCCCTCAAATTATTATTTACAACTCTGGAAACCCTGCATAGGGTAGTTGTGAGTCAGGTCTTACTTAATAGGAACGAATTTGAGTTTTACTCTTTATAGTAAAACAGATAAAACTTTCTGAAAATTCTGTGAAGTGTCACAATATATATTGTAACATATTTCTTTGTTTTCCATTTTGGCCTTTTTGTTTTCTGTGGTGAACCTACAATGAATTTTAGAAGAAAAAATTTACTAAGGCTCATTTTATACAGTAAATTGTTGTACAGAACTCTTTTCTATGGATAATAATCTTACAACATTCAGGAAATTATTTCTGTATTATAAATAAAACTATTTTTTTCTTAAGAACCTTTTTAAAAATTATTTTTTGTTCTTAAGTGCCATCAAGTGGAGGAAAACTCACAGTGTCCCTCTGAACAACAGATCTGAACCTGGTTCTTTCCTATGCCATCTTCACTTCCTGACACCCAAAAATCCACTGAAGCAGTCACTGTATCAGTCCACCTGGTTGAGAGGCTCCCTCTCCTCCGCTGACCCTCCACCTTTCCAAGAATCATGATTGCCTCCAAAGAGCAATTAGGATGAACCCTTTCCAAGACATATCTGTTCATTGTCTTGGCTGTCCATGGAATTTTCAGTGTTCTTCTCCAACACCACAGCTCAATGGTATCAATTCTTTTCCTGTAATCCTTATTTATTGCCAAGCTCATGGATACATAACTAGTAATAGGAAAGATTAAGGCCAGAGTCACACACACCTGTCTTCAAACTGAAATCAATACTCCTCAATAACTTTGAAAGGTCCCCAACTGAAAATGTTCCTAGTACAAAGTGTCTTCTTGTTTCCTGACTCCTAGTACCAAGGGTATTAACTGTGGATCCCAGCAACATGAAGCTGTTGACAGTTTCAATCTCCATAACAACAGTGTCTTTAGGTCCAGTGTTAAGAATCTTTGTTTCCCAACACTGAGATACAATCTATACTGAAGGCTGCCCTCTTAGATCTTCTTCAAAAAGGACTTCAAGTTCTCTTCACTTTCAGCAAGCAAGTTTGTGTCATATGCTTAACACAGGTTATTGGTAAGTATCCTTCCAACCTTGATGCCACAATCCTTCACGTAGAGTCCAACTTCTTGGATAATTTGCTCAGCATAGAGATTTAACAGTTATGGAGAAAGAATACAATCCTAGTGCACTCCCTTCTCAATTTCAAATCCCTGCTCTGTTTGCACAACAGTCTCCTAATCTAGGTATAGGTTCCCTAAGAAGACAATTAAGTCATTTGGGATTCCTATTCTTCCAGTGTCAGCCACACCTTGTCACGACCCATACAGTTAAATGTCTTTGCACAGTCAATAAAGCACAAATAGTAATTTTTCTGGTAATTTTTATTTTCAGCCTGGATGCATCTGATATCAGCAGTGGTATCCCTGGTGTCATGGCCTCTTCTAAATCCTGCTTTGACTTCTGACAGTTCCTTACTATGTACTATTCTAGACAATTTTGAACGATCTTCAGCAATATTTTGCTTGCATGTGATATTAATGATATGTTTTGATAGTTTCCAAATTCAGTTAGATCACCTTTCGTGGAATGGGAACAAATATGGATCTCTTTCCATCCATTGGCCAAACAGCTGTCCTCTAAATTTCCTGGCATACACTAGTAAACACATCCAAGGCTGCATCTGTTAATTGAAATAAGTCAATTGATATTCCATCAATTCCTGGGGCCTTACTTTTTAAAATGCCTTCAGTAGCTTTTACTTCCTCCTTCATTATCATTGATTCCTGTTCGTATGATATTTCTTGATATTTGTCAGTGTAATTAGCTCTTTCTGGTACCGTGATTCTGTCTTTTCCTCTCCATATTCTCTTTTTTTCTCTCCATATTCTTTTGATGTTTTCTGGGTTATTCAAGATATTGCCCATAAAAGCTTTCCACATTGTGACATGAGGCTTAAATTTGTTTTTCAGTTATTTCAGCTTGAGAAATGCAGAGCAAGTTCTTCTCTTTTTATTTGCCAATTCCAGTTCTCTGCAGATTCCATTATAATATTTTACCTTGTTCTCCCAAGCTGCTTTTTGAAATCATCTGTTCAACTTTTTTACTTCAACATGTTTTCCTTTAGTTTTGGTTTACTGATCCTCATGTACAATCTTTAGAGTGTCTTCTGACACTCATTGTTTTTCTTCTTTCTCTTCTGTTTTTGTAATTACTTTTTACTTCTTCATGGATGGAGTCCTTGATATCATCCCACAACAAATAGGGTCTTTGATCATTGGTGTTCAATGTCTCAAACCTTTTCTTAAGATGATCATTAACCATTAGATTCCGTTAAGTTGACTCTAATATATACCACTCTATTTCTAAAAGATCTAAACTCTAGTCAGTCCTATGTCACCAACAGAAACATTTCTATGTTTGAGACTATTATTACAGTCACTATGTTAATCCATCAGTAACTTCCTTCTGTTGTTGACCATTTATTTATCAAATAGGATGTATTTGTCCAGGGATTAGTCTCCTCTAATGACATGTCCATAATTCATGAGGCAAAAATCCTACCTTCTGTGTTTCTTGAGGAACATTCTGCATTTACTTCTTTCAGTACAGTTTCTTTTAATTTTCTAGCATTCTGTGGTACAATTAATGTTCTTTGCTAGTACTATTCCAAAAGAAGACAATTCTTATCTCAGTCATTCAGTTATCACATTCATATGGGACAATTGAAAATCGTCTGACTTGGGGAAACCACACTTTAATCTTTACTTGTAACCTTGATTTTTAGCATTTGTTGTAACAATAACAAATTGTTGAGTCTAATCCAACCGATAGCTCACCCTCCAGTGAGTTTCTGAACTAATAAATCACAAGATAAGAGACTGCCCAACATTCTTCTGCAGAGCAATTGATGAATTCAATCAGCATGTATTTGGGATTGCAGTACAACTTTTTACCACTAGGCAACTAGAGTTCCCTTAGATGATGGTTTTTGCCTTGAGTTTGCAATATATAGTTCCTTTACTTCGTGTCACTTCTGTGAGCTTTGATAGTGAATACATTTAAAATTAAATTCTTGATAATTTCATTAACTTTTTCAATTAACTAGACAAATTGCATTGGGGAAATCTGTCATCAGGGACCTCTCCAGAGTACTGAAAAGCAACGATGTCAGTCTAGAGACTAAGGTGCTCCTGATCCAGGCCATGGTCTTCTCAATTACTTGCTATACATTAGAACAGTGGCCAATGACTAAAGATGATGGCAAACAAACAAACAACAAAAAACCAAAATGATGTCTTCAAGTTGTGGTACTGAAGAAAAGTCTTGAACATACCATTGACAGCCAAGTAAACCAATGCCTACAGCATCTATTTTCAACAGGAAGTAGCTAAGAGAATATGCAGTCCCCTTTTCCTTATGAATCGGGATGAAATCTCTCTCAGGGATGAGTGATACGGAACGTCAAAGGACACACTGACAAAGAAAATTAATCAGAACTGGTTTTGACAAACACTGTGGCAATGGGACAATGAAAACAGACTTTCAAGGAATATTCAATCTGAATCCTTCTGATCATATGGAGATTTTTAAAAGTATTTCTTTGAGTTTATTATATTTAATTTGTTTTATTTGTTTGTTTATGTATAAAGGATGCTCATCTAGATGATAAAAACAAAACGGGGGAAATATGGGAAGCCAATACTAAATATTTGTGATAAACTGAATGCTATTAAAAAAAGTAAAATAAAAAGAAAGAAAGAAATGCAGTTTCCTAGGAGTATAAATGGAGAATCCCTGTATGTACAAACTAATGATCTATTTTAAAACCAATTCTTTGATTTTATTCTTACTCATGTTATTGAGGATCTTCATTGTTTCTTCTCATAGATGCAATCAATTTGATCTATGTGTATCCCCCTTGATGAGATTTACACACATAGTTGCTGTTTAATTTGTTTAAAAAAGATATTTGCAAAGAATAATTTATTTCTTTTGTCTTACATAATTTTATCACAAGACCTTATCATCATTTCTAGTACTTTTTTGGTTTTGTTTTCTATTTATGAATTCATTTCAAGTTCAGAATTGGATAAAAATATTCAGTTTCTTCATATTTAGCCTATTTGCCCATTTCAATATTTTGCAACTTCTAATTTTCTAATAATAATACAAGATTAATTATAAATTTGAAATTGTGAATATTTATATCTGTTTATTTTAATTTTGAATAATGTCAAAATAGAAAACGGAGATTCTGAAATTTTACTTCCTTCATATCATTGTATTGACTTCACTTTGATGAGACAGCTCTTTTTCATTTTGTTTTGTGTGTTTCCAACCTGAGGGGTTTGTTATTAAGCAGGATATGTGACAATGGTACACTTCTATTAATGAGATTTTCAATTTTTTTATATTTTCAATCCTTTCTTATATTAATCTGAATCTTACAAATTGATTTTAATATACTTTTAATTGGTTGCTTTGACAGTCCCATTAAACAGCTGTAAAAATTATTTTTAACCTCAGGCATATTTATGTATGTATATAGAGAAAGGAGTTCTGTTACTGTGTAATTGTTAAACACTTGACTACCAGCTGAAAAGTTGGTATTTGAACCCATTTAGAGGTGTCTGAAAAGAGAGGTAAGGTATATGTATTAAGACAGTCACAACATTAAAAATTCTGTATTATGAACTTTCGGTGTATTACATTTTTAGTAACTGACACTCAGATACATTATGCATTTAGTGTATAAAGTTTGCATTTAGAATCTGAGAAGAGTTCAACTAAGAATCCCAAATGATGAAGATGATGCACTCAAATTAAGATTATTTGAGAAAAGTTCATTTTTATTATATGTCATCAAATTCCTTCTGACTCATAGTGACCTTATGTACAACAGCTCAAAACCCTGCTCTATCTTGAGCCAATTTTATTGTTTCAGAGAATGAAATCGTTGACACCTACTCCCATTACCCCAGTAACTGAGTCAATTTTTCTCTTACAGAATCTTCCTCTCTTGTGCTATCTCTCAATCCTTCCAAGTATGATATCTTTCTCCAATGACTAGTCTCTTCTGGCAATATGCACAAAGTATGTAAGACAGAGCTTCAAAACCCTTGCCTCCAAGGAGCAGTCTGGTTTCACCCTCTCCAAGTGATCTGTTTGCTCTCTTAGAAGTTCATACTCTATCACCACAGCTCAAAGGCATTGATTCTTCTTCTGTCATCTTTAGTCAATGTTCAGCTCTCTGATGCACAGCAAGTAATTGTGAAGACTATGGTTGCATCAGGTACACCTTAATCTCTAAACTGGCATCATTGGTCTTCAGTATTGTACTCTGGGAATCACCATCCCATCACCACAAGACCCATGGAAAAGCTTACTAATATATAAAAAAAATCCATGTAAAGTTAATAGGCAGTCGATCCTAAAATTTTAATCCAGATTATAGAGGTCAGAGAAATAAAAATTAAATATGTGTTAAGATTAAAATACAGGAAAGAGTTAATTCAAATAACCAATCAGTTCCAGTGAAGGAACAGAGCCAATTTATAGTGACTTCACTGGGTATCCTGAGGTATAATTTTCCAGATCTGTCTTTGCTCTATCCTTCAGATTTCCAACTGAGGCTCACTATTGGTGAAACTTATCTTCACGCCAAAGGAATAGAACTCCTATTGATAAGACCTACACGTTTGTATCTTTTAGCCAAGAACAGGGTGACCAAATTTGAAAAATGAATCTGAAGGAGGAAGCAGGGGAGAGCTATATTTAGGTGACTTTCACTCAGTATAAATATTTTTTTCTCTGTTGCAGTTTAAAATGAATTAAAGGGGGGAGGAGCACGTGCAAATAATGAACAGAGTTAAAAGAAAGAGTTCAACACATATTCTAATTGTATCTTAGCCATAACTGAAAATTAAGCCAATTTAAACAGAGAAAAACTAAAGTAGGAAAATGTAAATTTCAATATACTTGAGTTTGAAATAAAATGATTATCAAGTGTGGCTACTGAAAGATTATCTTATAGGATGTTTTCTGTACACTTAATTAAACTACATAATATATCTTTATGGAAGTTCCAAGGCATATGGTAAAAAGTTGCAATTCAATCCCAAGGTACACAATTTGAATCTATCAGCTGTTCCATGAAGAAGGATGGTTAACTCATATTTAAAGCCTCTGAAAACCTACTGGAGGATCAGCTATGAGTAGGTTCCCATAGCAAACAACAACAGCAACAACAATATATACTTATGCTGTTTGGCACACAAAACCATAGAAACAATACTTATAAAAATTTTATAGAATATAATGAAAATGAAGCCTTTTATACAATTATTATGTTTTAGTTAGTGGTGCTTATATGCATTATTTAAGACTGTAACTTCACAGTGGCAAATATGACTGCTTATGACTAAATCTAGAAAACCAAAGCAGATTAAAATTTTATAATATCTCATAATATTACTTACTATGGTTGATGGCATGCTAGATATATGTATTTAGTATGGATAAAGAAGAATATCAATTTTAATTACCCACTATTATTGATTCAATTCTGACTCATACCTATTCGTTAGGACAGAATATCATTGTGCTTGAAAGACTGGAAGTGTAGCACAGGAGAGGAAGGTGCTAGATAGGTGGATTGACATGATAACTATGGCAAGGGAATTAGGTGTGTCAGAGTCAGTGAGACTGGCTCAGGACAGGACGGGGTTCAGAGCTGTTGTACATAGGGTCACTATGAGTCCCAGGCAAATAGATGACACATATCAACAACAACAACATATGATTTCAGAAGGTATATATGTTTGTGATACTGTCACTTCCTCACCTAATTAATTTCATCTTTGTCAAAGGTCAGTTGACTGTAAGTGGATGGATAACTTTCAATTCTTGATTCTATTCCTAGGTCCATATTTCTTTTTCTGTAATAATAACACACTGTTATGACTACTAAGATCATGTGTTTCAAAATAAGGTTCATGCACCTTCAACTTTTTTTCAGTAGTAGTTGTTGTTGTTGTTATGTGCCGTCGAGTCGCTTGTGACTCATTGCGACCCTATGCACAACAGTCCTAAACTCTGCTCTGTCCTGTGCCAATCACACTGTCTCTGACACTCCCATCCCGATTATCCAAGTCACTGAATCAATCTACCCCATAGAGGGCCTTCCCCTCCTGCGCTGTCACTCCATCCTCCCAAGCATGATGTCCTTCTCCAAGGACCAGTCTCTCCTCAGAACATGTCCAAAGTAAGTTAGACGGAGCCTCAGAATCCTTGCCTCCAAGGAGCCACCCGGTTTAACCCTTTCCAGGACAAATCTGTTTATTTTCCTAGCAGTCCATGGTATTCTCAATACTCTTCTCCAGCACCACAGCTCAATGGCATCAATTCTCCTTCTATCCTCCTTGGTCATTGTCCAACTCTTTGATGCATAACAAGAGATTGCGAAGACCATGGCCTGTATCAGACACACCTTAGTCTCCAGAGAGACACCATTGCTCTTCAGTACTTTGGAGAGGTCCCTAACAGCAGACTTTCCAATGGCAATGCACCTTTTAATTTCCTGGTTGCTGGTGTCAAGACTGTTGACTGTGGAGCCAAGCAAACTAAAGCTGTATTCAATCTCAATCTCTTCACCACCCATCCTGATGCTGCCATTTGGTCCAGTGGTGAGAATCTTTGTCTTCTTGACATTGAGCCTCAATCCATATTGTAGGCTGCAGTCCTTGACACTCTGCAGCAGGCGCTTCAGGTCCTCTTCAGTTTCAGCAAGCAGGGTTGTGTCATCTGCATAACGAAATCGTCCACCAATCTTGACCCTACATTTCTCTTCATAGAGCCCAGCCTCCCGGATAATCTGTTCTGCATATAGGTTGAAAAGGTATGGAGATAGGATGCATCCCTGACGTACGCCCTTCCCAATTTTGAACTATGCAGTGTTCCCTTGCTCTATTCTGATGACTGCCTCCTGGTCCAATTATAGGTTTTGCATTAGAACGATCAAGTGTTCTGGGATTCCCATTCTTCTCAGAGTGAGCCATTTTCAGTAGAGTTTTTCTAATTTCCAAATAAATCTGGAAATTGCCTTTTACATCTCCTTGATGAGTGCAATTGGTATCTGTATTAGAATCACACAGACACAGTAGATTGCTTTTGGTAAAACTGCCATTTCCACAATCAATACTATCAAATCTTGGCAGCTATCTGTAGAAAATGGAAACAAAATCCATGTCTCATTTCACACACAAAACTCAACTCCAAGTAGATCAGAGTAAAATAAAACCTATGAAGATCAGATCAAAAGAGAAAATTCAGGAACTAATTTATGGAATAAATAATTTTTCCAATAGCCTGAAATACACAACCAGTAAAGAATAAGGGGGCAGGGGAGAAAAAATTCTTGTGTGCCTCTAAAAAAATTTTCTGAGTGGATAAAAAACAGAAGGAAAACTATTTTGGCAATGACTAGTTTGGTAAGGGATTCATATATAAAATTTACAGAATTTTTCAACATTCCGACAAAAAGATGAGGGGAGAGGGGATGAGGGAAATTGAAAGAATCTGGTCTGGAAAACAATGCATTAAAACTTTGTGAGTAGACTAGTAAAATAAAATTTAAAAAAACCCACAAAAATTTTGCAATAGGGTGAAAGAAATAAAAAGAAAGGAAAAAGACAAATGACTCAATTAGAAAATGAGCAGAAGATTTGAAAATACTTCACCAAAGAAGACATTCAGATGGCTAAGAAGCATATGAAAATAAACTCAAGAGCATCATCCATTGTTGTTGTTGTTCTGTGCTGCTGCTTCGAAACCAACATGTAGGTGATCCTCTAGAGGGTTTTCAAAGGCCGTAAATCATGAAGCAGTGGGTGAATTTGAACTGTGTGCCTTAAGGCTGACAGTGCAACTTTGTTCTTATTTAGTGTTATTGAGTCAACTATGACTCAGAGCAACTATATAAACTATTCTGTGGCATCATTATCTCTGAGAGAATCTAGACCATGATTACAGTCACTGTGTCAATTCATTTCATTGAAGGTCTTTCCTTTCACTGATCCTCCACTTTTCCAAGCATGATGTACTTTTTCATGTACTAGTCCCTCCTAACAACATGTCCAATATATATAACATGAAATTGTACTATCATTGTTTGCAAATAGTACCCTGACTGCACTTCTTCCAAGACATATTTGTTTGTTCTTTTGGCAGTCCTAGAGATATTATATTCTTTTCTCCAAGAACACAGCTCAAAGGCATTGATTTTTCTTTTGTCATCCTTATTCATTGTCCAACTTTTCAGCTACATAGCAAATAATTGAAAAGATTAAGGTTTGGACCAAGTGTAACTTAGTCTTCAAACTGATATTATTGCCTTTCAGCACTTTGGAGAGGTTCAAACAAGATTAAATCCAAGCAAGATGAATCATCTCCATTCATCTTAATGTTGCTTATTGGCCTAGTGGTGAGGATTTACATTTTTGGCTTGTTTGTTTCCTGTTAAGATGTAACTCAATTGAAAGCTGTAGTCTTTTATATTCTATAGCAAGTGTTTTAAGTTTTCCTTACTTTGAGCAAGCAAGAACATAAATTAAAACTACAGAGTGTGCTTATCAGGAAAATGTGTTGGATTTTATAAAAAATCTTTTCTGCTTTGAAATAATCACATGATTCTTACCTCTTCTTTTATTGATATGATAAATTATACTTATTGATTTTCTTGTGTTAAACCACCCTTTTACATCTATTGTGACTCTTACTTGGTCATGGCTTATTAGTCTTTTGATATGTTGTGTTATATTGACTAGAATTTTTATTAAGGATTTTGTGCATATATTCATGAGAAATATTGATGTAAAATTTTCTACTTTGGTGGTCTAAAGTTTTTGTCTAAAGTTTTCTATTTCTGTTTACTTAATATTTTTGTTTACTTAATTTTAAGATCATGGTTGTGTTTGATTCATAGAATGAGTCTCATACACTAGTGGGAATGTACAATGATACATTATGAAAAATAATCTAGTACTTTCTCAAAAAGTTGGAAATAGAAGTACTATTTAACACAACTATCCCACTTTTGTAAATACAATCTAAACAAAAGAGAGCAATGACACAGATGCACACTCCTGATATTTCAGCGTTAATCACAATAGTTTAGAAATGCATGTAGTGTAAGTGACCATCAACAAATGAATGAATGAAAAATTCTTTGGTGCATTCATACAGTAAGATATTGTATGACATTGAAAAATTATGAACTTTTAAAATAATATTCAACTTGGATGAGTCTGGAAGAATGATGTTGAGTGACATCTCAATTACAACGGGCAAATTCTGCATAAGGCCACTTCTAAAAAAATAGGATGAGCACTGGTGTGGGGAAAACAGGAAAATAATGGATAGATAATGAATACTATACTGGAATAGGTGAAGGGAGATACATAGAAAAGTAATAGAGGCTTACACATTATACATATGACAACAATCTGGAACTTAGGTATGCTAATTTGAATGATTATTTTTTCAGAAAAATTTATTAATAATCTTAATTTTCCCTTCATAGTATACTTTTATCTTGGAAATGATATCAATCTGGTTTTTTCATTGAATTCCAAGATTATATTAATAATTAAAATATACACTAAATGTCCAATGTAATGGAAAATGAGAAAAAATATCACTATTATAGATTGAGAGACCTCCTATCATGTGATATTCCCTCTGAAAATCCACTATGGTCAGCTATGGGCTTGGTTCTCACTCAATGGTACACAATAACAACAACATTTAGTTCATGGAGTAAGTCAAATCAGTGAGACTGCACATTGAGTAGTGGTTTTGTTGTTCAAAGTACTGTCCTGTGACATTGCCTAATTTTGCCACATGGTTGAATAAGGATATACATCTATTCATGAGGAGATTGGAGGGTTTTACCCTCATGCATATTTTATACTGCACTTTAAGTTGGTTCTGCAGAAATAAAAAAAAAGAAAAGAAAAGAAAATTTTACTTTCACAATAACCAAAGAAGAGGAAAGTGAGAACACAGTGCACATACTTCAGACTGGGACTTCTATGAAAATAGCAACAGAGAAGTACCAAAGCCAAGGGTCTTCAACCAAGAATAATTGAGGACTGGAGAGAAAATGCTACAATCATCAGGATTAAAAGAGTTTTGTAACAGTAATACAAATTAAAGCCCTGAAGGTCTAAAGACCTGGAAGCATATATGAGAAACTATCCTAATTGAAAAATTACATCCTGTGTATAATATGAATTATAACCTGTTAACTTCTCTAATAGAGTGTATAATCAAGTATAGAGTTCTGTGAGATCTGTGTAGATAAATCAACAGATTGTATACCCAGAAGTATACCAGTGAGAGCCTTGGGGTGCAGTGATTAGTGTTAGAATTTATAGAAGTAGAACCAGGAGTGTACAAGTCGTGTCTACATTTATGGAAATCGGTTTTATGTTGTGGATGTTGTTGATAGGGGCAAGTCCCTGTTGTAAATTTGGTGGATGGATGTCAGATTCTTCATACTCATTTTACTCCTACTCCTTTATAGTTTATCTCATGATTTGGGGACATATTATCAGAAAGGGCTAGTCCCAGAGAAAGACATAATCTTTGGAAACATAGAGGGTTAGCCAAACAGAGGAATCTTCTCAATGAGCTGGATTGACACAGTGACTATTAAAATGGTTTTAAGCATAATGGATTGTGATAATTGATGACACAGTATTGGACAGAATACTGTTTTGTATTATGGAAGGTCACATGGAGTCAGAGCTAGAGTCAACATGGAGACACCTAGAAATAGTAGCATGTGGTCGGTTTTTGTTCCAAAGGGTCGTTATGTATCAGAATCAAATTGAAGGCATGGGTTCATTGTTTCCGTTTTGGTGTTATTGAAAGAGAGAATGATTAATAACTGTCTTCTAAAGAAGTCCAACTATGTTCACTATATTGTTAGGTACAGTCAAGTATGACTCCTAGCAACCCAGTGAGCAATTGATCTGAAACCTTTCCTATCCTGCGCCATCATCACAACCTCTGACACACTTAAGCCCACTGTTGAATCAATCAACCTGATTGAGTCCCTTTCTCTCCTTATCCTTCCTTACACCTTCCCAAGATGTTGTATCTTTGTAAGACAGATATTATCAACAATCACAAAGCGTGTGAGATAAAGCTTCATCATTTTGGCCTCCAAGGAGCTCTCTGGCTTCACCATATCCAAGACACATTTGTTTGTTCTTTTAGCAGTATGTGTATATTCAGCACTCTTTTCCAACAAGACAGTTCAAAGTCACCAATTCTCCTGTCATCCTGAGTCATCGTACATCTGATAGATGCATAGCAAGTGACTGAAAAGACCACAGCCTTAATCAGACACACCTTAGTTCTCAAACTGACATTATTGTTCTTCATTAATTTTGAGAGATCCCTGACAACAGTTTTCTATAGGAGGATGTCTCCTGATCTCCCTACTTTCTGATAGCAAGTGTGTTGATTGTGAATCAAAGTAAGATGAAATCATTGACAGTTTTACTCTTTCCTCCATGTCAAAATGTTGTCTATTGCTCCAGTGGAGAGGATTTTTGTTACCTTGACACTGAGAGTCAATTCATATTGAAGGCTGCATTGTTTAACCATCTATATCAAGTGGCTGAAATACTCCTCACATTCAGCACAGAAGGTTTTGTCTTTAACAAAATGAAAGCTATTCAAGAGTTTTTCTCTAATCCTGATGCCACATTCTTCATAGAGTTCAGCTTCTTAAATGATTTGTTCAGCATACATATTAAATAGTAATGGAGAAAGAATACAGTCCTTTTGCAAACTTTTCCTAATTTTAAACCATGCAGTATTCCCTTGCTCTGTTCACACAGTAGCCTTCTGGTCTAGGTATGAGTTATGCATGATCACGATTAAGTGTTCTGGAATTCCCACTTTTATCAGTGTTAGTCATAATTTATTAAAATCCATAAAGTCAAATCCTTGTGCATAGTCAGTAAAGTGTAAATAGACATTCTTCTGGTATTCTTTGCTTTTAGATATAATCCATCTGACATTAACATCAATACCCCTGGTGCCACAGCATCTCCTAAATCTAGCTTGACTATCTGGTAGTTCTACCTGTTTTTGAATGATCCTCAGCAGTATTTTGTTTACATCTGATATTAACGGAATTGGATAATAGTTTCCAAATTCTGTTGGATCCCCTTTCTTGGAAATGGAACTAAACATGGCTCTCTTCCAGTCAGTTGACTAGGACCAGGCAAATGTCCTCCAAATTTCCTGGTACTTTGTATGCTAGTAAATCATTAAGAAAATAGTAAGAACATAAGCAAAATTCATAATGCTGACTTTAAAGCAGTTATTTAAATTTGTTTATTTATTATTTCAAGAGATTTTGCTGGTGAACGTGATCCAGGCCATGGTCTTCTCAATTACTTGCTATGCATCAGAGAGCTGGACATTGACCAAGGATGACAGAAAAAAAAATTGATAACTTTGAGGTTTGGTGCTGAAGAAGAGTATTGAGTGCTGTTGAGTGCCAAGAGAACTGATGTAAGTATTTTGAGACTCTGTCTTACTTATTTTGGGCATCTAGCTATGAGGATCTTTGGAGAAGGATACCATGCTTGGAAGGGTCAAAGGACAGCATAGGAGAGAACCAGGGATGAGATGACTTGACACAATAACTGGGGTATTTAGTGTAAGTGTGTCAGAGACAGTAAGAGTGGCTGAGGATAGATCAAGGTTCAGAGCTATTGTTCACCGGATCACTATTAGTCATGTTGATTCGATGGCATACAACAACAATATATTCCAAGTTAATTATTCTTAAATAAATATTACTATTAAACCTCTATAATATCTAAAATTAGTAATGAGCAGAACCTGAAATCTACATTAAGAAAAATATCTGGTTTTAAAAAAATGGTTCTTGTATGTTATATTAGTGACCAAATGAAAAACTACGTAATAATGATACATTTTTAACAAAGTCTAGGTTCTTATAAGTTAAAGTCTGTCATGGTGTCCAAAAAGTAGAGTGCTAACATGTACATATACAATCCTGTCGTGTTTTGTTGTTGTTTTGGTTTTTTTTTTAAGTTCATACCTATCAGACTTCTCAAAGAAGAGTTTATAAATGCAAGTGTATGCAACCAAAATTGATATCTGAATGTAAGTAACAGAGCATTAGAAGTCATTTCTTATTTGTGAAGTGAGAAGGCATTACACATGTAAAAATCATTAAAATCACCTACCTGAAACAAATCTTAATAGACTGAAACTATAATTAATTGGCTTTGCTTGGTTACTTTGTTGTAATTTCATGAGCTACTAAATTTCTTTTATAAACTGGTGATTTGCCTAACTCTTCAGCTTTCTATTGTCTTATTCATATATAGTTTTAGATGATGACTTTAATTATGAAATTGTTTACATCACCTCTGGTTGCAGATTGTTTTTGTTCCTACTTTCATTATTGTTATTTTCTTTTCTTCTTTATTTATTTTTACTATTAGATGAATTAATTTACTCATATAATATTTTACATTTTTGTGAAATTTTAAAAGATTGCTATTTCTCTGCATACTTTAAGAACTTGGTTTAAGTATTACTTGTATTATTACAAAGTTATAAGATATAAGAGAATCTTAAAGAAAAAAAGGGATAAAATAAATAATTTCACTAAGGTTTTAAATTACCGTAAAATTGATTAATATAAACTTATAGCTTCAACCAGGCTGTTCCTTAGAGGCAAGAATTTTGAAGCTCCATCTGATCTGAGCCATGGTATTTTGAATTATTTTGTGTGCATCTGAAAGTTAGACGGTTAAGAAGATCATTAATTTAAAATTGGTGTCTTTGAATTGTGGTGATGGCAAAGGATATTGCATATCCATGTTCTGCCAAAAGAACAAACAAATCTGTGTTAGAGGAAAGGCAACCAGAATGTTCCATAGAGGCAATGATGGCAAAACTTCGCATATTTCGGAAATCTTATCAGGAAAAGCACGTTCTTGGTAAGAAGACATCATGTTAGTGAGAGTGTAGGGTTATAAAAAGAGAAGAAGATCCTCAACAAGTTGGATTGACACAATGACCGTAACAGTGAGTTTGGACATATGTGAGATCCTGCGGATGTTGTAGGATATGAAAAACATTAACTCTGTTGCTCATAGGGTCACTATTACTATAACTTGGAGTTAACTCCATGGTACCTAATAAAAACATGGCAATCCATCCTGTTGAGAGTTTTCCTCTTTTGCAGTGATTCACTAACATAAAAAGTCCCGGTGGCATATTTCTTAGGGAGTTGTGCTGCATACTGAAAGGAAGAACCTTTCTGCTGCTCTGAATCCACCAGCGTCTCTAAGAATAAGATGAACAATCTTATACTATGCAATTTACAGCCTCTGGAAACCCACTTCAAGATCAGCTATGAGTCAGTTCCCACTCAATGGTAAGGATTGAGTGAACGAATGGCCATGAACACGTCCAAGGATGGACCACTTGACCTAGTGGTAAGAAATTTTGCTGCTACTCAGTAAACACATGGTTCAATTCCATTAACTGTTCCTTAGGAAAATGATGAGTGATAATCTCCTGTGTGATTTACAGCTTCTGGAAATCCACTGGAGGGTCAACTATAAGTAAATTCTTATGCCACAGCCCAAAACAAAAACCATACTGCCCAAAACATGTGAAATTAGATATTGTCACTTCCAAGAAACAGTTCAATTACACTCTTTCTCAGTTAGATTTGTTGTTCTTTTGACAGGTTTTTGTATATTCAAAACCCTTTACCATCACTTAACTTAGAAGTATAAATTCTTTGATTTTTCTTGGCCATAGTATAACTCATACAAGCATATGTTGTTGTTGTTGTTAGGTTTCATCAAGTTATGTACAACTCATTTATTAACAGATTTGAAAACTGTACTATTCTGTCCTATCAATATCATCTCTGGTACACTTGAGTCCATTGCCACAGTCATTATTACATCAATCCATTTCACTGACAGTCTTCCTCCTCTTCACTAACCCTCCACATTTCCAAGAATGATGTCTTTCTCTGTGAACTGGCCCCAGCTACATGCCCAAAGTATGTAAGACAAGGTTTTAACACCCTTGCCTCTGAGGAACCCTATGGTTGTACCTTTTCTAATAAATACATTTCTGTTTGTTACTTTGGCAGCCCATAGAATATTCAGTACTCTTCTTCCAGTTGTTTTGAGAGAGAAAGATTGGTAGTCTCACTTAGCGTCATTCACTGTCTCTAAAAACCCACTGGATTGCCACTTCTGAATTAGCTCCAACACCGTGGTACACAACAACACCACTTTTTCTCTTATACCAGAAATTGCTTCATATTCTGAAACTTGTAAGGATTCAGCTGGTGGCCTAGTGCTAAGAAGATGTATTGAAATCCTGAGGGCATGCGGCTCAAATCCACCAGCTACTCCATAGGAGAAAGAATGGACTATCTCCTCCCATGTAATTAATTGCCACTTTAAAGGCACTGGAAAGTCAGATATGGGTCAGTTCTGACTCAATGGTAAATAACAAGAACAGCTTTTCTAATAAATGTGATGTTCAGATTGTCATTTTTAAACATTGAAACTGTATTTGAGTAGTTGTTAGTTGTCACTTAAATATACGTCAATGTTGTAAAAGATAAGAGACATTATTAATACTACATGACAGAAACTAAAGAAGTGCTGTTTCCATTTTCACAGGATCGTGTAGCAAAAGGAGAAATCAGAGAGAAAACAGAGATCAGATGGCAGCCAATTCTGGAGTGATCTTTTATTCATCTTATATTCTCTCCATCTTAATTGACTCATTTAATTAAATAAAATGTTTCAACATTAATAATTTAACTATAAATAGAAACAAGTTCATTTATTTTTATGTATTTTATTTATTTAATAAAAATTAAAATTAGTAATAATTCAATCAAATCATTTTTTCTTCCATTTTAAGCAAAAAAAATACAACTATTCAAGTGAAAAGTTATCTTGTTATAATATTCTATTCCCTAGAATTGAATTTGACTAAATAATTAATAACAGAGCCTGAGCTAAATTATATAAAAGGACGTCTAGGATATTGCATTTTAATAAAAAAAAATAATAAACCAACCCCAAAACAAAACACCTTTAACTTGAAATCATTGATATCTTAAAGATGAAATAGGTGTGGTCCCATACTGAGCAATGCCCTTTCAGATAAATTATACTTTTTGTTATTGCTAAAATAGCATTAAATTCAAAAAAGCAGAGAAAAAAATCTTTAAACTAGCATAAACTACATGAAGGGAAATATTTGTGTTACTGTTATTACCGTTAGATGTCTTAGAGTTAGTTCCACTCCTATTAACTGTGCACAACTGAAGCATTTTCCAGTTCTGTACATTTCTCACAATTGTTTCTGTTTCAGTCCATTGTTGCATTTATTGAGTTAGCCAATCTTGTGTAGGATCTTCCTATTTTTTCTGCCCCTACTAGGCATGATGTTGTTGTTATGTGCCCGTCGAGTTGTTTGCGACTCATAGCAACCCTATATACAACAGCCCTAAACTCTGCTCTGTCCTGTGCCAATCACACCACCTCCAATACACCCATCCCAGCTGCCACAGTCACTGAATCAATCCACCTCATAGAGAGCCTTCCCTTCCTGTGCTGTCCCTCCACCCTCCCAAGCATGATGTCCTTCTCCAAGGACTGGCCCCTCCTTACAACATGTCCAAGGTATATCAGACGGAGCCTCAACATCCTTGCCTCCAAGGAGCCGCCGGTTTGACCTTTCCAAGATGAATCTGTTTGTTTTCCTAGCCGTCCATGGTACCCTCAATACTCTTCTCCAGCACCACAGCTCAAAGGCATCAATTCTCCTTCTATCCTCCTTAGTGATTATCCAGCTTTCTGATGCTTAACAAGTGATTACAAAGACCATGGCCTGTATCAGTTGCACCTTAGTCTCTAGAGAAACACCATTGCTCTTCAGTGCTTTGGAGAGGTCCCTAACAGCAGACGTTTCCATCCAATGTCTTTTAATTTCCTGGCTACTGGTGCTGAAAGTGTTGACTGTGGAGCCAAGAAAACTAAAGCTGTGAACAATCTTAATCTTTTCACCATCAATCTTGATGCTGCAATTGGCCCAGTGCTGAGAATCTTTGTCTTCTTGACATTGAGCCTCAATCCATATTGGAGCCTGCGGTCCTTGACCCTCTGCAGCAAGCGCTTCAGGTCCTCCTCACTTTCCACAAGCAGGATTGTGTCATCTGCATACTGCACATTGTTGATAGATCTTCCACCAATCTTGACCCCACATCCCTCCTCATAGAGCCCAGCCTCTTGGATAATCTGTTCTGCATACAGGTTGAAAATATATGGAGGCAGGACACATCCCTGGTGCACGCCCTTCCCAATTTTGAACCATGCAGTGTTTCCTTGCTCTGTTCTGATGACTACCTCTTGGTCCAAGTATAGATTTCTCATTAGCACAGTCAAGTGTTCTGGGATTCCCATTCATCTGAGAGTCAGACACAGTTTGCTATGATCCACACAGTCAAATGCCTTTGAATAGTCAATGAAACATAGATATACATTCTTCTGGTATTCCCTGCTTTCAGCCAAGATCTGTCTAACATTAACTACAATATCCCTAGTACCACTACCCCTTCTAAACCCACCCTGAACTTCTGGCATAGTATCTATAAAAAGAACAAGGGACACATGAGGACAGTCATATCTGACCATCAACAACTTCACAAAGGGAAACTGTTCCTGTCAACTTTGTCAACTACACAAAACCAATTCCCAGGAGATAAGACATGTCCCCTATGCTTCTACATTTCTTTATTACTCATCCCATGACCAAATCTTACAAAGTTCTCAGTCCTGTTAAGATTGGCTTTCAGTCCTTCTAAGATTGGCTTTCAGCCCCAGTCCCTACTCATGCTTCCATGAGTCAGGAGCTATCACAAGAAATCCTGTTTCTGACTCTACCTGAAAAAAGAAAAAACAAAAAAGCAAAAACCACATGTGGAAGTACATATCTTTTACCAACATCACAAAGAGGAATTGTCCCCATCAACATCACCACTGACACCAAACTAATTCCCAAGAGGTCAGAGACAGATGTTACTGCTTTGCTGTGTCCAAAATCCAATGAGATAGTTCACAGATCACACAGAATCATATTGAGGAAGTTGATATTGTTGTTAAGTGCCATTAAGTATGACTGATAGTGACCCTATGAACAAAAGATATGAACCTTGTTCTATCCTGTACCATCTTCACACTTTCTGATCCACAAGACTCCATTGTAGCAGTCACTGTACTGATCCACATAGTTGAGGGTCTTTTCTGCCTTTGCCGATCTTGCACATTTCCAGCATCATGTCTCTCTCCATGGAGTAGCCCCTTCTGGTAAAATGGTCTAAGTATGTGAGGCAAAGCCTCAACATTCCTGTTTCCAAAGAATACTCCAGCTGCAACCTCTGTAAGACATGGGTGTTTCCTGTCCTGGCCATTCTTGGGATGTTCAGTGTTCTTCCTCAACACAACAGCTTAAAGGTATCAGTACTTCTTCTGTCATCCTTATTCATTGTCCAGCTCTCAGATGCACAGCAAGTAATCAGATAGACCATGGCCTGTGTCAGACTCACTTTAGTCCCCAAACTGACCCCTAACTGTAGACTTCCCCAGTGCTATGTGTTTCCTTATGTCTCCAATGTGTCTCCTGACTGCTGCTATCAAGTGTATCAATTGAGGATCCAAGCACGATGAAGCTGTTGATATTTTCAATCTCCTCTCCATCCATCATGGTGCTGTCCATCAGTTCAGTCTTAAAAAAATGTGTTCTCTTGACATTGTGATGTAATCCATACTGAAGGAAGGCTGCAATCCTTGATCTTCGGCAACAAGTGATTCAAGTTCAAATATCATTGAGAAGATTAAAATGTTATAACCCAGTTTAGTAGCAGACCACTTCTTGTTAGTAGTCAAGATAGCTTCTGAAATGCACTTAGTGTCTAAGCTTTGAGTCTAGTGGCTTTAGACCAGTATTACAAAGATTTTAGTCCTGCCAATTATCGCTATCCACATACAATCCTTGCCTTTGCTATACTATGTGCTAAGATTAATAGCACACTACTAATCAAAATCCTCAGGCCAACATAATTCCAAATGCTTAATTAGCTGTATAAGTCCATACTTTCTATTAACAGCCCCATCTGTGCCTCTGTTTCCTCAATTCCTCTGTAACTTTTGGGTTCAATGATTTTCTAGAAGGTTCTTTAGAGGTTTAAATTCATCAGGGAATGACTTACTTGGTTTTAGGTGTTCTTGGTAGCCTTATGGTAGAAACTAGAGGCCAACTTAAATGCAGGAAGATGCTTAAACACAATCATAATGTTGCTCCTGTGTTGCTGTTTTTGCACACCCTTCCCGTGTGGATAGTGCTCTCTTTATATTGATTCTCCATCCTTTGCTAAGAGTGAGACCATGTTAATTTGTGAGATCATGCATCTACAATTAAAGTAGTAGGAGACCAGAGGGAGATTGGGTAATGACTTAAAAAAAAAAAAAAAAAAAAAGCTAACTGTATGTCCAATTCAGAGTAAACCATCAGGTAATAGTAATTAAAACTAACTCTCAGAATCAAATATCTTCTCTTCATCTCTTTGGATTCAGGTCAATGTATCCCCGGCCATCCATGGCTAGGTCCAAATGAGCACAAATTCATAAGTCCACTTCTTCCTTCAGATTGGCTGGTCTCCTGACTCAACCTCAGCCCCACATGGGCCGAGTTACCATAATAGGAATTCTCAGGATTCCCTGTTCTGCAAGTGACTAACCTTTCTTCATGTATCTATTCGTCATGCTAGGTGGACAATGTTGAACCAACAAGTCCATACTCATTCTCTCTCTTTACTACTGCATGTCTCCCACTTACCAAAGGGATCCAAGTGGTTACCATGAGTTGAGTGTCCTCATTATTTTTACCTCTTCTCTGTTTATTGGCAATGTTTCTCTTCTTGCCTGTTTTCAAATATGACTCTCCTCAAAGTACTGGGTGAGGCTAATCTTCCTTACGCTAAACTCCACATTCTGCCAAATTCTACTACTTACTGCAAACATTCTTTTAGGATGAAATTTTCCTTTTTGAATTCCCAATTAATATTTAACTGATATACACTTTTTCTTCTTAATTACAATGTGTATTAAATACAATGTATTACAGTATAGCTTAACATTAATTCAACAAAAACTTTAAACATTTTTTCAGTATATTTTAATATCAAATTGACAACAATAACAAAAACCCCAAAACAAAAACAGAAATATTCATGAATTTAAATAAATAGAATCATAACACATAAATCTTTCAAGAAATTAACAGTTTTAATTTCAAACTCTAACCTTTTGTTTCATCCATAACGTAGCTTATTAACTTGTCTTTCCTTCTTAGTAGCAGCAAAAATAACCTTTACGCTTTGCTCCCATACTTTGTGGTAACAAACAACAACCATTTCAACTAACCGTCTTCCAAGCCTCACATTTACAAAACCAAACCATGTTTCTGTGAGTCTTGAGTAACAAATCCCACTCCTTATGACGCGAATTGTCTTTATTGTACTATGTGCCAAGATCAATGTTGTTATTTTTGTTATGTGCCATCAGGTTCCTGCAACTAACTTATAACAACCCTATGAAAAAATAGTTCTGAACTCTGTTCTATCCTGAGCCAGTCTCACTACACCCAACACACCTACCACCGCAACTCCAGTTACTTGATCAATCTATCTCATCTGGGATATTCTTCTCCTATATTGTTCCTCCACCTTTCCAAGCATGATGTCCTTCTCCAGGGACCGGTTCCTCCTGGTCACATGCCCAAAGTATATAAGATTAATAGCACACTATCAATCAGAAACCTCAGGTCAAAGTAATCCCTATTATTGTTGTTGGGTACTATTAAGTCAGAATGACCCATAACTGATACTGTGGTGGGTTTTCAGAGGCAGATAATTGGTCAGGAGGAGATTGCCCATTTATCTCCTCCAGGACAGTCAGTGGCCTTAAACAATGTCCCTTCAAAATTGCAGTACAGCTTCTTGCCATTAGGCTAGCCGAGCTCTATAGTATACTGTTCATCAGAAGTCTCAGGTCAACATATTTCCAAATTTTTAAACAGCTGTATAAATCCATAATTTCTGTTAACAGCTCCATCTGAGGCTCAGGACCCCAGTTTCTCTATGGTCTGTGGGTCTGATGATTTCTCAGAAGGTACTATAGAGATTCAAACTCATAAGGAGAATGACTCACATGACTGTAGATATGCAGGTAGGGTTTTCTGTAGAAACTGGTGAACAATTGGCCACACTGGATACAGTGGGATACCTAAATACAGTTGCACTGTCGCTCCTGTGCCGGTATTTTCACACACACCCCGGTGTGAACAGTATTCTCTTTATGTTGATCCTCTAACTGTTGCTAATTTGCAAGACCATGCTGATTTGAGAGCATGTGTTCACAATTAAGGTAGTTGGAAACAAGAAGGGGCTAAAGTAATGACAACAAAAAGCCAACTTTAGCCTAACATTAAAGTCTTAAAAAAAAACAAAACAAAAAACAAAAAAAAAAAACAACAACAAACAAACAAACAAACAAAAAACACCCAAAAATCAAACCAAAACAAAACAAAAGAACAACTTGGGCAAAAACCAGTCCCAAGGTCCACTCCATCTCAGGTCAAATATTTATGTACAAAGTCTTGGAAATTGGTTTTGTGTTGTTGATGTTGTTGACAAGGAGAGTTCCTCTTTGTGAAGTTAGTAAAGGTCAGATATGGCCATTCCCATGTGAACCTTTCCCTTTTCACAGTGTTTTCTCTGTGGTATGGTTCTTTCTTCTTGGCAACATACCCAACGGATGTGAGATAGTCTAATGAGAATTCTGGTTGCACTTCATTCAAGACTTCTTTTTGTCTTTTTGGCAGTCCAATGTATGGTGAATATTTTTCACTGGCATCACACTTTAAAGGCACCAAGTCTTCATTAATTTTCCTTATTCATAATCCAACTATTATATGCATATGAAATGACTGAAAATACCTTGGGTGGATCCAGCACATTTTAGCTCTCAGAAGGATAGACATGGTCTCTCATACTTTAAAGAGGTTCTTTGAAGGAACTTGTGTTATTTGTAATATTTACTCATGTGTCATCTTTACTAGAATTATTTACTAGAATTATCAGCTATCAGCTATCTGTATTTTGATTATCTGTTTGTATAAACAAAACACTATGTAATTTGTATATCTGTTGTGTGAGCAGAGCAGGGGAGGAACACTGCATGGTTTAAAATTGAGGAGTGCAATAGTGTTGCACTTCATCTCCATACCTATTCAATCTGTATGCTAAGCAAATGATATGAGAAGCTGGACTCTATGAAGAGGAGTGTGGCATCATGATTGGAGGGAGATTCATCAATAAACTGCATTCTGCTGATAACACAACCTTGCTTGCTGAAAGTGAGGAAAACTTGAAGCACTTGTTTCAGAAGATCAAGGAGTGCAGGCCTTCAGTATGTATTGTATCTCAGTGTCAAGAAAACAAAACTTCTTACCACTGGACCAATGGGCAGCTTAATGTTGATGAAGAGGAGATTGAAACTGTCAACAGCCTCATC
This sequence comes from Elephantulus edwardii, assembly GCF_000299155.1. Classification (NCBI taxonomy): domain Eukaryota; kingdom Metazoa; phylum Chordata; class Mammalia; order Macroscelidea; family Macroscelididae; genus Elephantulus; species Elephantulus edwardii. Next base: position 260,547 of record NW_006400097.1, on the reverse strand, counting down.
TTGCTTGGATCCACAATTAACACCCTTGGTACCAGCTGTCAGGAAATCAGGAGACATATTGCACTAAGAAAATATGTCAGTCCCACAGAGCTCTAATGGCCATCTTGGAGAGGGTGAAATGAAGTCATTCCTTGGAGGTTAGGACTTTGAAGCTCCATCCATTTCACATACTATGAGCATGTGGCCTGGTGGGACAGGTCCTTGGAAAAAAACATCATGATAAGAAGGGTGGAGGGATGGCTTAAGAGAAGAAGACCCCAGATTAGATGGATTGATACAGTAACCAGGGCAATGGGGGTTGGTGTGTTGGAATTAGTAAGACTGGCTCAAGACAGGGCAGGGTTCAAAGCTACTATACGTAGGTAGACTATGGGTCACAGGCAACTCTACGGCTCATACCAACAACAGGAGCAATGATGTCAGTTTGAGGACTACAGTATATCTGGTTCAGGCCATGGTCTTTCTGATCACTTGCTTATGCATATGAGGGCTGGGCAATGAGTAAGGATGATAGAAAAAGAATTGACAACTTTGAGCTGTGGTGTTGGGGAAGGACACAGAACATACCATGGACAGTCAAGAGAACAAAAAGATATGTCTTGGAGAGGATGCAGCCAGAGTGCTCTTTGGAGGCAAGAATGATGAGTTCTGGCTCTTGAACTTACTTTCATTTTCTGTAATGTTTTTTGAGACTTCATTCTGTATGAGTCTTAAAATAACTCTAGTCCTCGATTGAGATATTTGTCTTAGATACCTATATGTATAATAAGATAAAGGTTATTTAATGAAACTTGAAATTACATTCACAATAGCACTCTTGTTACTGCTCTATCTTTAGAAATACAAGTGTTAATTGAGTACTATCCATTTTTGGCTTTCCTTTATTGAAGAACTTAAGTCTATGTCTGAAGAGAATGGCTCTTTTGTTGTGTCCTTTGGGTTGATTCTTATTCACAGAAGTTAAAGGCAAAAAATTGAATCATAACTCATGAGTTAATAGCCTGTGACCTTTGAATAGTAGGTGTTTTTCAACTTCAATACCTTCCAGAACTGTTGGCATGCTTATTGATAATAAACGTAAAGTTACTGTCAAGAAACACAGAGCAAAATAACTCAATTAGTGGTTGTAATATAACCTTGAAAATGAAAATAAAACAAAACAAAACAAAACACAACCCTAAACTTGTTACTGTTTAGTTTAGCCATATTCAAAGTAACTCTTCATTTCTTTCTGAGGTTGTATATAGTTACTGACAGGGACTCCCTATCTTTTTTTTTTTTATTTCTTCCATGGAATTTCTGGCACCTTTGAACTACTCTTGTGCCAAAATTAAAGGGTTAAGGGAAGGATAACAGGGGTTTTTTTTAGGAAAGAAACAATTATAATTAATACATGAGTTTTAATTAAATGCTTTCTTCTGAATCCTGTCAGACTACACCTCCTTTAAGCATTATATATATATATTTTGCTTTAACAGTTATAATGCAATAACAGGGAGTTCTCACGTTGTAGTCCTTGAAAAAATGCACTGCTAACTCAGAACTTCTGCCCCTCTGGAAGTTTAAATTAATCAGCAGCTTCATGGGAAAAAAAGAAGGGGGTGGAATCTCTTACTGTGTGATTTATAACCTTGAAAAAACCACTAGAGGGCCTGCTTCAACTCAACAACAGTTTCACCCCAACAGCAATGAATTTTGAGTATGTAACAACGATGAGAATATTTTACTCTTTTTTGAATGACATAGAGTAATGTGACTTAATGGGACCCTATGGAAAATAGCCCCGAATCCTGCCCTATCCTGAGCCAATCTCACTATCTATGGTACATCTAGCCCTACGGTACAACTAGTTGTTTGGTCAACAATTTCAAATGGAGTCTTGCTCTTCTGTGTTGTCCCTCTACCCTTCCAAGCATGATTTCCTGCATCAAGGACTGGTCTCTCCTGGCAACATACCCAAAGTGAGACAGAGCTCAAAAATCCTTGCCTCTTAGGAGTAACTTGGTTTCATCCTCTGTTTGTTTTCTTTCTTGGCTGTCTACTTTAGTCATATTCACAGTTCTCATTTTTGTATTCCAGTTCCCCATTATTATTAATACATCTTGGTTGCATATTTGATCCATTAATGACTGCAAAAGTTGGTAGAAATCAACGCCTCCTTGACTCTGGTAGCTGCTGTATATATTTGAATGATAATGATATAAACAAGTCTTGTGTGTGTGCATATTCTTGTAATGTTATTCTGTCACCCATATCTTATTTCAAAATGGATCTAGACATTATCTTTTTAACTATAAATGTGACCTCATTTTTTTTCCATACTTTTTATTTCGGTATAATAGTTCCCATGATTGATTTAAAGTGCCCTATATCAATCCATCTCATTTTACCAATGCCTAGTAGGTCATTATTTAAGTATTATATTTCTTCTTTAACAATGTTCAATTTTCCTGTATTCATGTTTCTTAAATTTCATGTTCCAGTAACAAGTGTCTGCTTGCAATTATTCCTCTTCCTTTGTGTTTCCTATATAAAGACTCAGTCTCTGGTGCCATAGCTGTTAGTCTACTCTAAGTGTGCTCTATTGTATATAGGGTCTTCAAAGGACTTATATTTTGGAATTTGATGGCCAATCCTTCTCCCTACTTTGTATTAATTTGGATGCTCAGCTTCAGAAAAATATCTGAAATACAAGCATTTTACCCAAAAGAGCAAATGGAAGTGGCAGCAGTGTGAGTGAGATTGGCAGCAGCATAAGAGATTGACTCTAAAGAACAATGAAGTTAGTCTAAAAACTAAGGTGAGCCTGATTCTGGCCGTAGTCTTTCCAATTCCTTGCCCTCCATCAGAGAGCTGGACAATGACTAGAGATGACAGGGAAGAACAATATTGTTGAGTAATGGTGCTGGATTAGAGCATTGAACATAAGCTTGACTGACAACAGAACAGAACAAATTTGTCTGTCCTGGAGAAGGTGAAACTAAGTTATCATTGGAGGCAAGGATTTTGAAACTCAGCCTTACATACTTTGGACATATTTCCAGAAGAGACTAATCATTGGAGAAGATATTATGCTTGGACAGGTACAGGGACAATGCAGGAAAGGAAGACTCTGGATCTGATAGTTGAGAGAGTAATTGGGGTTTGGAGGGCAGGTATGTCAAAGACAGAGAATTGACTCGTAACAGGATAGGGTTCAAAGCTATTTCACATAGGATCACTATGAGTTGCAAGTGATTTGACAGCACATAACAATAACAAGGTAGGTGATTGATAAAATAAAAGTAAATAAAATTTGTAATTATATTGTCGACAAGCCATCTACTCGTTTTTGGGCATTCATCTAGTACCTCTACATTTTTACAGATTTTTACTTTTGTTTTAACTTTTATTTTTTTAGATTTTTATTTTTAACTGGTTTACTTAAAAAGTTCATATACATTGTTTTTCACACTGGATCTTTCCCCTTTCTTTTATCCACCCCTCCTCCATTACTCCTCCCAACCCACCTTGGAATATTGTACACACTCTACAATAGTGGTCTTATACAATATTTGTCCTTAGGGAACTGAGTTACTCTACTTAACATAATGCTCTTCAGTCCCTACCAAGTTAGGTAGTAACTTATAAAATAATTGCTCCTGTATGATATTTAGTATTCCATTGTGTGAATGAACCCTAATTTATAAACTCATTCCATTGTGGTTGGACATTTGGGGTGTTTCTATGTTCTTGCTATGCTGAATAATGCTTCTATGAAGATTGATGTAAAAGACTCTGTGTCTCAGTTCTTATTTTCTCAGAGTACTCTTTAATGATCATTAATATCACATGCAAGCAATATTATGCTTAATATTATCTAAAAACGACTAGAACAGCAAATCAACAAAGAACTGCCAGAAGTGCAGGCTGGGTTTAGAAGGAGTTGTGGTACTAGGGACATTGTAGCTAATGTTAGATGAATCTTGACTGAAAGCATACAATACCAGAGGAATATCTAGCTGTATCTCATTGATTATACAAAGGTGTTTGACTGTGTGGATGACAACAAGCTGTGGTTAACTCTGAGAAGAATGGGAATCCCAGAACACTTGATAATGCTAATCCAAATCCTACACTTGGACCAGGAGGCAGTTGTCAGAATAGAACAAGGAAACACTGCATGGTTCAAACTTGGGAAGAATGTATGCCAGAATGTGTCCTATCTCCATATCTTTTCAAACTATATGTAGATCAGATTATCTCAGAGTCTGAATTATATGAGGAGAAATGTGACATCAGAATTGGAGGAAGATTCCTCAATATACTGTGTTATGCAGATGACAAAACCCTGCTTGCTGAAACTAAGGAGGACCTAAAGTGTTTGCTGCAGAGGGTCAATGACTGCAGCCTTCAATAAGAAATGAGGCTCAATATAAAGAAAACAAAGATTCTCACCACTGGGCTAAATTGGAAGCATCATGATAGATGGTGAAGAGACTGAGATTGTTAACTGTATTAGTTTGCTTGGTTACACAATCAACACTCTTGGTCCCAACAGCCAGGAAATGAAACTACATATTGTGATGGGAAAATCTGCTGTTAGAGGTTAGAGACCTCTCCAAAGTACTGAAGAGCAATGATGTCAGTCTGGAGAATAAGATGTGCTTGATACATTCCATGGTCTTGCAATAATTTGCTATAAATCAGAGACCTGGACAATGATTACGGAGAATCCAAGGAGAATTGATGCCTTTGAGCTGTGGTGTTGGAGAAGAATATTGAATATACTTTGTATTTCTAAGACCATGAATAGGTCCATCGCAGAAAGGGTTAAACCGGGCTGCTCCTAGGAGGCAAGGATTCTGAAGTTTCATCTGACATACTTTGGACATATTGCAAGGAGGAACCAGTCCTTGGAGAGGGATGTCATGCATGGGAGGGTGAAAGGACAGTTCAGGAGAGGAAGACCCTCTATGAGGTGGATTGATTCGGTGACTGGAGTATAATGAAGGTTGTTGTGTTGGAGACAGTGAGATTTCCACAGGATAGAGCACGGTTTAGGTGTATTGTACATAGGGTCACTATGTTTCAGGGGACTCTACAGAATATAACAGCAACTCTTTGATGATGAAACTGCATTTGAAAACCTTCTGAACAGTCATCTGTGAGTCAGTTCTGATTCCGCAATACATACTAACAACATATACTATAGAAACCATCTCATATAGGCTATCTATTTCTACAACTATTTCTATATCTTCATCTCCTCTTTTCCTTACGAGATAGATACATAGGTAGAGATACAGAGATGTACAACTTTTGTTGCCACTGTTGTTGTTGTTATGTGCCGTTGAGTCATTGCGACTCATAGCGACCCTATGTACAACAGCCCTAAACCGTGCTCTAACCTGTGCCAATCTCATTGCCTCTGACAAACCCATCCCGAGTATCCCAGTCACTGAATCAATCC
>NW_006400097.1:234598-253550 GCF_000299155.1 Elephantulus edwardii | reverse complement strand
ACTCTAGCTCCTCGCACATTTCATTGTAGTATTTTGCTTTTTCATTCCTAGCTGCCTTTTGGAATCTTTTGTTCAGCTCTTTAGTGTCTTGGATTCTTCCTTGTGCTTTGGCTTCTCTACGTTCCAGTGCAATCTTCAGAGTTTCTTCTGACATCCATTTTGGTCTTTTCTTCCTCTTCTGTCTTTGTAATGACCGCCTGGACTCCTCCTGGATGATACATTTAACATCTGCCACTATGTCAAGTACAACTGATAGCCACCTAACAAACAATTTTAACAGCTTTGCCCCATCTTGTCTCATTCTTATCCTTTATGATATACTTGAGCTTATTACTACTGTTACTCTTTTAAATCCCCTTCCTAAGAGTTATTATCACTTTCTTTGACCTTCCAACTTTCTATTCATGACTTCTTTTCCAAAGAGTAGCCCTTCATAACTACCTGCTCAAAATATGTGAGATGAAACTTTATCATTCTCAACTCTTAGAAACACCATAGTTGCACTTGCTCCAATATGTTTGTTTATTCTCTTGGCAGTCTATGAGATATTCAGTACTTTTCTCCAATGCTACAGCACAAAGGCAACCAATTGAAAAAGACTATGTCTTGGATCAGGTACAACTTAGTCTTTAATAACATTTTCCTTAGTGCTTTGGAAAGGGCTTTGAAAGCAGATTTTTTCCTTGTGCAACACATATTCTGAATTCTTAACTGTTAGTACCAAGGATGTTGATTGTGGATCCAAGGAAGACAAAATAATTGACTATTTCAATATTTTGTCTATTTATCATGTTGTTTCCCAATGGTACCATCGGGAATATTTGGGTTTCTTCATGTTGAGATGTAATCTGTATTAAAACTGTAGTCCTTGATCTTCTGTAGCAGGGTATAGTTCTGGTGACCTAGTGGGTAAAGGTTTATGATGACAATTCAAAGGCAGGCAGTTTAAATCCATCAAATGGTCCTCAGGAGAAATATAGACAATAAATTCTGATGTGATTTAAAGCCTTTGAAAATCTACTGGAGTGTCAAATACGAGTCAATTCTAACGCTATAGTAGGTAACAACATATCTTTATCAATATACTTTACACGAGGGCTTTTGTGGTCTAGTGGTAAACAGTTGTTCTGAAAAACCTACAGGCAGACAGAGCAAATCCACCAGCTGTTTCATGGAAGAAAGACCGTCTCATATAATCTATACCTCTGATATTCCATAAGTGTGTTGATTTTAACATAATAGCACATAATAATAATGTATCTATAATTCAAATATTAACAAGTATTCTTTGAATGCACATGGATAGTATTCTATCACTCACAACATTGTACTTTAGAATTGCTGTTGTTGTTGTTGTTAAGTGCCATAGAGTCGCAGGCGACTCATAGCGACCCTATAAAGGAGAGTCCTCAACCCTTGTGTGTTTTTTATCCTCTCTCTAGGTTCTTAGGGTTTCTGGAGGCAAGCTATTAAGGAAGTGGATTCCACTCTTCCTTCCAAGCTTGCTTTAATTGGGGAGCTACAGCCCACACTGTCCTCATTGGGTAACCAACCATTAATGCATTTGACACATCAGTGTCACAGTGTTCAGTCTCACAGCAAGCACAAGTTACCTCTATACAGCAAGTGGACACACCATGGCTATAAGACCTAGAGGAATGTTTGAACAAAACAATGAAAGACAGGCCCGAGGGCCGTGGGTTAAAAGCCACTGAACTTTGGCTTGGTAGCATCGCTTTCTGTCCACTGGGCCAAGGGATCTCTCTCTATCTTGATGTTATTGTTAAATGCCGTCAAGTCACAGGTGACTCATAGTAACCCTATGAAGGAGAGTCCTCAACACTTGTGTGTCCTTCATCCTCTCTCCAGGTACATAGAATAGGTCTTGAAATTATCTTTTTACCTATGAACAACACCATTCTTCCCTAGATTTTTATTCTTGGTATGAGATACCAATTGACATGTTTCAACTAACAGGCGTAATCCTCTCTGTACATGAACATTAATCTGTACCAGGAAATTTGGAGAGCAGCTATTTGTACCCTGACTAAAAGTGATATAAATTTGTTCCCATTACCAAGAAAGGGGAAATTATAAACAAATCAATAATATCACTTGAAAGGAAAATACTATTGAAAGTCATCTAAAACCCAGCTAGAAAAGACCATGGCACCAGGGATATCACTGTTGATATCAAATGGATCTTGACTTAAAGCAGAGAATTAAAGAAGATCTTCTCTTTGTGTTTTATTGGCTGTACAAAAGCATATGACTATATGAATCATAACAAACTATGGCTAACAGTGGGAACAATAGGAAACCCAGAAAATTTAATTGTACTCTCATGAAATCTATTTTTAGACCCAGAAACTGTTGTCCAAACAGAACAAGACAAGATAGCATAGTTTAAAAGTCAGCAAGAGTGGGGAGAAGGGTGCAACAATGAATGAATGGAATTCCAAAATCTCTGTAGATGTTCATTGAAATGAAAAATAAACAACCTAAATTTAAAAAAAAAGTCAGAAAGACTGTGTGTCAGGACTGTAATATTTCTCCTTACCTACTTAACCTGTGTGCTGTGAAAATCATCATGAAGCTAGTCTCTGTGAAGTGAAATCAGACATCAGGATTGGAGAAAGGCTTAGCAACTACCTGAATTATGCATATGAAACAGCCTTGCTTGCTGAAAAGGAGGAGGATTTGAAATGTTAGCTGTAGAAGATCAATGAAAGAGTTTTCAATATGTATTATATTTCAACATCAAGAAAACAAAGATCTTCACTACTGGGCCAATAGGCCACATTGTGTTAAATGGAGAAAGGATTGAACTTATCAATGATCTCATGTTACTTTGATCTGTACTCAACACCCTTGGAAGCAAAAATTAAGAGAGCAGGAAGTATATTATACTGCGAAAATTGGCTGCCCAAACTACTGAAAGAGCAATTACATCAATTTAAACACTAAAGTGTGCCTGATTCAGACCATGATATTTTCAATCATTTGATAATATGTCTGAGAGCTGGGCAATGACTATGAATGACAGAAGAAGAACTGAGGCCTTTGACTTGTGGTGTTGGAGAAGAGTTTTGAACGTACATAGGCCTCTCTTGGAGAGAGAGAAACCATGTTTCTCCTTGGAGGCTAGAATTTTGAAGCTCAGTTGCAAATATATTTGGCAGGTCGCCAAGATGGATTGATCCTTGGATAAGAATATCATGCTTGGAAGGGTGGCAGGACAGCACAGGTGAGGAACATCTTAAATGAGATGGATTAATACAGTAACTATGGCAATGAGGGTAGGTATGGCAGAGTGAGTGAGACTGGCTCAGGACACGGTCGGCTTCAGAACTGTTGTAGACAAGGTTGCTATTAGTCACAGACGACTTGATGGTAATTAACAACAACAAAATGTTTCAGTGTGGACAAATAAATTTTGGTACAATGACTCTGTATCCTTTCTACCTTTTGATATTTCCCACAGCATTCAAGATTTTGACCATAGAATCCTTTAGTTTTGCAACTTAAGTCTTACATTTGTTCTTTAGTTCTTTCATTTATTTCCTGGCTAATCTACATAAAGGAATTTGGAACATAATTAACAGGTTAATACACTGGAAGAAATTAATACTTGTTCACATTCAAAAAAATAATGACTCAACAGGGTGTGGAAATTATAGAAAAATATCATTACTAGCACTTGAAAGTAAAATCTTAATGAAAATTGTTTAAAATTACTTGAAATCTCAGGAAATGCAGAATATAATCTACATTAAAGTGTCTGTGCCATCAAGTATAAATTTACTGATTGATCTTGGCTTAAAGTAAAGTATATCATAAGATATTTACTTAAGTTTATCAGTTATGCAAAATTATTTGACTGTGTGGATCATAATAATTATAGCTAATGCTGAGGAGAATGGAAATCTCAGAACATTTAATTGTGCTTGTTCAAAATTTATACATTGGCATTGTCTATACACAAGCCTCATCAATAACGTGAGTTATGAAGATGACCAGAGATGTTTGCTGCAGAAGTCAAAGACTGCAGTCTTTAATATGAATTGAAGTTCAACATCAAGGAGACAATGATTCTCACCACTGGGCCAATTGCCACTATCATGATAGACGGAGAAGAGATTGAGATTGTTAACAATTTCAGCTCACTTAGTTGCACAATCGACCCACTTGGCGTAACAGTAAGCAAATAAAAAAATTAAAAAAAAGAACTACAGTGTGGAAATCTACTGTCAGCGACCTCTCCAGAGTACTGAAGACTTACAATGTCAATCTAGAGATTAAGGTGTGCCTGATCCAAGCCATGATCTTCACAACTGGTTGTTATGTATCAGAGATCTAGATAATGACTAAGGATGATAGAGGAAGAATTGATGCCTTTGAGTTGTGTTGGAGAAAAATATAGAATATACTAATGAGTGTTAAGAGAACAAAAAGACCTTTTGTAGAGAGGGTGAAACCGAACTGCTCCTTGGAGGCAAGGATTCTAAAGCTCTGTCTTCATACTTTGTGCATGTTTCCAGGAAGGACCAGACCTTGGAAAAAAGATATCATGTTTCAAAGATGGAGGGACAGTGCACAAGAGGAATACCCTAAATGAGATGGATTGACTCAGTAACTGGGGTAATGGGAGTGGATGTGTTGGAAATAATGAACTTGGGTCAAGATAGGACAGAGTTCAGAACTATTGTATATAGTGTCACTATGCATCTCAAGTGTCTTGATGGCATATAACATAAGAACAACATACAGAAAAGGGAATATTGTGTGGTTTAAAATCAGTAATGGTGTACATCAAGGTTTTACTCTTTCCAATATATTTTAGATCTCTATGAAGAGCAAATGACTTAATATACTGGGCTACGCATGGAAGAATGTAGTATCACTTTTGTAGAAGGCTCATCAACTAACATCACTATGCAGATGATACAACCTTGCTTGCAGAAAGTGAAAAAGAATTCATTAAAGTATTTACTACAGAAAATCTAAGACTAACACCTTTTATATGGTTAACAACAGAAAAAAAATTATAAACTTTAAAATAGTGGTCTTATACAGTATTTGTCCTTATGAGACTGAGTTAGTTCAGTCAGCATAATGCTCTCTAGTCTCTCCCAAGTTATATAGTAATGTTTAAAATTGTTGTTCTTACTTGCTGTGTAGTATTCCACTGTGTGAATGTACCATGTTTTTTCAAGCCATTCAGTTGTAGTCAGACATTTGAGCTGTTTACATTATTTTTCAATGGTGAATAATGCTATCATGAAAATTGATGTACAGATCTCCGCTGGTGTATCATTTCTAATTTCCTTGGGGTCTATTTCTAGTAGTGGAATATCTGGACTATGTTCTGTGTTCTATTATGTTTGGGTTCCTGTTTTCGACATTTTGAGGAAATGCCAATCGGTTTTCCAGAGGAGTTATACCATTTTACAATCCCACAACAGTATATAAAAGTTCCCATTTCTCTACAACCTCTCCAACACTTACTACTTGCTGCCCTGCTAAACTTTGCCATTTCTACTGGGGTAAGATGATAACTCTTTGTAGTTTTAATTTGCATATCTTTTATTGCAAGTTATTTGGAGAATTTCTTCATGTGTTTGTTTGCCATCTGAATCTCTTCCTCTGTAGAAGGCTATGTTTTTGCCCATTTTGAAATTAGATTATCAATCTTTATTGTAAAAACAGAAGGGTTACTAGTAAAACACACAAGGATTACTAGTAAAAAACACAAGGAAGAATTCAAGATACTAAAGAGTTAAATAGAAGATTTCAAAAAGCAACACGGGATGACAAAGCAAAATATTACAATTAAATGTGCAAGGAGAAAATCAAAAGGGCTGAACTCGCTGAGCATTTTTTAAGCTCAAGGAACTGAAGAACAAATTCAAACCTCGAGTTGCTACAATCAAGGATGCTTTTGACAGAATATTAAATGATCCAGGAAGTATTAGAAGAAGATGGAAAGAATATACTGAGTCACTGTATCAAAGGGAATTGGCAGACACAGAAGAATTTCATGAAACAACATATGAGCAAGAGCCTGTGGTGATGAAAGAAGAAGTTAAGGCTGCTTTGAAGGAAATGGCAAAAAATAAGGCTCCTGGAATAGATGGTATACCAATTAACATATTTCAGCTAACAGATGCTACCCTGGACATGCTCACCAAGTTGTGCCAAGAAATCTGGAGGACAACCACTTGGCCAACTGACTGGAAGAGATCAATATTAGTTCCTATCCCAAAGAAAGGTGACCCAACAGAGTGTGGAAACTATAGAACAATCCCACTGATTTCACATGCAAGCAAGATTTTACTGAAGATTATCCAAAAACGACTGGAACTGCACAGCAGCAGAGAACTACCAGAATTCCAGGCTGGGTTTAGAAGGGGTCTTGGTACTAGGAATATTGTAGCTGATGTTATATGGATCTTGGCTGAAAGCAGAGAATACCAGAGGAATGTCTATCTGTGTTTCATTGACTATGCAAAGGCATTCGACTGTGTAGATCATAACAAACTGTGGCTGACTCTGAGAAGAATGGGAATCCCAGAACACTTGATCGTTCTAATGCGAAACTTATACTTGGACCAGGAGGCAGTCGTCAAAACAGAGCAAGGGAACATTGCATGGTTCAAAATTGGGAAGGGCGTACGCCAGGGATGTATTCTGTCTCCATACCTTTTCAACCTATATGCAGAACAGATTATCCGAGAGACTGGGCTCTATGAGGAGAAATGTGGTGTCAAGATTGGTGGACAATTTATCAACAATCTGCGTTATGCGGATGACACAACCCTGCTTGCTGAAACTGAAGAGGACCTGAAATACCTGCTGCAGAGGGTCAAGGACTGCAGTCTCCAATATTGATTGAGGCTCAATGTCAAAAAGACAAAGATTCTCACCACTGGACCAATTGGCAGCATCAGGATGGATGGTGAAGAGATTGAAATTGTTCACCGGTTTAGTTTGCTTGGCTCCACAGTCAACACTCTTGGCACCAGTAGCCAGGAAATTAAAAGGCGCATTGCCATGGGAAAATCTGTTGTTAGGGACCTTTCCAAAGTACTGAAGAGCAATGGTGTCTCTCTGGAGACTAAGGTGCGTTTGATACAGGCCATAGTCTTCAAAATCACTTGTTATGCATCAGATAGTTGGACAATGACCAAGGAGGATAGAAGGATAATTGATGCCTTTGAGCTGTGGTCTAGAGAAGAGTATTGAGAATACCATGGACTGCTAGGAAAGCAAACAGATTTGTCCTGGAAAGGGTTAAACCGGGTGGCTTCTTGGAGGCAAGGATTCTGAGGCTCCCTCTAACATACTTCGGACATGTTGTGAGGAGAGATCGGTCCTTAGAGAAGGACATCATGTTTGGGAGGGTGGAGGGACAGCGCAGGAGGGGAAGGCCCTCTATGAGGTAGATTGATTCAGTGACTGGGATAATCAGGATGGGAGTGTCAGAGACAGTGCGACTGGCACAGGACTGAGCAGAGTTTAGGGCTTTTGTACATAGGGTCACTATGAGTCGCAAGTGACTCGAAGGCACATAACAACAACAACTAGTAAAACATGTATTTTAACCCAAAGGGGGATGGAGTAGGAGCAGAGGCTTGAGGATGGGTAGGAGGGAAAACACAGATTTGTGCAGTTTAGTGGGTGGAGGGAGGTGGTAAATGAAATGGGAAGGATTCAGTGGAGACCTGAAAGATTCAGTAATATTGGTAAGGTCCAATTATGTATACTGTATTGAAGCCAATAAAGGAGAGAACAGTTTAAAAGTAATATATTTTAGGGCATTTTGATTATCATAAGAGTTTGGAATGAGGGTCACAGAGTGGAGTATACTCAGGGTGAGAGTGGGAGGGTGCCGGGAGATTGTATACCAATGAAAGACTTTTTCTTTTGCTTTTAAAGAAGAGGGAACTGGGGGTGGGAAGGGTGGACAGGGAGAGAAGTGCAACAATGAATGAATGGAAATCCACAATCTCTGTAAATGTTCATTGAAAATAATAATAATAATAATAATAGTAATAAAATGAATAGGAATGATTGTATGACACACAGTATGAATGAAGGATAGTGTGAAACACAATACATATGAACTTTGTAAGCAAACGAATATCAAATAAAAATAATAATCTATAAACTCAACACTTAACCAATAGGTAACATCATGATAGGTGAAGCAACTATTAAAACTGTCAATGATTTAATTTTGCTTGCAAACACAATAAATGATCATGTGGGACTCTATCAATAAATGAAAATACAGGCTATTTTGGGAAAAAGACTCTGTCAAAGACCTCTCCAAAAGTCTAAAGAGCGTGGATTTCAGTTTAAAGACTAAAGTTTGCATCATCTAATCCATGGTGTCTTTTCAAATGTTTTCTATGAATGTGAAAGTTATAAATGAAGTAGAATTATAGAATTACAAACACATGCACACACACACACAGAGTCACTATACCACATAGATTGACTAAGACAGAACTATTCAGGAAACAACAAATGACAAGGAACCAGAAGTAGTATAGAAGGAAGGTCAAGCTACTGTGAAATAACTGGTAAAAAAAATAAAATCCCAGCAACTGATGGGATTTTGATTAGCATATTTCAGCAAAAAGATGCAATCCTGGATATGATGAATAAATTGTGCCAAGAGTTCTGGAGGGCAGCTACCTGGCCAACTGACTTGAAGAAATCTATATTTATTTCCATTCCCAAAAAAGATGATAAAAAAATGTGGGAAATATCTAATAGTACATCTACTATAACATGTAAGCAAAATCTTTCTGAATATTATCCAAAAACTACTAAAACAGTACATCGAGAAAAACTGCTATAAATTCCACTTGGATTTACAAGTGGCACTATGCATATCAGTGCTTTTGTTCGATAGATCTTGACTGACAGCAAGAGATTACCAGAAGGATGTCAATTTGTGTTTCATCAACAATGCAAAGGAATTTGACAGTGTGAACCACAAAAAATTGTGGTTCAGAAGAATGGGAATACCAGAACACTTGATTATGGTCATGTGAACTCTATACCTAGACAAAAAAAGCGCTTCTCTAAACAGAACTAGAGGAACACTGTGTGGTTCAAAATCAAGAAAGGAGAGCATCAGGGATGTAGTTTTTCTGCATATCTTTTCAAACTATATGCTGAACAGATCATTTAGGATCCTAGACTTTATGAGAAATTATGTGGCCTCAAGTTTGGAGGAAGAATCATCAACAACCTGTGTTATGAAGATGACACAACCTTGCTTGCTGAAACTGAGGACGACTTGAAGTGTTTGCCATAGAAGGCCAAGGAATAAAACCTTTAATATGGATTATAGCTCAGCATCAAGAAAACAAAGATCTTCACCACTGGGCAAATTTGTAGCATCAGGAGAGATGGAGAAAAGGCTGAGGTTATTCACAATTTCATCTTGTTTTGTCCTACAATTAACACCCTGAGCACCACCAGTCAGGTGTTGGTCAAAATGTGAAGTGCCATGGGAAAGAAAAAAATGCTATTAAATAACTCTCCAGAGTGCTAAAACAAAGATGCCAATATGTCTACAGACTAATGTGTGCCTGATCCCTGCTGTAGTCTTCTCAAATATTTGTTATGCATTGGAGGAGTGGACAATGAATAATGATCACAGAAGAATCAATGCCTTTGAGTTGTAGTGTTGATGAAGAGTATTGAATATACCATGGGCTGCCAATAGGACAAAGGGCTCTGTCCTAAGGAGTGTGATACCAGATTGTCCCTTGGAGTTTAAGATTTTAAATCTTTCATACTTTGGGCATGCTGCCAGAAGGGGCCAGTGCTTAGAGATTGGCATCATTCTTGGAAGATTGACATAGTGACAATTTAGTAAAATGTGTCAGAGTTGTGAGGTTAGCTCAGAACAGAACAAGTTTCAGAGCCATTGTTAATAGGATTGCTATCAGTAATAATAGACTTGATGGCACATAACACAACAACACATGCATGTGTATGTGTGTTTGTGTGTATTATGATGTCCTCTTCAAGAATAATTTCTCCTAACAATATGGCCAAATCATGTGAGATGAAGCTTTGTCATCTTTGCCTCCAAGGCATACTGGTAGTATTTTCTACTTTCTAGAAGATGTAGCTGTTCTTTTGGCAAACCATGATATATTCATTCAGGTTTTTCTCCAACACTGAAACTAAATGACATCAACTCTTTTGGCATCTTTATTCATTATCCAGTTCTCAGATGCATAACATCTGATCAAAAAGACAACAGCCTGAATTGGACACACGTTAGTCTTTAAACTACAAATCATTGCTGCTCTGTAATTTGGAGAAGTATCTGACTACAGAATTTCCCACTGCACTATGTCTCCTTATCTCCTAGTTATGGGTACCAAAAGTGATGATTTTGGATCCCAGTAAAATGAAATCGTTGACAATTTCAATCTTTTCTCCATATATTCTGCTTATCGATCTAGTACTGAAAAATTTGTGTGTCCCTTGGATGGGGAAATTATAGTTTGAGATATGGATGGTCAAGGAAAGAGAGGAAGACCTTCAGTGAGATGAAATAATACAGTGAGTATGTCAAGAGTTTCAAGTATGTTAGAAATTAATTGTTCTCAAATTGACAGCATCTAACTATCGTAACAACTTTTCTACATGTTGTTTGAGAGTTATAAAATGAGAGGAAATATCTTGTTTTCTTTAATAATTATTCTTCTTTTTGTGACTTTTGTTATACAGTATTTGACCTTTTGTGAACAACTTATTCAACTAAGCATAACATAATCTAGAGTCATCCATGTTATATAATATTTTAAAAATTCTTCATGATTTTCCAATGTTGGAGAGTTATCCACTGTATGGATTTACCCTAGTGTCTCTATCCATCCATTCATTGACTGGCTTTTAGTTTTTTTTCTATCATCTTGCTATTGGAAATATTATAGTATTTGTATAGTTGTTTGGAAGCAGGAGGGCCATCCACTTCTGTAATAGCTTGCCTCCGGAAACCCTATAAGCCTGGAGAAAGGATGAGAGACACACAAGTGTTGAGGACTCTCCTTTATAGGGTCTCTATGAGTCGCCTGCGACTTGATGGCACTTAACAACAACGACAACATATAGTTGTTATGTGTCATCATGATGCTTGTAACTCATAGTGATCTTACGTACAACAGTTCTAAAGCCTTCCCTATCCTGAGCCAGTCTCACTGACCCTGACACATCTACCTCCATTATCTCATTTCCCAGTTACTCTATCAATCCTTATCTGGGGTCTTCCTCTCCTGGGCTGTCCCTCCACCTTTCCAAGCTTGATGTTCTTTTTCAAAGGACAGGTACCCCATGGCCACATACCCAAAGTATGTGAGATAGAGCTTCAAGATCATAGCCTCCAAGGAGAAACTTGTTCCTATCTTCTCTAAGACAGACATGTTTGTCTTCTTGGCTGTCTGTATGTTCAATATTCTCCAATACCACAACTCAAAGATATCAATTATTATTCTGTTATCCTTAGTTATTGTCCAACTCACTTATGCATAGCAAGAAATTATAAAGATAATTACCTGGATAATTACTAAGAAGCACCTGAGTCTCCAAATTGATATTGTTTCTTCTCACTACTCTGGAGAGGTCCCTACATGCAGATTTTCCCAGTGTAATTCAGCTTTTGAGTTCTTGACTTCTGGTGCCAACAGTGTTGATTTTAAAGTTGAGCAAGCTGAAACTGTGGACAACTTTAATTTCATCTCCATCTACTATTGTACTCCCGATTGGCCCAGTGATGATAATTTTTGTTTTCTTGGTGTTGAGCTTCAATTCATATTGAGGAGTACAGACCTTGACTTTCTGTAGGAAGCACTTAAGGTTCTCCTCAGTTTCAGCAAGCAAGGTTTTTCTATTTGCATAACATAATTTGTTCATAAGTCTTCCTCCAAACTTGATGCTACATTCCTTCTCATAATGCCAAGCCTCCTGAATGATCTGAACTGAACCTGTGTCTCCTTTTGATCTCGTATGCTGGTGCTATTTTGAATATACATTCTAAAGATATGGAGACAAGACACATTCTCAATGCATTCCTTCTCTGATTTTGAACCATGCTGTGTTTCATTGCTCTGTTCTGAAAGATGCTTCCTGGTCTATGTTTCACACGAGCACAATCGAGTGTTCTGAGATTCTTCTCAAGGTTACCTAAAATGTGCTATAATTCACCCAGATAAAGGCCTTTGTATAGTTAATGAAGCACAAATAGACATTTCTCTGATACTCTTTGCTTTTGGCCAAGATCCATCTGACATTTAATATCTCCAGTGAAACAACCTCTTCTAAACTCAGCCTGTATTTCTGGTAGTTCTCTGTTATTGTATTGTTCCAGTCATTTTTGGATAATCCTCAGCAAGATTTTATTTGTGTGTAATATTTGTTATGTTGTTTGATAATTTCCACATACTATGTTGGGTCACCTTTTCTAGAAATGGGAATAAAGGTGGATTTCTTCCCTTCAGATGGCCAGCTAATTGTCCTCCAGATGTCTTGCAAAACCTTGTAAGCATGCTCAGGAAGCATCTGTTTGTTAAGACACATCAATTGGTATTCTATCAATTCCTGAGGCCTTGTTTTTTGCCAATTCCTTCAGAGCAGCTTACACTTCCTCCTTCATCACCATAGCCTCTTGGTCATACGATATTTCTTGAAATTTTTCTGGTCAGTCAATTCTTTTTTGTTACAATGGCTCTCTATACTCCTTGCATCTTCTTTTAATGCTTCCTGGATCATTCAGTACTCGTACCTCAAGGCTTGAAGCTTGAGAACTGTCAAGCAAATTCAGCTCTTTTGATTTTCTGACTCTAGCTCTTTGCCCATTGTCTCTTGATGCACTCTTTGAAAACTTCATTTTGGCTCCTTAAACTTGCTGCTTTCTTCTTCCCCCTTGCCTTATTATTTTTTATTGTTTGTTTTGGGGGTTTTGTTTGCTTGTTTCTTGGCATTGTAGTGCAATATTCAGAGTTTCTTCTGACATCCATCATTGTCTTTTCTTAGTCCTCTGCCTTTGTAATGACCTTTTGCATTCTTTCTGGATGATATTCTTGACACCTTCCCATAGTTCATCTGGTCATCATTTATTAGTGTTCAAAGCCTCAAAGATGGAAATTCAGGTTGGATAAGCTCAAGATCAAATTCTGATTCCTGTGAATTTGATTTAATCTTCTTTAACTTTAGTTTGAATTTGCATATGAGTAGCTGATGACCTGTTTCACAATCAGCACTTGGCCTAGTTTTCATTTCTGATATTGAGCTTTTCCTATGATTCTTTCCACCCACGAAATATATGTGATTTCTGTGCATATCATCAAGGTGAAATCCATGTGTTATTATGAATTTATGTTTCTTACAAAAGGTATTTGCAATGAATAAATACTTTATTGTGCAGAATTTTGTTATTCTCTACCCAGGCTCATGTCAGTCCCCATGTCCAGGTTTTCCACATACTGATTTTTCTTTCCTGCTCCCAACTTTTGCACTTCAGTCACCCATTATCGTTAATGCATCTTGGTTGCATGCTAAATTGATTTCTGACTGCAAAAGTTGGTAAAAATCATCTATTTCCTTCTCTTTGTCTTTGGTTATTGGTCCATATTTGAATAATAGTGGTACATGTATGGACATCATCCTGTTTCTCACAACATTGTGTATCAACATTGATTTAAGAATTATCTTTTTTCACTATGAAAGCGACCCCATTTTTCATAAGATTTCCGTCTCCAATGTAGTAGATCATATAATTGTCTCATTCAAAATATCCCACGTCAATCCATCTCATTTCACCAATAAGTAACATATTAATAATGATTTGTTTCATTTCTTTCTTATAAATGTCCATTTTTGCTACATTTAAGCTTCTCAAACTCCATGTTAAAATCATTAGTATCTCCTTACAACTGTTCCTCCTCCTTTTTGTCTCCAAAGTGAGGGATCAGCCTCAGATGCTACATCTACTAGTATATTCTAAGTGTTCTCTATTGTACATAGTGTTTTCTAAAGCCTATTGTTTTGTTTGTGGTTTTTTTTTGTTGGGTTTTTTTTTTTTTATTCTATACTGGTTTACTCACAAGTTCATAAAGTTTGTATACAGATCTGGTGTGAAAACAAGGCCTGTTATTTCTGGAGTGTCCAGTCCTTCTTCCTAGTCTGTCTTATTTGCATGTTCAGCTTTCGAACATTGTCTAACAGACATGTATATTACTGAATGGAGCAGATGAAAGACTCTTTCTCCTTACAATGGATTCTGTGTCGTCCTACTCACGCAGTATGTATATTTAATCTCTTCCATTTCCCTGTTCCATCAGCATTGCCTTGCATCCCCATCTACCCTGATCGGCACCTCCCTGTCCCTAGCCAATCTTTGATACAATGGCTCAAGTCACAAGTCACTTCTGTAATGCCTTGCACCTTACAATGTTCCTGGTCTTTTACATTGCAGCCTGTCTTGAGTTTCAGGGGCTTTAAGTCCAAATCCCATGTATCAGATTTAGGGAAAGAGTTTTGTTTCAAATAATACTGAGGAAAATTTCTTACCCCTGAGTTTCTGCTCCAGGACTGTAATTTTATGACTTAGTGTCTCTGCTTTTTATTTTTAGCATACTGATGTCAGAGTTGAAATATTTCTGAAGAGAAAGCTATGTCTCCTTTAGGTCTAGTATGCTGGTGCTCTTTATGTGGCCTGAAATACGTGTGTGTGTGTGTGTGTGTGTGTGTATGGTGTGTATACACACGTATCTCGGTTCTTCAATCAAATAGTTCTCTATGTTCAACTTTCTAAAGTAATGCCTAATTGCTTTCCATAATGGTTGTACCATTTTTATATCCTCACCAAAAGTGGCATAGGGTCGCTATGAGTCGCAAACGATTCGACAGAACATAACAACAACACCATCACCACCAAAAGTGTAAGAGTGTTCATATTTCACAACAAAAATTAAGATTATAAATATTGTCTTTTTATGTTTTCTAGGAAAGACAAATACATGCATTTGTAATGGAAGATTGTTTGTTTTACTCTTTGATTTATTTGGGAGCCTAACGTTATGGATAGTGTTGTTGTTAGATGTAATCTATCTAATTCCAACTTTTATCAATCCTGTATACAAGAATAATAACTGAAACAATTGCTTAATATTGAAGCATTCTCACAATTTTGGTTGTACTTAAGCTCATTTTTGTACTTACTATGTCAATCCAACTCATAGACTATATTCTTCTTCTTTAACCTTCAGCTTTTGCAAAGAATATGGTTTTGCCCGTCCAATTCACATTACTGAAGTGTATGAGACCAAATTCTCATTCATCACCCTCATCTTTAAGAAGCACTCTCGCTGCACTTATTAAAAGATGGGTTGTTGGCTTTTTTGGTAGTCAAGAGTATAGTAAATATTCTCTGCAAACACCATAGTTCAAAGGCCTTGAGAAATTATTCAGTTTTCTTTATTCAATGTCTGCTTTCACATGTGTATAAAGCAATTGAAAATATTTTAGTCTTTAAAGTGAAATCTTTTGTCTTTAGCATTTTAAAGAGGAGTTTGGCAGCCAATTTGCTCAGTGCAAAACATTGTTTGATTTCTTGACTGCTGCTTCCATAAGTGGTGATGGGGTATACAAGTAAAATGAAATAATTATCTATTTCAATGTTTTCTTCATTAACAAAATGTTGTGTCTTAGTCTAGCTGCATTTTTCTTTACATTATTTTTAAATTATCTTTTCTTAAAAACTGAAAGCCTTTTTTAAATTTTCTTCAGTAATAGACTCAAGCATTCTGAATTTTCAATAAGCAATATTGTCATTTGCATATCACAGATGTTTGATTGGAGCCTTCTACCAAGCCTCATGTTACATTCTTTTTTTAAAATTTAATTGTTTTTGTTTTATATTGGTTTTCATAGAAAATTCATATATATTGTTTCTTTTATATACAATGTGTTTCACACATTCTTCTATTCACATTGTGTTTTATTCATATACATTATGTTTTAGAAAAACCATCATCATTGCACACCACGACACAGTCTTTTCAGGTCTTCATTGGATCGTTCCTATTATCTACACTCTGTCCCTCCTCTCAGCAAACTCTTTGGACTCATGATTTCTCCCTTTCCATCTTTGGAACGCCCATCTTCCTACCCTTCCTTCTTTGGACTTTTGTACACATTTTATTAGTATGATCTTTCTCCTTTTACAATAATGGTCTTATGCCATTTTTGTCCTACCTTCTTTATGCAATACAGATTTTAAATTATTAGCTTAGTATACAGACTGGATGTGATAAAGTAATAGAAATTATTATACACCTAAATTTAAATCACACAAAATTTCCTTTTCTGTTTGAATGACTGTTTCTTGGTTCATGTACACAATGTACAGAGCACAATTAAATGTTCTGGTACTTTTTTATTCTCAATATTTATATTTCAGTATGATCTATAGCAGAAAATACCTTTGGGAAAATGAACTAGGCAAAGATTCCCATTATCACTTCTGCTATTCAATATTGCATTAGAAGTCTTAGTGATAACAATAAGAGAAGGAAATAAGAATTGGCAAATTGGAAGAGAGGAGGTAAAATTCTCTCTACATGCAGATGACATGATTGTATAGTTAGAAAACCTTTCAGACTCAGAAAGAAAGAGACTATACATAACTGACCAATTCAGCCACGTGGCAGGATACAAGATCAACATACAAAAATCTATTGGATTTCTCTACAGTGAGCAATGAGAATATAGAACAGGAGCTAAGAAAAACAATATCCAACACAATAGATAACTACAAGATTAAAGATTTGGGAGTAAATTTAACTAGAAAAACCAAGGATCTATTAAAAAAAATTACAAAACATTACTACAAAAAATAAAAAGAAACCTGGAGAGATGGAAGAATATATCTTGCTTTTTGATTGGAAGACTCAGTACTGTGAAAATAACAACACTAGAAGTTCAATGCAATCCCAATACAAATACCAATTCCATTATGTAATGAGATGAAAAAGCAATCTCCAATTTCATTTGAAATGGAAGGAGGCTCTGAATAAGCAAATCACTCCTTAAAAACAGAAACAAGGTAGGAGGCATCTCACTCCAATTTCAAATCCTAATACCTTTCCGTAGTGGTCGAGATAGCATGATATTGGTAAAATGACAGACACTTAGATCAATGGAATAGAATTGAGAACTCAGAAATCAACCCATTCACATAGCTATGGACAATGGGTTTTTGACAAGAAGATTAATCAATTAAGTGGGAAAATGATAGCCTTTTCAAAAATGGTGCTGGCAAAATTGGAAAACTATCTACAGAAAACTCAAGCAAGACCCACACCTCACTCCATAAACAAAAAGCAACTCAGAGTGGATCAAGGACCTAGGCCTAAAACCAAAGACTATAAGTTTCACTAGAAAAAAGCTTGGAAGAACTCTATAAGGCCTTATTTAAAATATGAACAGTGTACCAAGCATCCTGAAAAACCTACAACCAGGAGAAGATAAAAATAGATGAATGGGACCTTCTAACAATCAAATCCCTATACATATTAAAAAAATTTCTCCAACTAGCTAAAAAGGGAAGACAGAGACTTGGGAAAAAAAAAACTTTGGTAATGACATATCTAGAATTTATAGAATACTTGAGAACAATAACAAGGTAAAGGTAAACAATCCAATTGCAAAATGGGCACAGGATATGAACAGACACTTCACCAAAGAAAATATTCAGATGGTAAACAAACATATGAAGAAATGTTCAAAATCTCTAGCTTTAAGAGAGATGCAAATCAAAACAACTATGAGACATCATCTCACTCCAGTAAGAGTAGCAAAATTTAACAGAGCACAGAACAACAAATGCTGCTGAGGTTGTGGAGAAACTGGAAGCCTTATACACAGTTACTGGGAGTGTGAAATTGTGCTACACTCATTATGGAAGGTAGTATGGCACTTTCTTAAAAAGTTGGAACTAGAAATGTCATTTGACCCACCCAGAAATTCCACTACTGGGAATATACCATATAGAAATCAGAACTTCCATTCAAGCAGGTAAGTGCTCACCCATGTTTATTGTGGCTTTCTTTACAATAGCAAAAGTTTGGAAACAACCAAGTATACGTCAACAAACAAATAGATAGAGAAGCTGTGGTATATTCACACATGGAATATTATGCTGCTTTGAAAAAAAGCAACTCATGAAACATAAATAATGGGTGACCCTGGAGGATATTATATTGAGGGAAATACCTCAGTCACAAAAGGACAAATACTGCTTAATGCCACTGTTGTAAAATGAAACTGGACTCAGGATTCGGGGGGGGGGGAATAAGACAAGAAGGGTTAAATAATGTACACTGTATTGGCACAGATGATGAAGAGAACTTTTTAAAAGGAATATATGATTAGGTATTTTCATGACAGTGTCTAGACTAAGAGATGCATAATAAATTGGACTAGGAGGAAGGGACTGTATAACAATGAAAGATTTTTTTTTCCTTTTCAAAAAAGTAAAGTGCACTAGGTGGGGTGGGCAGAGAGGAAAATGCAAAAAAAGAATGAATGGAAATAGAAAAGCTCTAAACTTTCATTGGAATCTCAATTTTAAAATGCCATTGAATAATCAATAAAGCTCAAATAAACATTTTATGGTGTTCTGTGATTTCAGTCAAAGTTTATATAACATTAGCAATGGTATTCTTCTTCTCACAGCATATTCTGAATTCACCTTGGAGTCAATTTCTAGCAATTTGGAAGTAATTCTGAAGACATTTTCATTTTTTCCCCATACCATATAATTTTTTTTAACTTAGTTTGTTTATTTTTCATTTCAATGAACATCTACAGAGATTTCGGAGTTCCATTCATTCATTGTTGCACCCTTCTCCCCGCACAA